>NC_072000.2:56302253-56605283 GCF_028885655.2 Pongo abelii | reverse complement strand
TGTCTGTAAAGGATTTTATTTCTCCTTCGCTTACAAAGCTTAGTTTGGCTGGATATGAAATTCTGGGTTGAAAATTCTTTTCTTCAAGAATGTTGGAATATTGGCCCCCACTCTCTTCTGGCTTATAGGGTTTCTGCAGAGAGATATGCTGTTAGTCTGATGGGCTTCCCTTTGTGGGTAACCCGACCTTTCTCTCTAGCTGCCCTTAACATTTTTTCCTTCGTTTCAACCTTGGTGAATCTGACGATTATGTGTCTTGCATTGCTCTTCTTGTGGAGTATCTTTGTGGTGTTCTCTGTATTTCCTGAATTTGAATATTGGCTGTCTTGCTAGATTAGGGACATTCTCCTGGATAATATCCTGAAGAGTGTTTTCCCACTTCAGGATAATATCCTAAAGAGTGTTTTCCCACTTCAGGATAATATCCTGAAGAATGTTTTCATTCTCCCCATCACTTTCAGGTACACCAATCAAACGTAAGTTTGGTCTTTTCACATAGTCCCATATTTCTTGGAGGCTTTGTTCATTCCTTTTCATTCTTTTTTCTCTAATCTTGTCTTCATGCTTTATTTCATTAAGTTGATCTTCAATCTCTGCTATCCTTTCTTCCGCTTGATAGATTTGACTATCGATACTTGTGTATGCTTCACGAAGTTCTCGTGCTGTTTTTCAGCTCCATCAGGTCATTTATGTTCTTCTCTAAACTGGTTATTCTGGCTACCAATTCCTCTAACCTTTTTTCGAGGTTCTTAGCTTCCTTGCATAGGGTTAGAACATGCTCCTTTAGCTTGGAGGAGTTTATTATCCATCTTCTGAAGCCTACTTCTGTCAATTTGTCAAACTCATTCTCCATCCAGTTTTGTTCCCTTGCTGGCGAGGAGTTGTGATCCTTTGGAGGAGAAGACGCATTGTGTTTTTTGGAATTTTCAGCCTTTCTGCACTGGTTTTTCCTCATCTTCATGGATTTACCTATCTTTGGTCTTTGACGCTGGTGCTCTTCAGATGGGGTTTTTGCATGGATGTCCTTTTTTGTTGATGTTGATGCTATTCCTTTCTGTTTGTTAGTTTTCCTTCTAACAGTCAGGCCCCTCTGGTGCAGGTCTGCTGGAGGTCCTCTCCAGACCCTGTTTGCCTGGGTATCACCAGCGGAGGCTGCCAAACAGCAAAGATTGCTGTCTGTACCTTCCTCTGGAAGCTTTGTCCCAGATGGGCACCCATCAGATGCCAGCCGGAGCTCTCCTGTTGGATAAGGTGTCTGTCGATCCTTGCTGGGAGGTATCTCCCAGTCAGGACGCAAAGTGGTCAGGGAACCAATTAAGGAGGCAGTCTGTCCCTTAGCAGAGCTCAAGCGCTGTGCTGGGAGATCTGCTGCTCTCTTAAGAGCCGGCAGGCAGGAATGTTTAAGTCTGCTGAAGCTGTGCCCACAGCCGCCCCTTCCCCCAGGTGCCCTGTCCCAGGGATATGGGAGTTTTCTCTATAAGCCCCTGACTGGGGCTGCTGCCTTTCTTTCAGAGATGCCCTGCCCAGAGAGGAGGAATCTAGAGAGGCAGTCTGGCTACAGTGGCTTTGCTGAGCTGCGGTTGGCTCCGCCCAGTTCTAACTTCCAGGTGGCTTTCTTTACACCCTGAGGGGAAAATCGCCTACTCTACTCAGTAATTGCAGACGCCCCCTCCCCCCACCAAGCTCCAGTGTCTCAGGTCTTGCTGTGCTGGTAGCAAGAATTTCAAGTTAGTGGATCTTAGCTTGCTGGGCTCCATGGGAGTGGGATCCGCTGAGCTAGACCACCTGGCTCCCTGGCTTCAGCCCCCTTTCCAGGGGAGTGAACGGTTCTGTTTCACTGGTGTTCCAGGTGCCACTGGGGTATGAAAAAAAACCCCTGCAGTTTGCTCAGCGTCCGCCCAAACAGCCAACTAGTTTTGTGCTTGAAACCCAGGGCCCTGGTGGTGTTGGCACCCAAGGGAATCTCCTGGTTTGCAGGTTGGGAAGACTGTGGAATAAGCATAGTATCTAAGCTGGAATGCACCATTTTTCAAGGCACAGTCCCTCATGGCTTTCCTTGGCTAGGGGAGGGAGTTCCCTGACCCCTTGTGCTTCCCGGGTGAGGTGACGCCCCACCCTGCTTCTGCTCACCCTCCGTGGGCTGCACCCACTGTCTAACCAGTCCTAATGAGATGAGCCAGGTACCTCAGTTGGAAATGCAGAAATCACCCACCTTCTGCGCTGATCTCCCTGGGATCTCCCTGGGAGCTGCAGACTGGAGCTGTTCCTATTTGGCCATCTTGCCAGCCACCTGGTAATTAATCTGGATTTCTTAAGAACAATCTCAGCCAGGCACAGTGGCTCACGCCTGTAATCCCAGCACTTTGGGACGCCCAGGCAGGCAGATCACGAGGTCAGAAGTTCAAGACCAGCCTGACCAACATGGTGAAACCCCGTCTCTACTAAAAATGCAAAAATTAGCTGGGCGTGGAGGCACGCACCTGTAATCCTAGCTACTTGGGAGGCTGGGGCAGATGAATTGCTTGAACCTGGGAAGCGGAGGTTGCACTGAACGGAGATCACGCCACTGCATAAGAGACTGGGTAACAGGGTGATTCTCCGTCTCAAAAAAAAAAAAAAAAAAAAAAAAAAAAAAAAAGAACAATCTGAATGTAAGCAGTGATGAACGCTGACCATAGCTTAAAACTGCTCATTCTAGAGTATGACAGAAAAAGCAGTGTAGTCAGAAGACCTGCCTTCCAATCCTTCTAATTTCTAATGTGGTTTAGGACAAATCCATGACCTAAAAGGTGAGAATACCTACAAACCTATCTTAATCATACAGTAAAGAAATAAAGGTATCGCAAATATTACCATAAATTAGAAAAAGTGTTTATCATATTGTCTAAAGTTTATATGTAAGAAAGCTGGCAGAGGAAAATTTTAATTTTAGAGATGCTCTTTTTTTTTCTAAAATAATAATAGCTACCATTTGAGTCTTATTATGTTCTACTACTCTTGGTATATTTAAAGTATTATTCTATTTAACTTCACAACCCCATGAGGTAGGTACAGATGGAGAAACTATGATACAGAGAAGTTACCCACTTAAGGTCACTTAGTAAGGGTCCAAGGAATGGGACTCCAGTGCCCAAGTTCTTAACTACCTAATACCTCCATATCCAGAGTTCTTTTCTGTCTTATTTTTTTTTTTCCAGACGGTATCTCAATTTGTCACCCAGGCTGGAGTGCAGTGGTGTGATCTTGGCTCACTGCAACCTCCACCTCCCGGGTTCCAGCGAGTCTCCTGCCACAGCCTCCCAAGTAGTTGAGATTACAGGCACACGCCACCATGCTCAGCTAATTTTTTGTATTTTTAGTAGAGTCAGGGTTTCACCATGTTGGCCAGGCTGGTCTCAAACTCCTGACCTCAGATGATCCACCTGCCTCAGGCTCCCAATGTGCTGGGATTACAGGCGTGAGCCACTGCACCTGGCCTGTATCCAGTGTTCTAATGGTATCCCTATAACATCCAGTTTACAAAATCTGGAAAATCTACCATCCATTTAAAAATGTAGGTGCCTTTAACAATGACTGATTCTAGCCTGTTAATTCATCTCTAAAAACATACTTACGTATAATGCTCCTAGCAGGTAATCATATCACTTTTTCTACTTTGGGCAAAAGGACTTCCTTCCTGCTACTGCCAAGTATATATGCTCTATTCTGACTTAAGTTACTGCTGCCAGTCCTGCTGTTTAATGTCCCATTCTTTTCAGGATAGATTTTTTTTAAAAAATGCCAGTTGGGCACTTAACAGCCTCAGCCCTCACATTGAACTTTCTCTTCCACAAAAGCTCTTGGAGAGAGAAAAAATACAAGGGGCTCCTGACCAATGAAACAACCTAAAATAGGGCTATAAAGGGATAAAAGTTTATATTCTCCTTAGAGTATATACTACACCACCTCAAACCAGCTCAAATGACTGGATCCTACATAGTAGCTGAGGAGAGTACAAATTTTTAAGAAAATATTTCTTAAGCTTTTTTATACTCTGAGAAGACTGAAGCTGGAAAAACAAATTGTAGAGTGTGATTAATATGCTAATGAAAATGGTAGCTGTAATTGAGTTTTTGTAAGACGAGAGAAGGTACAAATTTGAAATATTCTAGAAGGATGATGATCCCTGGGTCCTAAATAAATTTTGATCAGTTTTAACATGTTATGTACAACTCTGTTTAACTGGCATCTATATCTCAGAGACAGAATTCAGATACTGTATTAGATCACAGAACTAGGTACTAAGGAGTTTAAGCAAAAATTCTCAAATTCTGCATTGCTTTATTAGTATCAGCATAGTAGAATTCAAGGTATCTTAGATATCACTGAGACTAACCACTTTACAAATTATACAACTGGCCCAGAAAAATAATGATTTGCAAATATCCATTATTCAAATAAAGCAGAATTTGGACTAGAATTCTGGTTCCTAGATTTCTTGTTCAGGGCTATTCATGATGTACTATCTTAAGCATACCCCTTTACCAAAGTTAAAATAATAAGATTACAAGTACACTTAATTTTTAAAAGTTTGTCTTTATTTAAAACAAATTAGATGAAACGTTCCATGAAGTTAAGTTAGATTTTGATTTTGTTTGTGAAGGTGGAAAGAAGAAAATGCTTCTTTTAAATTCCCTTACTTTACCACTAATTTACTCCAAGTCATTAAGCACTGACCACATATATAACAGTGCTAGGTGTTGAAGGGTATGCAAAATTTCTTTTGAAATAAATGTAAAATAGTGGCTGATCTAAAGCAATACGTAGTATAGTGGGGCAAAGCAGACATAGATGGCATATCCAAAGATATATGGTACTTTCTATATATTTGGTCAGACTTAGAACACCGTAATTTTTCCATAAGGTATAAATTACTCAGAGTTCATTTTAACTAACTTTGATGCGTATTAAATATAATTAAAGCTTGGTATATGGAAATTATAAAGACAGGATTATATTTAGTTGTTTTATTCCTATGAGAAGGAGGAGGAAGAGGAGGAGAAGAAAATAGCCCATGGTTTCGGTTTAATCCACAAAAGTTTTGCTTAGCTTATTTGGTATTAGCCTACAGTATTTTTAACATACTTGAAAATCCTGTCATTATTTAAAAAGTAGATTTCTCATTTTAAGAAATCCAAATTTGTGATTTCTCTTGAAAAATCAGATGATTTGACAATGTAATCTCATAGCTGGAACTGAATTAGTGTGATTGTCCTCTTTAAACACGTGCTTTCCGATTCACCACAAACACCAACACTCCCTATTCTCTCTCTGAGGTTGTAGCATTCAGGTCCCTCTAGGCATCTGATTTTGGGACTTTTGTTTTAAAGCAAGCATTTTTTTTTTTGAAGGGAGGAGGTAGATAAGTGGGAAAAGAGAAGAAAGAAAAGGGTAGAGCAAATTCTGCTGTGAAATTATATATTCAGGGATTCCTCCCCACTATGCTATTTGGGATATGGTGAACAAGAACTTCATTCAATATTTACTGAACACTTAATACACATCAGATGTTAAAATAGGTACCAATACCTAATACAGCAAGAACAGACTTGGTCCTTATTCCTATAGTGCTTACCAATCTAGTAAGCTCACACAAAAAAGTCACACAAATATAAAATTCCAACTGTGCAAATGATATGAAGAAAGCAGCATAATGCTCTACTAGTCTATAATTTTGGAATCTAACTTGAGTAGTTGGATGAAGGCTTCCTTGAAGAAGCACTGTGCCCTGGAGTTGAGGGTTAACTAAGCAAAGGAGGAGGAAAGAACATTCTAAGTAGCAGGAAAATAATATGGAATGGCTCTGTGGCAGAACGAATATGGCAAGTACAGAGGACTAAAATAATGTTTAATGTGGCTGGAATCGTGAGGAATGAGGAGCATAGTTTAAGATTAGGCTGGAACCATGAAGTGACTTGCAGTATGCATAGAACTCTCTCTATTCTAATGAGCAACTAGATCCAATGGAGAAATCTAGGAGTGGGGCTTTTTTTTTTTTTTTTTTTTTTTTTGAGACGAAGTCTGTTGCCCAGGGTGGAGTGCAGTGATGCGATCTTGGCTCACTGCAACCTCTGCCTCCCAGGTTCAAGCAATTCTCCTGCCTCAGCCTCCCTAGTAGCTGGGACTAGAGGTGTGTGCCACCACACCCAGCTAATTTTTATATTTTTTAGTACAGATGGGGTTTCACCATATTGGCCAGGTTGGTCTCAAACTGCTGACCTCATGATCTGCCCACCTTGGCCTCCCAAAGTGCTGGGATTACAGGTGTGAGCCACCGTGCCTGGCCGGGTGGGGCTTTTATAATAGATTTTTGTTTGAAAAAACTCTGGCAACACTGTGGAGAATGGGCCTGTGGGGGCCAGGGTATATAGACACACCAATTAGAAGGCTAACTGCCATGGACTAGTCAATAGATGCTAGTAGCCTGGACCAGTCATTCTGAAGGGAAGAAGTGAATGGACTTAAGAGATGTTAGGAGGTAACAGGATTTGGTGATGCAGTGAATGTGTGGAATGAGGGAGAAAGCAATATTGAGAAGGACTCATATGTTTCTGAATTATATAAATAATTGGATAGCAATACTAGTCATGGAAATGGGGAACAAAAGAGGAGAACCAAGGTGTGTGTGTGTGTGTGTGTTTTTCAGTTGGGATCTTGCTCTGTAATCCAGGCTGGAGTACAGTGGTGCAAACATTGCTTACTGCAGCCTCAAACTCCTGGGCTCAAGTGATGCTGCCACCTCAGCCTCCCAAGTTGCTGGGATTACAGGCAGAACAACTGTGCCTGGTTCAAGAACCAGGTTTTGATGAATACAGATGTAGGGTGGGAAAGAAGGAAGAAAGATCATGTTGAATCTGAGTGCATCAGACACCATGAAGATGTCAAATCAGTGCAGAATCTACAGAGCCAGCTCAGAGTAGTATGGGTGAGTAAGGATCGGAGATAAGTGTGAGTCATCTGTTTTTAAGTGGCATGATGTCACGAAAGTGGATGTGATCACTTGGAAAGAAGAGGGGATTTAGGCTTAAGTGTTTAGAAATCTCAACCTCTCTGATGGCAAGACAGGCACATGAGCTTACAAAGAAGCTATCAAGGTAACAAAAAAATTAGGAGAATGTTATTCAATGTGCTAGCCAGTGATAAGGGGAAAGATATGGGGGGTCAATTGCTGCTGAGAAGTTAATTTGAACGAGGACTGAAAAATGTCTAATGAACTTGTTGACATGAAGGTCACTGTGAGCCATAGGCAACAACTATTTTGTAGACTGATGGGGGAAAGGCAGATTAGAGAAGCTGGAGAAGTGAGAAAATGGTGATATATTCATGGTCACCTCTGAAAGTCTGATTATGAAGAAAGGTATTAGGTAGCTTTTGGCTTTATCAAACCTCTTTGTTTTTTTCTATTTTATTACTCTTAAGATTCATCTCCTTTGGATTTATCCTGTTCTTTTTCTAACATAAATTAGATGATTAGCTTATTAAATTTGTTTTCTTCTAATGTAAATATTCAAGGTTCTAAATTTAGTTCTGCATGCTAACCTAGCTGCATAATTCAAGTTCTGATATATAGTATTTTTATTATCATATAGTATTTTTAAATGCCACTGGAATTTCTTCCTTTACCCATGTTGTTCATAACTGTTTTAAAAATCTCTAAATGAACCTTTATTAGTTGTTTTTTGTTTGTTGTTTTTTAAGAGACAGGGTCTCGATACATTGCCTAGGCCTGGACTCAATCTCCTGGGCTCAAGTGATCCTCCTGCCTCAGCCTCCTGAGTAGCTGAGACTATAGACATGTGCCACCATGCTCAGCTTCATAAGTTATTTTTGTTACTGAATTCTGGCTTGTTGTTTTAGGAGTGTGAGAATGTAGACTATGAAATCCCAGTTGTTCAAAATTTAATAATAGCTAACAATCAATAGTACTACCATGTCCCAAACATTTTATATGAAGTATATAATTTTCACAGTAATTCTATGAGGCAGATATTATTATTCTAATTTTTATAAGAAGGAAAATAGGCATAGAAAAGGTAAGTAATTTACTCAATTAACTTAACCAAGTTACACAGAGCTGATAAATGATGGAGCTGCATGTTGTACATTTCTTCCCTGCTTTGTTTTTTTCTATTTTATTACTCTTAAGATTCATCTCCTTTGGATTTATCCTGTTCTTTTTCTAACATAAATTAGATGATTAGCTTTCTAACAAATTAGATGATGGAGCTGCATGTTGTACATTTCTTCCCTGCTTCAGCTTTTATTCTCGGAGTAAATTGCAAAGCCCTGAAATTTTTAAAATCAACTTCATTGAAATATAATTTATGTACAATACACTGCATGCATTTAATGTGTACAATTCTGAGTTTTGAGAAAGCTGTACAACCTTTAAAACTATCACAATCAAATACAGAGTATCTCCCCACCCACTAAATTTCACCCTGCCCCCTTTTTGTAAGTCCTCCCTTCTGCTCCAGACCCTAGGAAACTAGTGATCTGCTTTTTGTGACCATAGGTTTGCACTTTCTAAAATTTAATATAAATGAAATGATACAGCGTGAGCTCATTTTTCCCTGGCTTCCTTCATTCAACATACTGATTTTGAGATTAATCCACATTGTTGTCAGTAGTTTGTTCCTTTGCTTTTACTACTGAGTAGTATTCCTTTGTATCGGTATATTTTGTTCATTCATTCATTTCTGATGAACATCTGGGTTAATTCTGGTGTTGAGTTTTTGTGAATAAAGCTATTATGTACATCCATGTTCAAGTTTTTATGGAACATATGCTTTCATTTCTCTTGGGTAAATATCTATAATGGCTAGATTTTTCTCCATAAGCTTTGTTTTGAGACAGGGTCTTGCTATGCTGCCCAGGCTGGTCTTGAGCTGCTAGGCTCAAGTGATCCTCCTGCCTCAGTTTCCTGAGTAGCTGGGAGTATAGGCCTGTGCCACCACGCCTGGCTTCTGTAACGGCTAGATTTTATGACAGGCTTATGTTTTTTTAACAACTGCTAAACTGTTTTCCAAAGTGGTTGTAAAACTTTACATTCCTATCATCAGTGTAGGAGTTCAAATTAATCCACATTTTGGCCAATAGTTGGTATGGTCAGTCTTTTAAATTTTAGTCCTGCTAATCAATGTGTAGTGGTAGTTCAATGTGAGTGTAATTTTTGTTTTCCTAATAACTAATAACCTTGGGCATCTCTTCATGTGTTTCTTGGCTATGCATATATCTTTTTTTGTGAAGTATCTGTTCAAATCCTTTGTTCATTTTTACTGGATTTTCTTATTATGAGTTCTTTATATGTTTTAGATAAACGTACTTTGCCAGATACATGTGCTGCAAATATTTCCTCCCAGTCTGTGGCTTGCCTCTTATTTATCTGTCTTGCAGAAAAAACAAAAGTTTTAAATTTTGATAAAGTTTCATTTGTCAATTTTGGTTCATGCCTTTTTGTTTACTACAAAACCTGTGCCTCCTCCAAGAAAACATCTTCTCCTGTCTTCTACAAATTTTAGCTTTTACAGTTAGGTCTATGATCTATGTCAAGTACATTCTATAGTGTGAGGTAAGAATCAATGTTCATTTTTCCCATATGAATATTCAATTATTTTGGAATTATTAGTTGACAAAATTTTCCCCCACTAAATTACCTTGGCACTTTTGGGGAAAAAAATCAGTTGACTATATATATGTGAGTCTAATTCTGGATTCTCTATCCTGCCCCATTGATCTATATGTCCATCTTTTCCCAGCATTACACTCTCTTGATTACTGTAGCTTTACAGTTACTCTTCAAGTAGTGTGATCCTTCAACTTTGTCCTTCTTTTACAAAATTGTTTCAGCTACACTAAGTCCCTCGTATGTCCACGCATATTTTAAAACCATCTTGGCAACAGCTACCAAAATATCCCGCAAAAATTTTAATAGGAATTGTATTGAATTTATAGGTCAAATTAAGGGAGAAATAACACCTTAAAAACAATGAGCTTTTCAGGGTATATTTTTCCACTCACTGAGGCCTCTTTAATTTCTCTCAATAATGTTTTGTAGTTTTCCTTGTAGAGGTCTTGCACATCCTTTATTTATTCCTAAGTATTTTAATTTTTTGACACTATTGCATGTAGAATTGTTGTTTTTGAAACAGGGTCTTGTTCTGTCACCCAAGTTGGAGTGCAGTGGTGCAACCTTGGCTCACTGCAGCCTCTATCTCCTGGACTCAAGTGATCCTCCCACCTCAGCCTCCCAAGTAGCTGGAATTACAGGCACATGCCACTGCACCTGGCTAATTTTTTATTTTTTTGTAGAGATGAGGTCTATGTTGCCCAGGCTGGTCACGAACTGCTGAGCTAAAGCGATCCTCCCAACTCGGCCTCCCAAAGTGCTGAGATTAAAGGCATGAGCTACCATGCCCTGCCAAGTGGAATTTTCATATTTCATTTTTCTAATTGTTTTCTGCTAGTATATAAAGTTATATCCTATAAGCTTAGTTATTACTTCCTGTAGCTATCTGTAGATTAGGATTTTTGACCTAAGAAATTGTGTCACCTACAAACAGAGACAATTTTACTTCTGTTTTTCTAATTTTCAAACCTTTTTCTTTCCCTTGCCTATTGCAATGGCTAAGACCTCCAGCACAACGTTGTGAAGTACTTTGTTCTTCTCCTAGGTAATATGCTGCCAATATTTAAGTATAATATCAGCTATAGGCTTTTTGAAGATGCTTTTTATTAGACTGAAAAAATTCCCTTTTCCCTCATTTACTAAAAGTTAATTTTAAAAAATCATCTATGATTGAATTTTGTCAAATTCTTCTTTCTGCATCTATTGAGATGATCATATGATTTTCTCCTTTACACTACACATATGGCTTTTATCACATTGATTTTTAAAGGTTTTGTTTTTGAGATGGAGTCTTGCTCTGTCGCCAGGCTAGAGTGCAGTGGTGTGATCTCGGCTAACGGCAACTTCCATCTCCCAGGTTCAAATGATTCTCCTGCCTTCTCTCTTCCCAGGTAGGTGGAACTACAAGCACGTGCCACCATGCTGGGCTAATTTTTTTATTTTTAGTAGAGACAGGGTTTCACCACGTTAGCCAGGAGGGTCTTGATCTCCGGACCTTGTATCTGCCTGCCTTGGCCTCCCAAAGTGCTGGGATTACAGGCGTGAGCCACTGCACCAGGTCAGTGTTTTGAAGTTTACTTTAAATATGTTTTCACAAAGCCCACCTTAGATATGTTGGGCTTTCTGGATCTGAAACTTGGATGTCTTTCATAAATTTGCGTAAACTCTTATTTTTCCTTTGAATAATTTCTCTATAATTCCAATTACACATATGTGGGACCTGCTCATTATATCCTCATTCTCTCTTCACCCATTGGTTGTATCTTCCATCTTTTATTTCTCTGGGCTATATCCTGAGTGATTTTTTTTCCTGAGATCTTCTAGTTCACTTATTTCTTTTTAACTGTGTTTAACCATCCATTTAATTTTTTCATTAAAAAATGATTTCCAATGTGCCAATTTTAAGTTTTACATTTCAACAGTGTTTAATTCATAAATAATTATTGTGTACTATGTATTTGATAATTCTGATATCTGCAATTCCCCAGTGTGATTTTTGATTCTGAACCCATGTTTTTTGGAATTTTATCTGTTAGAAGTCTGGGTTTAAAGTACATTCCTCCACAGATGCTTTGCATCTGCTTCTTACAGCTCCTTGAGGTTAATATCAAGCAAGGATAACTTTGTTTTCAAGTTAGATCTCCTGAAACCCCCCGGTCCGCTCCTCTCAATCACAGAACTGATGTGAATTTAGGCTTCAAACCTGTGCAAGAATGAGCTTATTTTGCATTCCCAGGGAAGACTTTTATTTACCAATTTGTACCCCCTATCTAGCTCTGAGGACCTGCTTATTTTCCTAGCTGATCCACTGAAGGTGTACACTTAAAGGATTCTGGCATTATGCTGGAGGGGATGAAGTCTTTTATAAGACCTCACTGCAAGGCACAGCCTGCAACGACACTTCCCTACACCCTCAACACACAAAATTAAAATCTGGGCAGTAGGCTAGCAGGAAGCAGCTGAAAACCACTCCTGCCCTACCCGCAAGACACACATTTGTGTGATATTTTATCATTCTGCCTTTGCTTTTTTTTTGGGGGGGGTAGTTTCTGGCCTTTTCTTGCCAGCCCAATCATGCATTGAAAAACACTGACAACTCTCTGCAGCATTTCTCTGAATCTCTGGTAGGCCAGATGACCCGGCTTCTACTTCTTTAAACCAGGAGTCATATGCAGTGGATGAAAGGTGAAGAAAGAGTTTACCAGACAGTGGAAAAGGTTTGAAACCATGTGAAAAACAGGAAAGCAAGTTAGAGAAGCACTAATAAAGAAGTGATGTATCCAGGAAAGTTCATGGTATAGAAAGAAATTACTTGATAAGACTTCATGGCACCTGAGCTATACAATAGTATCACAACTGATACATATTAGCCATTTAATTTTGGACAAATCACATCCCTTTCTACCTATTTCATGGGGGTTGTGAAGACAAATGTTACAAAGTGCTTTGAAAATACCAATTTCATAAAATATAAGGCATTATAATCATGTCTTTTGTTACAGGTATGTATCTGAAACTCTGGCTTCACAGATGATTTCAGGAGAAATAAGATCAAGATGGTGAAAAAATTTAGTAGATTCAGACAAACAGTTTATAGTCAGTTATGGATAAAAGTCAAACATTGAACTAAACCACTATTTCTGGTAAACAGTAACTGACTCAGGATATGAGACTCATCTTACAGACTTTTCTATTTTGTAGAATTTGTTGCAACTAAATTAGCAAAACCTTAATTAGTATGGGCCATTTGCCATGATATAAAAATAGTTTCATTAAACAAAACTCTATATTGTATGAAATCTTTTAGGCAGAAAATAGATTCCAGACAATACATAATTTACCTCAAATGTTCATCAAAATCAAGTTAACTCCCATATTTTAGATGACTAAATATTTTCTTAATTTTGACCTTTTTATAAACTGTCATTCAATAATATAATCACCATTGTTCTAGTTGTTAGAGATAAAAATATGTAAAATATTCCTTCTTATCCTCAAGGAATTTCTATTTTAGGTGGTAGAAGTGTGATTTCAACTTCTGTGGGAAATCAAAGAACAGAACAAAATCAACGAACCTGTAAGCTGACTTGCATGTTATTTGAAGTATTACCAGTATAAGAATATATCTACTGGTAGGGACAATAATAGCATCCATAAATGTAAGAATTAAGATTTTGAATTTAATTTTCCTGTCTGTTTTGGCACTGTGATTAAGTCACTGTACTTTATCCTGATTAAGCAATTGGCACTCCTAAGACCAAATTGAAAGAACTTCAATACGTTGAAGATGAACTCATTGATTTTGGCATGCATCACAACACTCCAAGATGGTATACCATCAACTCTCATTAAAAAAAAAAAAAAAGAAAAATTAGATTCAGGAGGTTCATGTGCAGGTTTCTTACATGGATATATTGTGTGATGCTGTCAACTCTCCTTTTAAGTCCTTCAATATGTTCTAATGGTAGATAGAATCAGTTTTATCAGACAGTCTGTTTTAAATATTGAAGTCTTCTCCGGTAAAAGTCCAGGAGTGTAAACCCTTCTCTGGAAAAGCTCTTGTCCTACTGATCCTGCCAGAAGTTCAATCTGTGTTTTTAGATTAGTGTACAAGGTGCTTTTTCTTTTTTTTTTCCCCCTCTCAACTATAGGCTTCCAGGAGGTTAAGTATGAGACACTGAGAAGCTTAACTGTTTAAGAAAGGGCTACTTTCCCTCATCTCAATTCGATTCAAGTGTAGACACCAAGAAAAAAAGAAAAAAGGGGTTGAGGCAATTCTTAACTTTTCAAAAACATGAGTTTTGGAATATCCACCAAAATGTATTCAAAGTAGTAGAGTTTGTTTTACTTTTTGTACTGATCCACGGTTCTTTATAACTAAGTCCTTAAAGCTACTCTTAGTGAGAATCAGAAAAAAACAAATGCTTTAAACAAGTGAAAAGTAATATGGAACTGGTATTTAATACGGCATACAGCAAAGACAGAGTGAGTTGGTAATCAAGACACACGACTATTCAAAACAGATATAGGGGCTTTTGGTTAAAAAATTAAACATCAGTTAAGTCTTATATTTATCACCACATAGGGTTTCTCTACCACTTTGCTATAATATGAAGAACTCAGTAGGAAAAACTTCATTAATTCAGAATGATCAATGGGAAGTATACTTGCAGTTATCTGGAACTGACATAAAAATTTGAACTCAAATACTCTCTTACATACAGGTTCCTGGAGATTTTCTCTAATGAAAAGAGAAATGATTTCTGGTTAAGATAACTCCTTTCAAACAGGCTTTCAATAAAATTGACAATTTGTTCTCTTAAGTACAACTGTGTCCTAAAATTGTTAATTTCATTATAAAAAGAAAGGATAGACAAACAACTCACACTCTTTTTAGCAGGCATTACAAAGGAAAAAAGCTTTATCCCACCTTCTTTCCAAATTATATTTTTTAGGTTAATAGAGTTTTATCGTTTTTAAAAAAGCACATTACACAAACATTTAAAAGGAAGACTTTTAGATTTTAAATTCTTCCTCCCTAGCTTGGAATATTAGCTCAAAGTCTGAAGACCCAATCTAGACACTCCATGCATTCTATGCTATATAAGCATACCTTCAGAATTTTGAGCTTAAATATATCTCCTTTTTTGTGATAGTGTTTAGCCACTTTGTGCTTACCTGGGGGAGCTACTGACTGGGAGAGGGTAAAAAGGGAAACTTCTGGGACATGGAAAATGCTTTATATCTGAATCTGGGTGGTGGTAACATGGGTGTATACAGATGTAAATTTCATTAGGTGTGCATTTAAGATTGTGGACTTTATGGTATATGTTATGCCTCAAGAAGTAAAAAGAGTGTTTACCCACTTTACGAAATGCCTACCAACTATTTTACAGTGAATCATTCATATTATTTTGTAAATCAAAATGCATAGGGAAAAAACAAGTCATCTGATGCTCCTGGCATAAAAATCGCTAGTCACTTTCAGGTAAACATCTGAAGCTGGAGTAAAAGCTTCAGCGTTGAGAAGTCACTAACGCACTATCTGAAATGGTGGCAGGAAGATTACAATGTATCAGTTTAAGTATAAAGGGTAGAAGTATTATAACAGCTTAAACGACAACTAGATTAGAACACCCTCAAATAAGTGACACGACTATGGCATCATTTGATTTGTGATAACCTATGCTTCTTATTTCCGCTTACTGGTTTGGATTTTTGTCATTGTATTGTTTGGACTTTCAAAGGATGGAGAAGGAAAATAATAAAAGTTAAATTAGTTTTGTTGTTTTCAACTCTTGTTTTTAGTGTGCTAAATAGCTTGACGTTATGACTGATTTTAAAATTACGCATTCTACTTCCTATTTATTAAAGGAGAAAAGAGTTGGTTTATGCAGGAAATATAAACACTTAATATATGTCTTTTTTTTTTTTTTACTTTTGCTTGGAACTACATTAATTCCATCACCTCCAAAAAAGCCTTTGAGAGGATTAGCTGCATAGGCCAATATTATTCTATACTAGTCTGTATTAAGCATATGATGTCACCTTGCTTCCTCCCCTCCTCAAGCTTTTCTTTTGGTGGGAAGGAGGACTTTTTTGGGGGAAATTCTTAAAATATTATGGCTTAAATACCACAAGCTGACACACGTGATTGACAACCTTACACTCCCAAACCTGTTTGAAATGGGTCAAATACCTAAGCGCTGCAGAACAATGCAATCCAACCAGCAATTCCCCATAAAAGAGAAAGGGGGTGTGATTAGGTTCCAGATATTAAGCAAGTTATTGCAAAAACAGTTTGGTGGTTTTGTTTCTGCAATAGGCACAGGTTGAGCTAGTATATTTTTTCTCTTAATTAGCTCCAAAAAAGACTATGCTAATAGGAGGTAGGATAAACCGCTAAAGCATGAAGCAACTGGGGCAAACATTAAGGGCTTTATGGAGGTCCTTATCCTGATCCTCAGCATTGGTTATTGATCATCAACCCTGCTGGGGAACTATCGAACGAAATTTGTGTGAGGCTTATCGAGCCACAGGAAAGGAGATGCAGGAGGGAATATAAGCTTCTAATAAAAGAAACGCAGCAACAATAGCAGAGGAACAGCTCTGCCTGGTGACGTAATGGCTGGCAGCAGTCCAGCTTCAGCAGAGCTGCTGCTACCTCAGCATCCAACCTCCCTCAACATAGTCCGGCTTCGGCAGAGCCACCGGGGCTGCTACTTCTTGCGATGCCACTTTGTTGGTGCCACCAACGCCTTACCTCGGAGGACCAGAACACCGAACAAAGGGTTCGTTCCGTTGCTGTTTTAAGTTGTCAGACACACACACTCTCACTCACTCACCCCCTAGCCCAGGACCCCTCAGTAATCAAGCCAATCAGCCACTTAAGTTTAAGGCGAAAACACTGGCTCACACTCCAGGTGTGCCTCAGTTTCCCCAGGCTGGTTTCCAGTCCGCCTCTCGCTGCCCACCCCCCGCCCCCGCTAGTCCTCAGCGGGAGTTGATCCTGGTGGCCCCGCGCACCCGCCCGGGCCCCGCATGCCGGCCCTCCCGCCTTACCTCCGCCAGGTAGAGGTTGAGGAGACAGAGCGTGGAGAACTGGAGACAGGAGGGGAAGCAGTAGAGCAGCCAGTGGGGGAAGAAGTGCAGGTGAGCGGGCGGCCGGAGCAAGGGCAGGGAGCCGCTGAGCGAGAAGGCGGCAGAGAAAAGGGTGGTCCTGAGCGCTGCCCACAGGAGACAGAGGAAGAGGCAGAGGCTCTGGTAACTCAGCCGCCGCTCGCGGTACAGGAGCAGCCGCCACAGCTGCAGGTAGGCAAAGGCGAACAGCGCGGCGTAGAGCAGGGCGTGCAAGACGCTCAGCGCCAACTGCACGGAGCCCGGCACCGCGGCGCCTGAGGCGGCAGCGACGGCGCCTCCGCCTCCGCCGCCCCCGCCGGGCGTGGAAGGCTCGCGGCCGGCTGCGGGGGCGGCAGCGGCCGCCGGACCCGGCACGGACACCCTCATGAGGGGGCTGGGGGCCGGGCGAGCGAGCGCGGGAAGGAAGGGGCTGGACTCGGAGCCGCCGTCGAAGGGGAGAAGGACTGCCCCCTTACCCCCCACCCACCCCAGCCTCTAACCCCAGGAAGCGCCGTGACGGGACCCGGAGTCCAGCGCAGAGCAGCCGCGGCTCCCCTCGACCCCGCCTCCTCTTTCCCCCCACCCCCCGGGGGTCTCGGCTCCTCCTGCTGCGGCTCGGCTCTGTAGCTGCAAAAAACAACTCTCGGCTGGAGACAATCAGCTGAGAAACCCCAGCATTTGAGGCGCTCGCTCCGCACTGTGGGCTCGCGCCGATTGGCCTAGGCAGGCACGCCCCCTGAGCGCCGCACTCGGAAGGCCACGGGCCGCAGGACCCGTCGCTCGAGGGCCCCGAGATCTGATTGGGTGCGTAATTTCCCTACTGTCTCCCTCCCCTTTACTTCCCACCCACGCTGCTGATTGGCCCTGCTACTGCACCGCCCGTTCGCGCCGGCGGGAGGACTCTGTAATCGTCTGTCACTCTCGCTCCGCCCACCGCGTTTCCCATTGGTTAGAGAGTGCCTCGCGTAGGGAGCACGAGGAGAAGGAGGAGCTTCGCAGGTTGTTTTTTGCCCAGGAGGCCGACTCCGCCGAGTCGGTGGCGGCCGGAGGCTGGGAGGGAGCAGTGTTACGCCTTCGCAGGTTGGCGAAGTGGTTTCAGGCTACCCGGCTAGTCTGGCACGGCCCCGCCTTCTGCCTCCTCCTCCGTCGCGTAGCGGCGGGAACTGTTGGCCGCGCGGCCTCGGGAACGGCCCAGGTCCCCGCCCGCAGGTCCCGGGCAGGTAGGTGACAGCGCCGGCCCTTCAGGCTGTGGGCTCTGCCTGCAGACCCGGGGATTCAGACGAAGCGGCTTTCTGTAGCCAGGGCTGCACTGCACAGCTCCGGAGTCTGACTTAGGACACCCGCCTCTGGGGCACCGAAGGGCCTCACCTGGAGCCTCCTGAGGGTATTTTGCCTTCTCTTTTCGCTGCATGAACGGCGGGAAACACCGGAGCCCTTTGTGGGTCGAGGGGGTGGAAAGGGGCGACGGGGAGAATCGGAGCTCTTAAGTGAAAGACCCCTCCCAAGGCCAAGGGAAATGTCTCTTAAGGAAGAGTAGTAGTAGTATCAGATGGATGTTGAAGCGATCTGTGAGCAGGGGGAAGCTGGTTCTTTCAAACGTAGAATTTGGGAAGATGCTCTGGGCTTAAGTTTTGGGAAAAAGGCAGAAACAGACTTGTAAGTATGATGATTGCCTGGAGAGGAAGTAGAATATTCTGTGCTGTTTAAATTCCACATGTATTGAAGCCTGGGACCTGTGTATGGTAGATGGTGGCGCTATTCCTGGGGCTGAGAGAGAAAATACATGCTATGTTACTGCTGTAAAGAAGCGAGGAATAATCAGATCGACTAACGTATATTGCTGGCGCATAGTTGTTGACTTTTTTTTTTTTTTCCTATTTGGGAATAAAATTAGCAAGTAGTGCAAAATTAAAAGGAAATAATTTGTTTTCTTTAGAATATACAGCATATTACGAATTCAGTATCCTTGTGAAAGACATTGCTACGTTTATTGGAGCAACAAAGACCCAGCTTTTCTTACCTCACCATCCTTTGTCCTATGCCTTTTTTTTTTTCCTTTTTTCATGCAGGGTCTCGCTCTGTCGCCCAGGCTGTAGTGACAGTTCACTGCAAACCTCCACCTCCTGGGCACAAGCAGTCCTCCCACCTCAGCCTCCCAAGTAGCTGGGACTACGGGCACTGGAGCTACCATGCCCGGCTGATTTTTTTTTTTTTTTTTTTGGTAGAGACGGGGTTTCACTGTATTGTCCAGGCTGGCCTTTGTCATATGCTTTGCCCAAGAAGAGTGTTGCTGTCTTTTTTCCTAGCTAAGTATTCCACAGGGAACTTTAAAGCCTGTTTTGTAGATTCTGGGACAGTCGTTTGTCCAGGTACCAGATGCTAGCGTGGTTTGATTCCTTATAGGTATGCTGACAAACTGTGGTAGATGTACAGGCCTGGCACTGTTATCTAGACGTCCCTCAGATGAAACGTTCAGCTGAGCAGGTAGAGAGTGCAGTGTATGAGAGGGTATGGCTTGCTCTAAGAAGTTAACAGGCCTAATCCAACATCTATGCTTTGGAGAAGGATTTATGTTTATTGGAACCTAAGAAGTTCGTCTCATGTATTTTTAGAGAATGTGGTCAGGGCGGTACACAATTATCTTCAAATAGGAGACAGGATGCTCATGACAGCAGTGATATAATTGATTTCAGTAATGTGCTTAAGTATTTAAATTAAGCATAAAATCAGAGTTGTGTGATTTTAGGCACTTGTCAAAATCAAGGGCGCCACATATTCTCTGCCATGGCCTATTTGCATCTTCCATAATCATTGAAGTGCACATTTCAAGTCATCAATAGACTTTAAAAGGGTTTTTCTTTTTCTCCTCTATTCTCTGCTCAAAGTGATGGTAAACATCTGGATAGTACCCATACTAATTTTAGGTCTTGGCCTGTGAGGCTTACCTGCCACCTGTGTCAGTAAGAGCAAGTCTGGATAGCCGCCTCCTTTCTCTTTTTTTGGAGATGGGAGTGTGTGTGTAGAGGTGGGGGGGTGAGGGTGCAGGTAGAGGATTTTCCTCCCAACTGCTTTGAAAAGGCTCTAAAGGAGAGAGATGTTGACTCCTTTTATTGCCTCCTTGGGTCTGAAATGTTAAACTGTGTTGAGATCTCATCAACATTTTATTTGAGGCTGGGTCAGTGAGCAGGTTCTGTTCTCCAGTAGCAGCATTAAACTGTAAGTAAGCTGACTTTAGACAGAATGTTCTTGTGGGAACTTTGTAAGCATTATATTCTCCATTTGTTGCAAAATATGAAGTGTGTCTTTTTCCTGAGTATGATGGCCGCAGATGTTGATACAATTTATTTAATAGTTACAGTTGTTAATTTCCTTCTTTTCTGAGAAGGAAAGCCATTAATTTTATGGTTAATCATAAGGGAATATTAGGCCTATAAAGGGGGAACTAACCAAGGGTTTCCTAGAAAAGCTTGGTGTCAGCTATTCTAAAATTTAAATGTGTCCAAATGCATAAAGATTTAATATTGGTGTTCTGAGAGGACAGATGACCCTAGCACAGTAGTCTTTCAAACATTTAAAAGCAGAACTGTTTGGGTCGGGCATGGTGGCTAATGCCTGTAATCCTAGCACTTTGGGAAGCCAAGGTGGGCAGATCACGAGGTCAGGAGATCAAGACCATCCTGGCTAACACAGTGAAACCCCGTCTCTACTAAAAATACAAAAAATTAGCTGGGTGTGGTGGCGGGCGCCTGTAGTCCCAGCTACTTGGGAGGCTGAGACAGGAGAATGGCATGAACCGGGGAGGCGGAGCTTGCAGTGAGTGGAGATCGTACCACTGCATTCCAGCCTGGGTGACAGAGTGAGACTCTGTCTCAAAAAAAAAATCAGAACTGTTTGTCAATTACTATTGCATACAGTACCCTATACCAAAATGGGATTGGTGGAGCTAACGAGGGCTACCAGCTGTTCTACCTGCCTAAGGAACACAAAGGCAAATCCTCATAACTGTCTCCTTACAAGAAGACTAGCGTTTTCTCTTGGAAGTGCTTCCTCCTTGATGTCTTTTGGAGCTTAATATTCAGTTGCTGAACAAAACACACTTTTGTCGCCTTTAGCATTTTATGTGCACGCTTTAGCCCTTTTTCTACTATTGTCTCACGGAGCCATTCTTACAGTGCTGTTACCCTCTTGTATTAGTCTTTAGTTACATGTCACTCATTCTTTCTATTATTTAAATGAGCTGTGCAAACACACTTCTTTAGAGTTTAGGGATGAGACAAAAGTTACATCTTATATGCCAACTCTGATCCATGCCAGCAGGACCATTATACTGAAGAATTGAGGGCCTCTTCCAGCCCAACGGATCAAAGTCTACATGTAGCTGGGAGGTGTATCTGTAGTATTGGGAAACATGCTATGGAAAACATTTACCTATTACTTTTCCCGTCTTTTAGTATTGGCATCTTTTGTGGTAATAGTCAATTGCATTTTAAAGAGTCATCTTCTTATGTTCAAGTCATAATCCCTTTACCCATTACTAAGACCAGGTATACTAATAGTGCTAGACTGGGTTATACTGTGGAAACAACCCCGAAACATTAGAAGTTTAAAATAATAGTTTATTTTATTTTTTTCCGAGACAGAGTTTCACTCTTGTTGCCCAGGCTGGAGTGCAATGGTGTGATCTCGGCTCACTGCGACCTCTGCCTCCTGGGTTTAAGTGATTCTCCTGCCTCAGCCTCCTGAGTAGCTGGGATTACAGGTACCTGCCACTATGCCCAGCTAATTTCTTGTATTTTTGGTAGAGACAGGTTTCATCATGTTGGCCAGGCTGGTCTCGAACTCCTGACCTCAGGTGATCCACCCGTCTTGGCCTCCCAAAGTGCTGGGATTACAGGTGTGAGCCACCGCGCCTGGCCTAATAGTGTTGGAGGCAGAAAGAATGAGGGTGGTGACCAACTCGGTATACCGCTGGAGGCTGTATGAGCAAACAGGAAACTTCTCATGAAGGCAGGTTGTTGGCGAATTGACAAACTGCGTCTGCCTCCCAGAAGGAATGCTAAGGCCAGTCACACCCCAGGCGCAGTGTTTCTTGTGATTATCTACAGGAACATCTGAAGCCTGTTAGCAATCATGTGAACCTGTGATAAATCAAGCAGCTGACCAACCGTTACCTGCTCCTCCCTGCTCTTGCTACCCAATAAATATGAAGGGTTGTGGAAGCTCAAGGCCCTTGCTCACTAGAAGCAAGGAGCCCCCGATGCCTTCTTTAAAACAGATTATTTTGTCTTTGTGTTCATTTCTGCATTCATTCCACCTTCATTCAGTCCCATAGTAACTGTAACATAATAGTTTATTTTACACTGGATCAGCTGGGAGCTTTCCCCTATGGTGTTCTCTTTCTGGGACTTGGGCTGACAGACAAGGCCTAATTTTGAGTGTTATCAGTCATCATGGCAGAAGGAAAGTGTGTTGTGGTTCATTGCACACGTATACTGACTCTTAAAAGCTTCCAGAAGTACATGTCACCTTGCACATTTCATTGGCCAAGTCATGGCCATACCTAACTCAAGGAAGTGAGATGTATAATTTTAACGTGCAGAGAACTAGAAACATTTGAACAGTCTCTCGTCAACAAATGCTTTCCTTTGTATATGTAGTTCTTCCTTGGCTTTTCCTGGTGGAGGTAATTCAAAATTACCATCTTCACTATGTGAAGCCTAAAGTTGAGGATCTCTGAGTAATGCCCAGCAGTGGTCATCTCTTTACTGGTCTAGATAGAAGTTATCTGTCTGCCACCCTCTGTAGAACACATAAGGCAGCGCTGGGAGAGATAACTGTAAGTGTTCCTGTTTAGAGAGAGGAAGAATGGAAAACACACACCAGACTCTAGATTGTGGCAATCTATAGTTGAAATCTCTCTAGGCAGATGTTGCTAGGGCTCTAGTTCTGTTCCCTGAGTTCTCTAGGCCAGTTGAAACAACAACAACGCTCTTATCTAACACAATAGAAATGAATTGCAGGAAAAGTGAAATAAAGAACATCAATTTACAAGCCCAATTTTAAAATTATTATTAGATTCAACAAACATAAAATTACTGTGTGAAATTGCTATAAAATGTTCTAAACATTTACACTCCATTTCTGTATTTATGTCATTATTTTAGACGAGTAACAAATACTTCTTACTCTGCACATGCCCTATAGCATAGTTCTCCGTGGTCCTTGGCTTTGCCCTGTGTGAGGGTCTTCCATTTTTGTTATTCTTGGCCACGTCTGAAATTGGCTTTGGAGCATATGGCCTCTGGCCTCTTTCTGTGGCTGAGCAGTTTTGTCAGTTTGCTTTGTGACCATGCACGGGTGGGGGCCTAAGGATTGTTTTAAGTTTTGAACATCTAGTCTTTTGGATGGCAGTTCCTCTCTGAGTATTTTTCTTTTAATACCTTGTTAAACACCACCAACAGCAACCATCACACAGTACTAATCTATCTTCCAACCTCTTCTTTTAGAGCTATAAGTAAGTTCATTAGCCACGGGAACCTAGGTACACATTCATTATAAGTTAATCAGGTACATGTCACCTCCAAATTACTGTAGTGACAGTTTTATCAAACTTGTTAATGTGGGTCACTTGCTTAGCTCCAGTGTCTGATAAATGTTTCCTTGAGTAGACCCAGAACAGTTTCTATGCTGCTTGGCCCCAGCCAGTGTTTTGGAGTTTTTGTTAAGGTGGCATCTCACTTCTAGTTTATATACAGCTTAAGAGAAAATAGTTTATGCTGCTATAATAACCCCTCCCATCTCAGTGACTTAAAACAACAAGGTTTATTTCTTCCTATGTCACGTGCTTATTACACATTAGCGGGGAGTTCTCTGTTATGCTCATGCTCACAGAATAGACACCATTTGGGCATTTCTCTTGACTGCAACAGAAGACTGTAAAGCCTGGCTTTATTAACACTAGCTGCCGAAACTGTTGCCTGAAAGAGACAGATGCCACTTTTGCTCACATTTTATTGGCCACAGTAAGTCATCTGGTGGTCGTAACTAACTCCCCCAGAGGTGGAGGATGGAGGGAGCTTAAGTGTAATTAGTAACTGCAAGGAGAACTAGAACTATAGTAATGAACTATCACACCAAGGTAACAAGGCCACATTTCTCCGAAGGTACTCATCACTTGGTTCTGATATCTAGATTTTTGTAGTATTACGTTTTTGTTTGTTTGTTTGTTTTGTTTTTAGACAGGGTCTTCCTCTTTCACCCAGGCTGGAGTGCAGTGGCATGATCATGGCTCACTGCAGCCTCAATCACGATCCTCCCGACTTAGCTTCCGTGGTAGCTGAGACTACAGGTGTGTGCCACCATGCATGGCAATTTTTTTTTCTTACTTTTTATAGAGACAGGGTCTCTATGTTGTCTAGGCTGCTCTTGAACTCCTGGGCTCAAGTGATCTTCCTGCCTCTGCCTCCCAAAGGGCTGGGATTATAAGCGTGAGCCACTGTGGCTGGCCAAGTATTGTTTTTCATTCCCTTTTCTAATTACTGGAGGTAAAAAAAAAAAAAGAAAAGTCACCAAGTACCTTTTGTATCTTTGTTTTCACTCTGCTCTTGCTGATATTCCCTTTCCACCCCCACATTCACTTGCCTTAGTTAAGATCTTTTTATGAGGACAGCATGTCTCTGAGCAAATGCATTTTATTTTCCATGCGTGTGAAATGTCCACTGTTCCATGGCCCTACAAGGTACATACATATCCTTCCCCTACTCCCTTTCCCCTCTTTCTTCTTCCTTAGAGCCGATTACTTTCAACTGCTCACTGTTTGTTTTGGCATTGACCGTCCTATTTTCAATAAACTTGGTTTTTGGTTTTGTGAAAGTTGAAAATTTAGTTCTCTTTCATTTATTTTCCCGCCCTAGCTGCATGTTTCCTTATTTTCTATCTTCCCTTTCTCTCAACAGTTGTTATGGTTTTGGTTAAATCATTATTCAGTATTTATTTCATTATGAAGACATAACTTCTCCTTCTATCTGACCCATGCAGTATTCTTTGCTTTAAGTAATTTTTAAAGTAATGAAATCTTACCATAGATGGAACAAACTACAGAGATTATTACTGAGTTCCTAACTCTAAACATGTGAGAACAATCACCAATGTCTCTAACCGATTAAAAGCACAGTACTTTCACATATATAATCTTCTTTGGCCAACGAGATAGGAAATATGGGAAAGTATTTAAGCATTGGTTGTATGGTTAGACCTTTGGTGCTACAAAATACATTCTAGGGGAAAAGAGTAATATGTTAATACTAATGTCCAATTTAGTGTTAAAATGGTTAAATTATAACCTGGAGGCCAGGAAAGGTGATATTCTATACGGAATCTTTCACCTGTGCTTTTCATGTTGTACAGTTTAATTAGGTTATAGTTATTTCATATATAGTAATGAATGTTATATAGTTATTCTCTTAGCCTCAGAAATGCATGCATTTTCTTCAGAATATGAAGAAAATAGTGGATGACCTATTTTAAAACATGCCTATTAATATAAAGTAGCTTTAAAATAGGCTGGTTTAAAATGGTTATAATGTATAATCAATTTTAATGTCAATGATACCCCTTAATTATGTCATTAAAATTGCATTTTTATATACCTCTTATAGTTCTTGCTTCTCATTTTACTTTGAGTTTTTGAACTCTTGACTCATTATTAAAAATCGATGGCAAATTTTTTCACTGTTTGATATATACTGTCTCTGAAGAACAGAATTATTAGGAAATAACCAATGAGTAATTACTTCATTATTTTTTTTCAGGAACACTGGCTTGATAGAGATATTACGTGCTTATTGATAATATTGAATGAGCAGAGTAAATACTCAATTTAATATGATTTTTCATACATTTCAAATTCTTTATTATTTTATTCTTTGCTGAAAAAGTCTACCTTTATCCTTATGAGTATATAGAAATAATCTCTTGCTGTTTTTTCCTATTGCCTATTTTGAGATAGTGAGCTTGCATTTGAAAGAGATGGGTCCTGTTTGAAATTTTAAAAATACTGAAACAAAATTTTCACCTACAGCTATGACTGTTTTTATATTATACTAATTTTTCTAAACTTTCTTCTTTTAAATGTAGATAACATAGATCATCAGTAGAAAACTTCTTGAAGTTGTTCAAGAAAAATTTGAAAGTAGCAAAATAGAAAACAAAGAGAATTAACAGCAGATACAGAGGACAGCATGGAAGTAAGTACGCCAAGAAAGAAGATAAGAGGAGGATATCTAGAACAAATTTGATTTCAGAACATAGAATCAAGTTAAAGTATGAGTTGAAAAAGATATTTAAATTTTTAAGCAGTATAGAGAAATCTAAGGGATAGGCATTACAAATTATTTATATTTAGAAGGAATGTTCTTCCATTGTTTTAATAGATTTCTTCTAGGGGATTTAAAGTAAAAGTAAACATATTAGGCATATTTTGGATGTCTCATTCCCATCTAAATGGTATTAAATAATTATTTGATTATTTCTTATAATCAACTATAGGTAAAGAAAAACAAAATGCCCAATTAAAAAATGGATTGGTTAATGTTTGAGAATTAATTTTAGAACCCTTGAAAATGAAAATTAGCTTAACATACTGTACTAAATTGAGCATTTTCTAGGTAGTTTTGATATCTTTTGCAAGTATCAAAAATCAATAGTATTTTCAAGTCAATGTTGTTATATATTGTCCCCCCTCAAATTTTTATGATATAGTAAAGTACTAGCAAAATCAAATGATGTGACTAATGACTTTCATTTTGTAGGTTTTACTACATTCATTCATTTAACAAATCCATTCAACAAACCCTCGTTGAATACCTTCTCTGTGCCAGGTGTTGTCTTAGGAAACAGTACACAGCAGTGAAAAAACAGACAAAATCTTCCGCTCAGATACAACTGCAGCTGATAATGTTTTCCGGCTTCGATGTCTTTAGAGTTGGGATCTCTTTTGTCATAATGTGCATTTTTTACATGCCAACAGTAAATTCTTTACCAGAACTGAGTCCTCAGAAATATTTTAGTACATTGCAACCAGGAAAAGCCTCTTTAGCTTATTTTTGTCAAGCTGGTAAGTATTTTTAAAATTCTAACATGATTCTTGTGATGTTTTTATTGCTATTTAATCAATAAGTTCAGTGGGAGATTTCTGTTAAGATTAAAAATATGTGCTATACAGCTGTTACTATAATATGTCTGACTGGGTTTGAATCCGGCCCCTGCCACTTAGTCTGTGGTGTGACCTTGGTTAAGTCCCTTAGCTTCTCTGTGTTTTTCTTTCATCATCTGTTCAGAAGAAATAGTACTTTATAAGTTTGTTGTGAGGATTAAATGATTTTACTTATATGCTGAGTTCATAGTAAATACTAGATAAGAGTTAGCTACTAACATAACATCTGAAAGAATACTTTCTCATGTTTTTAGCGTGTAACTATTTTAAGTTTTTTAAAACTTTTAATGTAATGCTTTAGGTTAATACCCTGCTTTAGCTGTATTGTTAATTATACTGAATTAACTAATATAACTATTGAGCATAACTAATAATTTTTTAAATAGTCAAATTCAAGTCTTCATGTCTTAAAAATACTATTCTTGGAATTAATAAGTGAAGTGAGTACACATTTCTTTTGGCTCCCTTATTATAATTGTGATTAGAAAATGGTACTTTAAAATCATTTTGAAAGTTTTTGTATGTGTACATGTGTGTTGTGTATATGGTATTAAACTTGGAGGAAGAATGCCAAATGTTAGGTTTAAACGAAACATTTATTATATTGTTTTAGGAAGTTTTTAAGGTCCATTTACAAAGTTAAAGTACATCATGATAAAAACAGAAATAAGAATAATGAGGCAATAGTAAAATAAAGGTGTGAAAATATGTAACGAGATATGTTTAGTTATTTGTTGTTGCATGCTAGTTGGACAAATGAATCTATTCTGTGTTTGCAGATTTTAAAATTCATTTTAAGGGGCAATTCATAAACATTCATGAAACATTTGTTATTTTAGATTCCCCAAGAACATCTGTATTTCTTGAAGAACTGAATGAGGCTGTTAGACCTCTGCAGGACTATGGAATTTCAGTTGCCAAGGTAGAAACATATTTATGTTACTAAAATATTAGTGACGAACATCTTACAACTTTATGGCTTAAGACTGAATATCTTAAAATACTTCCATTTCATATCTTTTTCCAAACTGGAAATGTATTTTTTTCATAAGAATAAACAGAAGCCCAGAAAGATAGTTTCAGGTTATTGCATAACATACTGCATATAGAGGGGACAAAAAGCTGTTTAAAAATTTTTAGCTTAGAATTTAACTTTATGTTATAAACCATTCTATTGGGCCCATGGTATCATTTTTCAAACCTATAGTTAGGTTTTTGTTCTGTTTTGTTTTGCCTAATGAATATTTCATAATAGGTAGCCACAATTCAGCTGTTTTTAAATTTTTTTAGCATAAACTGAAGTAACAAAATGGAGGTAACCAAATAATTTTTTTCTGTTCTAAGTCTTTATAATTGTTTATGTTTCACTTTTTCGCATTTATTTTTAGAACAAAGTTATAACAACTCAACATTACATATTTAATTTTTTTCACAAAAAATGTTCAAATTTGCCATAGAGTATTATAGAAAATTTCCACATGCATCATGGATTAGATAGATACGTAAGCCTTTCATTTAATTTAAACTTAGATTTTATACATCAGACAACTGAATGAGGGGTAACCCAGTGATACTAAATTCTTTCTGGTTAATGTCTACCTGACTTTCTGTGTACATTTTTTCTTAATTCATTAGCCTTCCTCTTCTAAGAGATGGCTATTGTCGCTCTTGGTCTCTGCAGCTAGAGTTCCTAGAGCAGACAGCATAGAAACATTAACTAACATTGGCTGTACACCTTTAAAAATATCTATTTTTTAAATGTGTCAATTCTGTACGTATAGAGATCTCAATTAACTTTGAACAACTGATCTCACTCTAGAATGATAATGGCAATCATCTCCAAGGATCTCTGAATAAAATTTTAAATTGAAACAGAGTAGTAGGTTGGTAGGAAACTTAAAAGGGATAATCATACTGTTTAGTAACTGGTAGACTGTCACTAATAACTGTGCATATAGTAACTTGAATAGAATGCTAAGGTCCATGCCCAAGCTGTTGCCCTTATGGACGAACATAACTGAAACTCCGGTTTTTTTTTTTTTTGAGACAGAGTTTCGCTCTTGTCGCCCAGGCTGGAGTGCAATGGCACAATCTCGGCTCACTGCAACCTCTGCCTCCCAGGTTCAAGCGATTCTCTTGCCTCAGCCTCCCCAGTAGCTAGGATTACAGGTATGCGCCACCATGCCTGGCTAATTTTTGTATTTTTAGTAGAGATGGGGTTTCACCATATTAGCCAGGCTGGTCTCGAACTCCTGACCTCAGGTGATCCACCCGCCTTGGCCTCCCAAAATTCTGGGATTACAGGCATGAGCCACTGTACCCAGCCTGAAACTCCTGATTTTACAGTGAGAATGCTGAGCTCTATCTAGAAAGGAGATAGTGGCAAATGAGATAAACCTTTGTTGAGTGCCTAGCTCAGTTCCCACCACCCAGTGCTGAGTAAATATTTGTGAGATTGAAATGGGCTTACCATATATAATCTTCTTTTGGATAGAAAGATGACTAAGCCCCTGTCCTTTTCTTTGGAGAGTTTGTATCCTAAATAAGGAGGATAAAACACATTCACAAGTCATTTTAATAACTAGCAGAACCTGATCATTGTAATAGGAGAGATACAAATAAAGTGCCATAGAAGTTTTTTTTCTTCTTTTTTTTGAGACCAAGTCTCGCTCTGTCACCCAGGCTGGAGTGCAGTGGCGCCATCTTGGCTCACTGCAACCTCTGCCTCCTGGGTTCAAGCAATTCACCTGTCGCAGCCTCCCGAGTAGCTGGGACTACAGGTGCACGCCACCATGCCTGGCTAATTTTTGTAGTTTTAGTAGAGATGGGATTTCACCATATTGGTCAGGCTAGTCTCAAACTCCTGACTTCAGGTGTTCCTCCTGCCTCAGCCTCCCAAAGTGCTAGGATTACAGGCATGAGCCACCGCACCTAGCCCATTGAAGTTTAAAGGAAAGAAAGCCCATATTTGATTTTTGAGGTGGAAAGTCACAGATGGTATTGGGAAAGATTTCACAAAAAGCAGCATTTAAGATTGTTTTCAGAAGATAGCAAGAGGCAGGATGAAGAAAATGCTAAAATATAAATGGGCTACGTATTCTAGTCAAGACAATGAATGTCAAGCTGGATACAGTAACCCAAGAAAGCTGTATGCTGTTTAGGGCTACATGTCTTGCCTTAAATATGTCCTTCCTTTTCTACCTGGTTACCACCTACTTGTTCCATAAGATTGAATTCAGAAATAGTGCCTTTCTCTGGGTTATCTCATGCACTTGAATATGTGAGCAATTATAGCATACAAATAAAAAAAAAAACGTAAAGTACAAAATTTGACCTGAAACAAGCTGTAATGTTTAATTCTCCTTCTTGTTTCCCTAACCAATGATATTTAGACATGCATTCAAAATAAAGGTTTCAGAAATCTTCAAAGTAAAGGAAGGAAAAAAAGATATACAAGTGATAACCAGAAGAAATCTAGTGTATCAAAGTAGATTTTAAACAAAAAGCTCTGTTATCCTTGACTTTTCTTTCTCTCATAAGTAATCCATCTACTACTTGGTTCTGCTATGAGAACTTTTCAAATCTGACTACTTCCTATACCTTCATTTTTACTTCTTCCTGCCATCTCTTCTCATTGGGGAAACCACAATAGCCTCCTAATCACTGGCCTTTCTTCCTTCACTTTGTCTCATGACAGACTCTTCTCCATATGTAGCCAGATGTGTCAGGATACATCACTACCATGTTGCGAAAGTCCTTTCATTCCAATTATGATCAAATAGAAACTTTTGAGTGTTGTGGACACTGGCTTTGTCTCTGATCTCATTTTCTGACCCTCCACTTTGTTCAGTTCGTTCTTAATAGATAGTGGTCATCTTTCTGTTATTTGAACCTGCTGGAGGTGCTGTTAACCACAGGGCCTTTGCAGATATTTTCCCCTCTGCTTAGAACTCATCTCTTTTACTTATTTGTATATTTTTATGCATTACTGCCTTTCTTCAGTTCTTTGTGCAAATGTCACCTTTTCAGAGAAGCCTTCCTTGATTACCTCTCTAAAATGCCCTATCACATGCTATTCCCTTACAATTTTTTTATTTATAGGACTTAACACTACATATTAATTAGTTTTTAACTTGTCTCTACCTTACATTGTTCTAAAGCTAAATATTTTTATTTGGAACTTACCTGTACCCAAAATGACTAGAACAGTGACTGACATGATAGATGTTCAAATGTATTTTGAATTGATGAATGAATGGACACATCTATTGTCATAATACCAACCATCCTTATGCTGTAACTTAAAAAAATTTTTTAAATTACATATATTAAAATTTACTTTTTGGTTATGGCTATACTCCGACTTTAATTCTGATTCTCTATTTCTCATTTCTTAGTGTCAGTTCCTGTTTTGTAGCCTTTTAAACAAATGTTGCTTCCCCAGTTCTTCTTCTTCTTCCTCAAATCCTATTAAAATTAAATTGAACAACAGGAAAACCCCCTCTTAAAAGAAACAAAAGCCTTACCAAATGCAAAACAAAATAACTATTCTTCTAGCCTTAGTTTTGGTTAGTTAACGTTGGTAGCTCTCCATTTGCCCCATCTAGAAATCGCTTCATTCTTTTTTTCTCTTTCCTCTCCTCCTCTATCTCAATCTGCATATACATGCTCAGTCTTCTCCCTAGTTTTATGTATTGTATTTGTAAAAAGCCTTTTGAATGTCTTCTGTCCTTTTTGGCTTTACTTCTCATCCAAGTCATCCATGACCTACACTAATGTGATATTCTTTTAAACTCTCCTTATCTTTGTGTTCTTTTGCCTTCTATTTATCTTCATGTTGTTGCCAAGATTGTTATTGTATATTTTTTTTCACTTAGAGTTCAGATTATAAGCTATCCAGGGCTGGTATGGCTGCTCTGACATCATCATTGACTTAGTTCATTGTTTTTGTTGTACCATTCTTAGCAAGTAGCTTCTTTAAAGATGCCTTATGGTCCGTGATTGCTGTTGGTACTCCAGCTGTCTTACCTATTTTTGGTCAAGAAGGAGTGAAAAGAGCAGAAGTATCAGTCAGCCCGCTTTTAAGAGCCTTTTAGGAGTTTCATCCCAGTGACTCCTCCAAACACCATTTAGCCATTGCAGGCTGTTGGGGAGGCTGGGAAAGCCTTTTAATGAAACACTTGCTTTTAGCAAAGTTCTGTTAGTAAACAAAAGGGAAGGATAGATTTTAGGTGGGAAACCAGCAGTATCTGCTATCTCTATGTTCCACCTGCTGAGATGCTTTCATCATCCCAAGTTAGCACTCACTTTTGTGCTTCCTGGCTATTGCTCATACTTTTTGTCTTGCCTTAAATGTGTCCTTCCTTTTCTACCTGGTTACCACATACTTGTTCCATGAGACTGAATTCAGAAATAGTGCCTTTCTCTGGGTTATCTCATGCACTTGAATATGTGAACAATTATAGCATACAAATCAGAAAAAAAAGTAAAGTATAAAATTTGACCTGCAACAAACTGTAATATTTAATTCTCCTTCTTGTTTCCCCAACCAAGAAACTTGACCTTTTGATATATATGCTAAAACTTAAGTATACTCTTTTAAAGGTTAATTGTGTCAAAGAAGAAATATCAAGATACTGTGGAAAAGAAAAGGATTTGATGAAAGCATATTTATTCAAGTAAGCTATTTTCCTGAGTGTGCTGGACAAATACAAAGCTATACTTCTAGAATATTCAAATATGTAAAATATCACTGAGCTAGAATAAAGTCATACGTAGGGGGGATCATGTAAATCTTAACCAAAAGTCCAAGTAATAGATTTGTTACCTAACCTCTCTGTACTTTAACTTCCTTATTTATAAAACAGAGAGTAATACCTACATCACAAGGTTGTTTTGTGAGGCTGTTGTGTAAACTCCTACAACAAATGCCTGGTAAGCAAGTGCTTACCAAATTTAATGTTCTGGGTAGATATGTCAGGTCCACATTTGGGTGTGAAATAAATGTACTTTATTTTTGAGAGATCTGCCAATCTCTCTGCACTTGGGTTTGATCTACCTGAGGTTTCTCAAATCCTTGGGATTTGGCCGAAGAAGTTGGGAGAGGTCCTGTTTCCTCAGGGACCTTCTGAAGACACTTCTTTTTCCTTCCTGCCTTCTTCCCAGCCCAATTTGGGGAATTTATGTGTGTGTGTGTGTGTGTGTGTTATTGTGAGTTGGGGAGACTGGTAGGAATCCTTGTTTGGACTCATATTTTTTTCTAGCCTTTTTGCCAGGTACAGAACCTAGGCTTTTCAAAGTTAATATATTTATTGAGAATGTATTATGTGCCAGGATGCTAGCAGGTATGTGGAGTATGTTGACAAGACACAGGCTGTAACATCAAAGACCATATAAGCTAATGTATTTGATAGACAAGTAAATTGAATTCTAAGGAAATATTTTTTGTGTTTTTAAATATTAATCTGTTTTTAAACTTTTTATAGGGGCAACATATTGCTCAGAGAATTCCCTACTGACACCTTGTTTGATGTGAATGCCATTGTCGCCCATGTTCTCTTGTAAGTACAGGGGCTACCCATTCATTTGTTTACTTGTTAGTTATCTGTTGATATCATTTTAAATAACCACAATTCATTAAAATATTTCAGGGTTTTAACATTATATTTGTAGGCAACAATTTAACACAAATTACTAATCTATCTTCCCACATCGAGGATCTAAAAATTTTTTTAATGGCAAAGGATACAGAAACATGGAGATAGTTTTATAAGAGTAGGAGATGACTCAACAAAACCACATTGAGTGAGGTCTAACTGGAGGAGTGAGGATTTTGCCAGGTATCTTAGTCTGTTCAGGCTGCTATAACAAAATACAGTAGACTGGGTGCTTATAAACAACAGAAATTTATTTTTCACAGTTATGGAATCTGGGAGGTCCAAGATCAAAGCACTGGCAGATTTGGTGTTGGGTGAGGGCCCCTGGTTTATAGCTGGTCATCTTTTCCCTGTGTCCTCACATGATGAAAGGGATAAAGGAGCTCTCTTGGGGTCTCTTTTATTAGAGCACTAATCTCATTCATGAGGGCTTTGCCCTTATAACCTCCTAATATCATCATATTGGCAGTTAGGATTTCAACATATGAATTTTGGGGAGATACAAACATTTAGACCATAGTACCAGGTAGGAAGCTCATCTTTGTTTTTTTTTTTGTTTTTGTTTTTTGTTTTGAGGTGGAGTCTTACTCTGTCTCCCAGGCTGGAGCACAGTGGCATGATATTGGCTTACTGCAACCTCCACCTCCCAGGCTCCTGAGTAGCTGGGACCTACAGGCATGCACCACTCATCTTTGTTATTCTCGCTGGCATTTTTAAAGTACCTGGCTTTCTTCTTATCCCAGCTGGGTTTCTTTCTGGATTCTCTAGCTCTGGGCTTGCTCAGTTAGTACAGAAAGAGTTTGTCCCAACACATACCTCAGTGTTTACTGAGAGAAAGTTTAAGTTTTCTGGCCTGGAATCTCCAGGCCTGGTATTTAGGTCTATCTGGGGTCCATTCTTGGAATCTTCCCCTGAATTAAGTCTGATAGTCTCTTTGGTAACAGAGCTAGAAAATATGACTTGTTAAGGACACAGGTTTACATGGACTTTTCTAATTTAATGTTATAAGCCTGTTGTCCACTAAGACCTTTGCTGACATTGGCTGTCTTTTTCTGCTTGGGTCTCCTCTTCCTCTCTTACCTACAAAAATTGGTAGTTTAACTCCTGGAAATTCAAAACTTACAGGTGAAAAGTTGTGCTTATCACTTTACAAATGTTCCAGTCCCAATAATATGTTAACAAAAGGCCTTTAGAAATTCCTGACAACCATGGGCCCTGATACTTGTAGACTAAGGAGCCAATCATAATGAGCGAAGATGGTCTTTTGAGGAAGGAATTCCTTGGAATCCCTTTCCTGGGACAGAGGGGTAGCTATCTTGATGGTGGGGGTTCTGTGAAGCTTAGCAAAAAGTCCAAGTAATAGATATGACATTTGTTCTCAGGAAGCTTACTAGTTAGCAGCTGTTTTTCCAGTGGACACCTGATGACTATCTTTGACCCAGAAATGGGGGTGAAGAAACAGAAAAAGAAGTCTTTTCATAAAGTATGAATCCAAATTTGACACCAAATCCTGGAGTGGCGTATCCACATTGAACAACTTGATGACAAGGTGGTTTTGAAACAGCTGGCCCTAGACATGGAGAGGACCGAGGACCCTGTTATCTAAACTGGTTACCCCGTGAGGCTCAGCTCATTCAGTCCTGCTTTAGTAGTGTCCTGTTCTTAGTGCTGTATTAATGCTAATTTATAGAACACGAATTCCACAAATAGATTTTTCCCCATGTTCCTGCTGTGTGCCAGACACTTGTTAGACATTGGCTATAAAAAACAGAATAGGATGTGGCTTCTGTTCTGTAGGAATTTAGTGTTGCACAGAGAAACAGAAAATATTATTATGTGATAAGTAAAATAGTAGAAGTATGTATGCATAAGGGCTAATGGATCCACAGAGAAGGGAATAGTTACTCATGTCTAGAATGAGGGTGAATATTTATTAAGTGGGCTTCCTGAAGGAAGTGGCAGTAGGGATGAATGTTAAAGGATAAGTGCTTGGTGAAGAAGGGGAAGGTGAGAAAAGCGAGAGGAACTTTGTGACAAAGACACAGAGCAGCCATGTTCAATACTTTTTTTGGCTTCCCTGGGCCACATCGGAAGAAGAATTGTCTTGGTCCACACATAAAGTACACTAATGATAGCCGACGAGCTTAAAAAAAAATTGCAAAAACATCTCATAATGTTTTAAGAAAGTTTACGAATTTGTGTTGGGCCATATTCAAAGCTGTCCTGGGCTGCATGCAGCCCATGAACCACAGGTTGGACAAGCTTGTCATAGAGGTTAGAAGTAGTTGGGAGAAGGTGGTGGTTTTGCCAGAGTATAAAATGTGAAGCAGGAGATAAGAGTAGAAAAGTAGACATGGGGTCAGAGGAAGGGAATTTTTGTTTTCCCTCTGTATAAGTTTAGGCTTTTGGGTAACCACTGAAAAGTGAAGAGTCCAGCTATAGGCCAAAATCCTTATGTGATCTTTCAGGCCTGATCATATGCAGTATTCCAAGGCTATGCCTGACAAACCTCACAGGGGGAAGCTGCCCTCACCATACCACACTTGGCACATAAGCAGTACATTGCAGTTTTCTAGAGAAAATTGAGGTCAAGGACATAGGCCTATTCCTCTCCTAATCCTTCGGGCCCCTATGCTTATGTGTGCATCTGCATTCCTAGCCCCGCTACCTCCATTTTGAGGCCTCCTTACCAGAGCCCTTGGCTAAGGTGCTTTTCTTATCTTTGAGTCAGGGCCTTTCCACTCTTACCCCAGACCCCTTTTGTTCCCTCAAGTCCATGGGTCCATAAAGAAGTGGGGCCTGTTGTTTGAGACTCCTTGGAATGAGATGATTCCTTGTGTCTGCACTGTATCCACCTGACCCTTGCCTGTGGTCATTCCAAGGGATGAAAAATTTAACATTGTTGAGCCAGCACCTCTCTTTTTTGCATCTTGTTTGCACTTTCCTAGTAAGTAAATGAAACCTTGATTATTACTTTTAGTTTGGCTTGTTGTTCTGATTGACCACATTAACACCTGATTGCCCAGCAAAGAGCTGTAGGCAGGCAAGTGATGTGATCAGATTAGTATTTGAGAGATCTTTCTGGTGGATGTGAGATATGTCTATGGGGTTTGAGCACATGTATAAACCATTCTGTGACCATTGCATAATCTAGGGAGGCAAAGTAGATACAGCAAAGCGGGGATTTTCTTTTTAATGCTTAGGAGGTGAAATTAGCTGGACTTGGTAATCGTTAATTTGGTAACAGTAGAACTACAAAAACTTGTTAATTCTTGATCTCTTCTTTCTTACCTCATGCTACCCAGATCTAGTCTGATCACCATCTGAAATAGGCAAGGAAGAAGAGCAAATTTACAGAATATGAGTCTACTGTAGCAAGTGGAAAGTCCATCATGCCTCAGTCAGGCATCTATAGGAGTTTGAGCCTTAGAGCAGTGTACATCCAGGTGTTGTCAACATATAGGTCAGCCAGGGAGCATCCTAGGGCAATACCACCAATTAAGAGAAGAAACTGAGAGAAAAAAAAAATGTCAAGGAAGTAGAATTCCAAAGAGGCAGTGTCCTCATTTTTGTTTAAAAATGTGAGAAAATGACTTATGTAATACAGTATTTTATAAAATTTCCCAGTAATGATATTTACAATGTTAAAGAACTATGCCAAACAGTATGCTGTCCCTTAGCTGTACCTTGCAAATTGCCATGAGGAACAACCTATCTTCTTACTTTTGGATGCTAAAACCATCAGTTTGAAATACCCAGTTCCTGGCTAGCAGTTTTTTTTTTCTCTGTTGTACTCTTACAGTTGCATACTACTCATAAAAATAGACTTGAACTGGCCGGGTGCGGTGGCTCACGCCTGTAATCTCAGCACTTTGGGAGGCCGAGGTGGGCAGATCACGAGGTCAGGAGATCGAGACCATCCTGGCTAACACAGTGAAACCCCGTCACTACTAAAAATACAAAAAATTAGCCGGGCGTGGTGGCGGGCGCCTGTAGTCCCAGCTACTTGGAAGGCTGAGGCAGGAGAATGGCGTGAACCCGGGAGGTGGAGCTTGCAGTGAGCCGAGATCGCGCCATTGCACTCCAACCTGGGTGACAGAGTGAGACTCCGTCTCAAAAAAAAAAAAAAAAAAAAAAGATTTGAACTGTTGCTTGACAACTTTTGTCCATTTTTAAATTATGTTTTAAACTTGATTTATTTTGAGATGGGGTCTTGCTGTATTCCCCAGGCTTGAGTGCATTGGCAATTCACAGGTGCAATTATATCACACTGTGGCCTCAAACTCCTAACCTGAAGGGATCCTCCCACCTCAGCCTCTGGAATAACTGGGAGTACAGGTGCACACCACCACACTCAGCTTAAACTTTATTTTTATTAGTTTCTAGGAGCTCTCCTTATATAAAGCACAAACTGTAAAACTTTTTTTTTTCAAGTTTTTCATTTGTCTTTTGAATTTCCCTATTGTGTTCTTCAAAAAATTATGTGGTCAAATTTATTTTTTCTTTTTTGACTTCTGGATTTTAAGTTGTACTACCTTTCCCTTATTCCATTGTTATAAATGAATTCACCCATTTTTGGGATTTTTAAGAAACAAAGTCAGACTATGAGCAGTTTTAGATGTACAGAAACTTGAAAAATTTACAGAAATTTGAGCAGATAGTACATAAAATTCGAGTATATCTCCTCCTTTATGTATAGTTTTCCCTATTATTAACATTTTGCATTAGTGTGGTACAGTTGTTACAATTGATGAACCAATATTGACATATTATTAACTAAAGTACATAGTTTACATTAAAGTTTCACTCTTTGTGTTCTACATTCTATAAGTTTTGACAAATGTATGACACATTTCTACCATTAGTGTCATACAGAATAGATTCACTGCCCCCAAAATGCTCTGTGCCTAACTGTTCATCCCTTCCTCTCTCCCCTACAAACCACTGATCTTTTTACTATCTTTGTAGTTTTTGTCTTTTCCAGATGTGATGTAGTTGGAATCATACAGCATGTAGCCTTTTCATCTTGGCTTCTTGCACTTAGTAATATGCATTTAAGGTTTCTGCATGTCTTTTCATGGCTTGATAGTTCATTTTTTTAATCACTGAATAATATTCCACTGAATGGATATACCACAGTTTAACCATTGACCTGCTGAAAGACATCTTGGTTGCCAAGTTTTGGCAATTATAAATGAAGTTGCTATTAACATCCATATATAGGTTTTTGTGTAGTCCTAAGTTTCCAACTCCTTTGGGTAAACATGAAAGGAGTGTGATTGCTGGACTGTGTGGTAAGATTATGTTTAGTTTTATAAAACATTGCTAGCTGCCTTCCAAAGTGGCTGTACCATTTCGCATTCCCACCAGCAATGAATGAAAGTTCCTGTTGTTCCACATCCTTGTCAGCATTTGGTGTTGTCAGTGTTCCATATTTTGGCTAGCATAATAGGTATATAGTGGTATCTCTTTGTTGTTTTAATTTGCATTTCCCTGATGACATATGATGTGGAGGATGTTTTCATATGCTTATTTGCCATCTGTCTATCTATCATGAGGTTAAGGTCTTTGGTTCATTTTTTAATTGGGTTGTTTGTTTTCGTGTTGAGTTTTGTATATTTTGGGTAACAGTGCTTTATCAGATATATTTTTCGCAAGTATTTTCCCCCACACCAGCCAGTTTGTGGCTTGTCTTTTCATTCTTTTGATTCTAGCAGTGTTTTAATGCTTTTTAAAAATATATGCCTGCGTACTTAAATTTATTACTGGAGATTTTATGTCTTTTTTTCTATTGTAAATGAATTTTTTCTTCTGTTATCTTCTAATACACAGAGACACACTGACGTATACAGACATATACTGATATGTTCTTATATAATATATATAAAAAAATATATCTTATCTATTATACAAGAGGTGTAACATATATACACATAATATACCTAGGTATTTTTTGTATATATGTATATACACACACACATATATATACTAGGTATTATATATAATATATTATTATATATAATATATTAATATATATTTAATTAATATATACATTTATATATAATATATAATAATATAATATATATACAATAATATATAATATACTATATATAATTTATATTATATATTATATATTAAATTTATATATAATATATAATATATTATACATATTTATATATAATATATAAAAATTATATATAATATATATAATATAAATATATAATATATAAATATATAACATAAATATATAAATATAAATATATATAAATACATATATAATATAAATATATAATATATAATATAAATATATATAAATATATAACTATCTATAATATAAATATATAATATATAAATATATACAATATAAATATATAATATATAATCTAATATATAAATATATAATATAAATATATAAATATATAATAAATATATAATATATGTAAATATATATAATATAAATATATATTATATATAGAATATATAAATATATAATATAAATATGTATAATATATAAATATATAATATATAATACATATAATATAAATATATATAACTGTATATTATATAAAAATGTATAATATATAACTGTATATTATATAAATATATAATATATAACTGTATATTATATAAATATATATAATATATAACTATATTATATATATAATATATAACCGTATATTATATATATAATATATAACATACGGTTATATATTTAATATATAACCATACGGTTATATATATAATATATAACCGTATATTATATATATAATATATAACCGTATATTATAGATATAATATATACTGTATATTATAGATATAATATATAATGTATATTATATAAATCTATAATCTATAATTTATAATATATATTATATAAATCTATAATCTACAATCTATTATATATTATATAAATATAAAATATATAAATATATATTATATAAATGTATAATATATTATATAATATAATATTTATATATTTGTATATGAATATAATATATCATATATAAATATATATTATATAATATATATTTATATAATATTATATATCATATATAAATAATATATAATATATATAATATATAAAGATATAATATATAATATATACATATAGTATATATAATATATAATATATACATATATAATATATAATATATACATATGTACATATATAATATATAATATATACATATATAATATATAATATATAATATATACATATATTATATATAATATATACATATATTATATATAATATATACATATATAATATATAAATATATAATATATAATATATAAATATATTATATATAATATAAATATATGAATATATATAATATATAATATATAAATATATAATATATAATATATAATATATAAATATATATAATATATAATATATAATATATATTATGTATAATATATAAATATATATTATATAAAAATATATAATATATATTTATAAATATATAATATATAAAAATATATATAATATATAATATAAATATATATTATATATAAAAATATATATAGTATATAATATAAATATATATTATATATAAAAATATATGATATATAATATAAATATGTTATATATAAAAGTATATATTATATATAATTATATTATATAAATATATAATATATAATATAAATATATATAATATATAAATATATAAATATATAATATATAATATAAATATATGAATATATTATATATAATATGAATATATAATATATTATATAAATTTATATTATATATTATATAAATATATATTTATATTATAGATATATATAAGTTTATATATATAAATATATAAATATGTATTATATAAATATATATAATATAAATATATATTTATATAAATGTATTATATATCTAATATATAAATATATAATATAAATATATATCTAATAAATATATATGATATAAATATATATCTAATATATAAATATATATAATATAAGTATATAATATATAAATATATATAAGTATATAATATATAAATATATATAATATAAGTATATAATATATAAATATATATAATATAAGTATATAATATATAAATATATATAATATAAGTATATGATATATAAATATATAATATAAATATATGATATATATAAATATATGTAATATAAATATATAATATATAAATGTAATAAATAAATTATATAAATAATTATAATATATCTAATTTATAAATTACATAAATATTAGATATATAATATATATCTATTATATTAGATATATAATATATTATATATGAGATATATAATATATATCTATTAGATATATAATATATATATGAGATATCTAATATAATATATATTAGATGTATAATATATATTATATTAGATATCTAATATAATATATATTAGATATATAATATATATCTGTTATATTAGATATCTAATATCTAATATATATATTAGATATATAGCTATATTAGATAGCTAATATATAATATATATATTGGATATATAATATATATCTATTATGTTAGATAGCTAATATATATATTAGATATCTAATACATATTAGATAGCTAATATATATATTAGCTATCTAATATATAATATATATTATATATAATATAATTAATATATTATATATAATGCCTATTATATATAATATATAATAGGTATCATATATTATATATAATGGATATTATATTATTATATATTATATATAATAGGTATCATATGTTACATAATAATATATATGTATCATATATTATATAGAATTGGTATTATATATAATAGGTATTATGTATAATATATATAATAGGCATTATATATAATAATATATAATAGGTATTTGTTTTTTCTTTTTATTATTATACTTAAAGTTTTAGGGTACATGTGCACAACGTGCAGGTTTGTTACGTATGTATACATGTGCCATGTTGGTGTGCTGCACCCATTAACTCGTCATTTAACATTAGGTATATCTCCTAATGCTATCCCTCCCCCCTCCTCCCACCCACCAACAGGCCCCAGTGTGTTCCCCTTCCTGTGTCCATGTGTTCTCATTGTTCAATTCCCACCTGGGAGTGAGAACTTGTGGTGTTTGGTTTTTTGTCCTTGCAATAGTTTGCTGAGAATGATGGTTTCCAGCTTCATCCATGTCCCTACAAAGGACATGAACTCATCATTTTTTATGGCTGCATAGTATTCCATGGTGTATATGTGCCACATTTTCTTAATCCAGTCTATCGTTGTTGCACATTTGGGTTGGTTCCAAGTCTTTGCTATATAATAGATATTGTATAGATAATATATATAATAGGTATTATATAGATAATATATATAATAGGTATTATATAGATAATATATATAATAGGTATTATATAGTTAATATATAATAGGTAATATATAGATAAAATATATAATAGGTATTATATAGATTATATAGAATAGGTATTATATAGATAATATATAGAATAGGTATTATAGACTATATATAAGAGGTATTATAGATTAATAGGTATTATAGATAATATATATAATAGGTATTATGTATATACACGCACACACATATATATATACACCTAGGTATCATATATATACCAGTATATGAAAGATTCACTTCTGCATACTAATTTTGTGTCTTTTGACCTTATGGATTTTTATTATAAATTGAAAAATGAACTAGTTACAACTATTATACTTATTAATAATAAACAAAATAGTATTTCACTTATAATAAGGATATTATTACTGTGACTTACTACTAAGCAATTTTTTTGTATTTATATTCTTGTCTTTTTTCTAAGATACTGTTATCTACTATTAGATATGTACATAAGAGCTGTGTATATATATATCATATATAATTCTTCTACATTTACATTTTATTAGTCAATAAACAGGCAAGTCAAAATTTCCTGGGATTGCCTCCATTTACAAAAATTCATTGACATACTTATTAAAATACATTAATTTTAACTAGTCAGTTATTTTTGTCCTAAATCCACTACTTAGCCTAATTCTTAATAAAGAGAAATATTTACAGATGTTTGGATTGTTCTCAAAATACTTGTTTATGAACTAAAATCCTGCATTAGAGAATATGTGTTACTTTATTTGGCTTGCTTTTTAAAAATGTATAACCCATGCTATTACTTTTATCCCAAAGCATTTGTGTTGTTCCTTACTTAGAATGTTTTGCTTGAGACCAGTGACCTACAGTTATACTTGGACTTTGCTACTTCGTCAACAGAAAAGATCATTGTTTTAGATAATTTGTTATTTTCAGAATATTGAATTGCAGAAAAAATTAAGTTAATAAAATCTGAGATAGAATAACAAGTGTAAACTTAGGGTGATCTTTATACTAATTGTTAATATTTGAAAGTATTTTTTGACCATTATTGTCAATTATGTACCTTTTTGGTAGGATATTTACAATATTGCTAAAACATCATTGATTTAAAATATAGCGACTTGTCAGTCTATTAAAATTTTCTCAGATTGATTTTGCAGGATATAGTAAGTGAAATAAATCAAATGGTTAGGGCATAGCATCATACTATTTACATAGGAGAGGGGGTGTTAAGCCCAAAACTCCAAAGAGTCTGAGTTGTTACCCTACTTGTGAGTCTGTGTAATATATCTATGTTATAGTCACATAGAAGACTTCTGAATTAGAGAATTGACCTTACGACAATAACAGCAGCCAGAGTAGCACGGTGGCGCTATCCTCATACCTAGTTCTCTACAGAATGACAAGGCAAGAGTCAGATGCTTATAACTATACATAGCAAGGTTTGAAGAAGGAGAACTTCAACATTATTAATCTCCGAGTTTATATAGGAGCTGGCACACTTACTCTTCCTCTCTGAAGAGAAAGTGCTTATCTTTTACTCTGGAATGTAAGAGCAGAAGAGGAAGGCCCCATCACTAAATATAAGCATTTGACTCTGGGGAAGAGAAGATAGTGTGTAGAAAAAACAAAAATCATTTTTCCTCTGCTCTCACAAAACATAGAATACTTCTGTGACCAGATGTTTGAGGAGTCTTCTCCACACACCAGCTCTGTAGCTGACATCAGCGGGGTGTCCTCTTATTCAATTCTGATGGTACTTACCTGAAGATAGTATCAGATCCTGCATGTGTTGAAGGCCAAGTCCCCATGACTGCCCCCTACCTGAGATGCCAGTCAGATAGGACAGAAGCTCCTATGCTTCTGTCTGAACAGCTATAAATTGGGGTTCTCATGGCTCCAACAAGCCCCTCATCGGGCTTGGCTGTTTCTCTAGAGTGGCTCACAGAACTCAGGGAAACAATTATTTACATTTATTGGTGTATTACAAAGAGTATCGCAAAGGATACAGATGAAAAGATGCATGGGGCAGGGCACATGGGAAGGGGCGTGGAGCTTCCATGCCCTCCCCTGGCATGCTGCCCTCCCCTGGCATGCCACCCTTCAGGAACTTCTGTGCATTTTGCTATCTGGAAGCTCGTCAAGCCCTGTCCCTTTGGGGTTTTATGGAGACTTTGTTATGTAGATATGATTGATTAAACCATTGGCCATTGGTGACCAACTAACCTTCAGCGCCTCACTCCTCCTCAGAGATTGAGGGTTAGAGCTGAAAGTCCTAACCCTCTAATCATGCCTTGGTCTTTTAGTGACCAGGCCTCATCCTGAAGCTATCTGCCAGCCATCAGTCAGCGCATTAGCATACACTAGACATCAGTTTGGTGGAGATTGTAAGGATATCAGGAGTTGCATGCCAGCAAACGGGGTTGGGGACCAAATACATATTTTACAATATCACAGATATGTTTTATTTCTCTTTGAATGGAAGCAGATGGCTCCTGGAGAAAAGGAAACAAGCCTAGAATGGGACTTCTCCATTTTTCTATCTTGCTAGATTTGATCTTCAGGAGACTTGGTCTGTGTAGGAGCACTGGGAGAGCCACACAGGATTTCCTTCTACAGGGGCACATGTAAATGCATATAGTATACATGTATATGGCGTATATATTACAAGGTTTCACAAAAACTGAACATATTGGTTGATAGGAATGATATGGGGAAGCTAGGGGTGGGGGATGAAGTAGACTCTAACTTTTTTGGTACTTTTTGTGTTTTGAACCCTGTAAAAGTATTACCACTTTGTGAAATAAATGACATTTAAATTAAAAATGAGAATTTGGATTTGTAGTCTAAAAATTCTTAACTCTGCCTTCTAAATATACAAAGTGAAAAGTGGTAGAATTGAGTAGTTCATTTACTATGTGAGGAAAATTTTACTTCCCAGCTTCTAGATGGGGTTAAGAATGGTAATACAGTTGGCCCTCCATATTCACAGGTTCTGCATCTGTGGATTCGACCACAAATGGATCAAAAATATTTGAAAAAGGCAATCAAATATAACAATACAACAGTAAAAAAAAATTTAAAATATAATATAACTACATAGCATTTACATTGTATTAGGTATGGTAAGTAAATAATTTAGAGATGATTTAAAGTATACAGGAAGATGTGCGTAGGTTATAGCAGATTCTCTGCCATTTTATATGGGACTTGAGCGTCCATGGGTTTTGGTATCCAAGAATCAATCCTGGATATCAATCCCCTGAGTATACTGAGAGATGATTGTATTTAGAAAAGGAAAGTAACAACAAATTTTTATTTTTATTTATTTATTATTATTATTATTATTATTATTTTGAGATGGAGTCTCACTCTGTCGCCCAGCCTGGAGTGCAGTGGTGCTATCTTGGCTCACTGCAACCTCCGCCTCCTGGGTTCAAGCAGTTCTCCTGCCTCAGCCTCTTGAGTAGCTGGGATTACAGGCATGTGCCACCACACCTGGCTAATTTTTTTTTTTTTTTGTATTTTTTGTAGAGACAGGGTTTTACCATGTTGGTTAGGCTGTTCTCAAACTCCTGACCTTGTGATCCACCCGCCTCGGCCTCCCAAAGTGTTGGGATTACAGGTGTGAGCCACCATGCCTGGCCCAACTAATTTTTATTGATTGAGAATACAAGCAATTTATATTTATTTTCCTTGTTCTTATGTGTTATACTTGCAGCCTCATGAGATTATTGTGATGATCAAAATAACACGTGAAAATAATGTGTTACGGATTTTGCCTAGTGCTCTAAAATGTTATTTATTTTTTATATATATAAATGCAGGAAGTTTTATTTATCGGTTAAGAAGAAAAAACAAATGTGAGTTCATGGTGTGGCAGTTGGTGGGGATATTTGCCATGAGGCAGCGGTTGCAATGAAAGGCCATTCTGTTTTTTTAGTTTCGCTCTTGTTGCCCAGGCTGGAGTGCAATGGCATGATTTCGGCCCTGTGCAACCCCCACCTCCTGGGTTCACACGATTCTCCTGCCTCAGCCTCACAAGTAGCTGGGATTACAGGCGCTTGCCACTATGCCCAGCTAATTTTTTTGTATTTTTAGTAGAGACAGGGTTTTACCATGTTGGCCAGGCTGGTCTCAAACTCCGGACCTCAGGTGATCCACCCGGTTCAGCCTCCCAAAGTGCTGGGATTACAGGAGTGAGCCACCACGCCCAGCCCATTCTTCTTTACCTGTACTCATTGTTGACTCCTAAGAATCCTCAGGCCAGGTGAGGTGGCTCACACTGTAATCCCAGCACTTTGGGAGCCTAAGGAAAGAGGATCACTTGAGGCCAGGAGTTCAAGACCAGCCTGGGCAATATAATGAGACCCCAGTCTCTACAAAAAGTTTTTAGAATTTAGCCAGGCATGGTGATGCGTGCCTGTCATCCTAGTTACTACTGAGGCTGAGACAGGATAATGGCTTGAGCCCAGAAGCTTAAGGCTGCAGTGAGCTATGATTTTGCCATTCAGCCTGTGTGACAGAGCAAGACCCTCAAAAAAATAAAAATAAAAAATCAAATGATGCAAAAGAAAAAAATCATCAAATGATGCAAAAAGAAAAGATAATCCAGTAAGAAACAGTGAAATCTCATTAACTCTTTATTAAGATATGGTACTACTTCTTGTGACAATACTGTATTTTGTCAGAAAATAGAAATTCCTGTCCCTTTATGTTAACATACTACTCATAACATGAACTTCAAGTATTAGAAGGATTATTTTTAACTGTCATAGTTTCTACTAATATTTTATTCTTTAACATATTATTGCAGAGCTTAAGGATTGAGTGTTTAGGCATTGTTACTGTAGAACCTCGGGGGAAAGTTACTTTTACAGCTGTCCTCCTCTAAAACTCCTGAACTGTGCCCATGCTGTTCTCTTCTGAATAGGCATTGAGCGATTGCTCATTCTTTTATCTGTATCAGATTTGTTCCTATACAATATTGTTCCTGTTCGATAATGACATACTTTTTACTGGGAAATTATAAGAAAAAATTGCTTTTCTTGGATATGAGTTCCTCACAGCTCTGTTAATTGGTATTAATGGTTATATCTCCAAACTGCAAATTTTTATAGAAAGTGCTTCTACCAGTACATATGTGGTACATGACATATATTAGGTGCTTAAATTTTGAATTTGTAGATGATGAATTTGGAAGTTTTACTTTTTGGTTGTTAAAAATGGGAAGATCAGAAATACTCTTAAATTTTAAGGTCGTAAAATTATTTCTAGTAGTAAGAATTTTATAAGACGCAAGCTATTAGGAGAATATATAATTAATGACAAAAGACTAAGAATGATATTTGTGAACTTTATTATTGTACTCTTAAGAGGTGGCTTCTACCTGTTTGGTTTGTTTTTAATCTGTGTTAATTTAGAAATACTTATTAAAAGACTTTGGGATATTTCTTTTTATATGTGAATCTGTCCAGTCATAATACACAGTAATTAATTTAGATAAAAGTAATTTATTTCTCTCTGTCTTTTTTTTCCTGGGGGTTTTGGTATGGTAAAACATTTGCATTTTCCTTTTTGTTGTGTTCTGAGAATTTGAATGATGACAGAAATGTAATACAAAAATTGTGTCTCAAAAAAGATTGAGTTGCTTGCTGCTCTAAAAGTAGGGTCAGGTAGACCCTTTGTTGTTTTTCTTTCTGACACCCACTCAATTCTTGGCCAAATATCTTATCTACCTAATAGTTACTGCAGGAAAATCTCAGGAAAAGCATGCCAAAGAAAACGAAGGCCTTTCTGGGACACGAAGAACCTAGTTAGAGCAGCCCCAGGCTGTTTTACCCCATCAATAGAGCAAGAAAATCCCAAGAGAGACTTTTCCTTTAACCCATTTTTGTCAGTATTTCTCCTCTTTGGAACTGGAGTAAGGGAGCACAGGCTGTGGAATGGATCCTCATATTCTGAAAATTAATATATTAAGGAATATATTAAAGTGAGGAAGCCATTGGGAAAAATCATAGGGATCATTACATTATGAATGTCATTAGTTTTGGTTATTATTATGTCATGGATAATGACTACTTAATGAGCTTTGGGACATTAGGCAGGGTAACCTCTTTAAGCCCCATGAACTTATCTTTAAAATGGGGTTAATGATAGTTCTGCTTTCAGATGGTTGCCATGAAAATTAAACAAGACAGAGTGCATTGCTGAGGGTTTTTAGTTATAAGCCCTAGAATCTGGGTCTGACTGGCTTAAGCAGAAAAGGATTTGGAGTGGATATAGGAAATCTCAGCCTTGCTAGAAGGGCTAGAGAACTGGATTCAAAGGTTAGACAGCTCTGGATACAGTGAAAATTATGACACAGAGTGGGTCTGAGGAGGACAGCTGCATTATTGCTGAGCATTGGATACTACAGCTTGCATTACCTGCATTGGGGCTGTGACTAACAATTGTCATTGCTACCTTTGAAGCCAGCTGTTACTGCCACTGCTTCTTGAAATAATTCTTTACTGTTCCTTGTTCTTGGTATCGCCTGCTCCTGCTTCAGAATCTCAGGCAAGTGATTCTTTGTCAGATAGTCATGCCTTGTAGCAACGAGCCTGGGAAAGCAAGGTTGATAATATCAGCTTTCACTTGGGCTCTGCCTACCTTGAAGACTTAGAAAACTGGACAAAGCAAAAGGGAGTGGGCAGCCCCCAAATTGATAAATTGCCACTATTTATAAAGTGCTTAGTACTATGCCTGGCATGTGGTAAGTACCTAATAAATATTTGCCAGTCTTTATTGCAAACAATGGTTGGGGAGGGTTGTATACTCAGACTTAATTTTTGAAGCAAACAGATTGGAGATAATAAAACAATAAAAGTCATGACTAGGTGAATGTAATTTCCAAGCTTAGAATTTACATGGTAGTCCAATTAGGTTAACTAGATTGTACCTCCCAACTGTTTTGAAGTAACTGAAGAGTGATTCTGGACTTGTTAGCCAAAATGTATAGGCAGCCAACAGCTCAGCTTGCCACTGAGACTCCATTGCCATTCTTTAGTTGCCACCTTTCCACATGGTTTCCCATTTTTATAAATGGTTGGTAATATAATTTAGAAAATCCTGGCCTTGGTGTCAGAAGCTCTACCAGCAACTAGAAGTATGATTTGGAGCAGGTTACTTAGTCTCTCAGATTGTTGCCTGTGTGTGAATATGTGTGTAATACTGTTCCAGAAGTATTGTTGAGAGGTTAAATGAAAACCTGAAAATACCTAGCACATAGTGAATACTGCTCAGTAAGTATTTCTTATAAAAACAAAACAAGAGTCCTGGGAATGATAGAAGATCGTTTTACATTTCTTTTAAAAAGTGGAAGAAATCTGTAATGAATGGGTAAATATTTAAGCCAGCATAATTTAGGGCAGCGCTTTCAGGGTGCCCACTGAGTGGAAATGTTTTTATAGTAATACTAAGGCATTATTTGGCTTTTTCACTTTCATTCCCTTATGAATTGGGGTTCTAGAGGCTACATGATGTGTGATGCCACAACAGATTGGATACAGGAGCAGAAATGAAAATCCAGCTGTCTTCTATTTAGTCCGATATTAAAGATATTTGCAAAAATGTAAAACAAGGCCAGGCGCAGTGGCTCACGCCTATAATCCCAGCACTTTGGGAGGCCGAGGCAGGCGGATCATGAGGTCAGGAGTTCGAGACCAGCCTGGCCAATATGGTGAAACTCCATCTCTACTAAAAATACAAAAAAAAAAAAAAAAAAAAAATAGCCAGGCGTGGGTGTGCGTGCCTGTAGTCCCAGCCACTCGGGAGGCTGAGGCAGAAGAATCACTTGAACCCAGGGTGGGGAGGTTGCAGTGAGCCAAAATTGTGCCACTGCGCTCTAGCCCAGGTGACAGAGCAAGACTCCGTCTCAAAAAAAAAGTAAAACACCATTCTTCTCACTAAGTTTTCCTTCGGTTTTGTAAATTTTAGTTATTTTTTTAAATAAAAAGTGTTTATGTTAACATGCAATGGTGTTTATTTTTAAAAGAGTTAATAAATATTTTAAAATTCCTATTTTAATTCCTATTTTGTCAACTATTGATAAACGTAACTTACATAAACAAAAGCTCCTTGAGGACCTCAATAATTTTAAAGGATATAAAAGTTTCCTGAGACCAAAAAGTTTGAGAACTGCTGTATTAGGAAAAACTTTATAGGAGGAAACGATGTTTGACTAATTTATTTGAAGTATTTGAGTGAACCTTTGTTTATTTAAGTATGTGGACCTGCAACATGAAAATTTTGAAAAGTTTTCAAAATTTTTTGAAGTTTAGCCTATCAAAAATACATACTTATGCACATGGGGATTAAGTGGAATGAGTTGTTAGGGGTAGAGAATTTATATAGAATAGACAACTTTATTTATTTTTATTTTTATTTTTATTTTATTTCATTTTTTTGAGACAGAATCTCACTGTGTCGCCCAGGCTGGAGTGCAGTGGCGCGATCTCGGCTCACTACAAACTCCTCCTCCCGGGTTCACGCCATTCTCCTGCCTCAGCCTCCCGAGTAGCTGGGACTACAAGTGCCCGCCACTGCGCCTAGCTAATTTTTTGTATTTTTAGTAGAGACGGGGTTTCACCGTGGTCTTGATCTCCTGACCTCGTGATCCGCCTGCCTCGGCCTCCCAAAGTGCTGGGATTACAGGCGTGAGCCACTGTGCCCGGCCAGAAGTAGACAGCTTTAAAAAAGGGATAATTTTGGGTGAATAAATATGATTAGTCAGTCTGATTTATACACTGAAAGGATGATTCGGAAGAATTAGGGTCAAGTGGAAAGATCACTGGACTAGGACTGAGAACACCTGTTCTGTATTCTGTCCCTGGCTTCCTGATTCAATAAATGCATTTTGAGTAAGCTCTTCAGTGTTTTGAACTTCCAGTTCTTCAAATAAAGAATGGGAGTAAATAATTCCTGCCCTACTTTTTCTTTCATTCATTCAATAAATATTTATTGAATATAGTGTACTAGGCTGTATTATAAGTTTTTACAGATATAGTGATAAAATATGCAAAATCCTTGCCTCAAGGGCATGAGAGTTTAATGAGAAAGGTAGAGATAAGTAAATATATAAATAATTATTAAGTTGTAATAAGTACTATAAAGGAATCAACTAGTGAAATGAGAGGAAAATGTTACAGGCTTACTTACACAGGACCAACAGAGAAGACTTCTCTGAGGCAACGATGTTTAATCTGAGATCATACTTATGAAATGGAGCAAAAGGAATAGCTTCCAGCAAAGAAAACTGTGTGCAGAGGCTCTGAGGTTTGCCTAGAATGTTGTAAACATGAGGAATGGTAGAACAAAATGAGGTTGAAGAGGCAGACAAGGTCTAGGTCTTGTCAGACCTTATAGGCCATGCAAAGAAGCCTGCTGTTTAGGTTTGTGAAGGGCTTAAATGTGTTCAAGGCTGAGAGATCTGTGTGGGATTATTTGACCAGACTAGGGTGTTAGTGAATACAGTTTTAATCTGTTGAGACCATTGTAATACAGAATGAACATCGTCTCACAACTGTCCCTGGTTGATGTTCTCAGAGACAGATTAATGATCTGGAGAGTGATTCTAATTTAGTATTATTAAAATGCTTACATTATTACTACTGAAAATTTATTCAATGGAGATATATTTCTCTTTTGGTTAGGTTCTTTAACAGAAGTGTAGTGTAACGAAATACATATCAGATTTTTCTACTAATTATATCTGTATTTATTTCAGTGCTCTTCTTTTTAATGAAGTGAAATATATTACCAACCTGGAAGACCTTCAGAACATAGAAAATGCTCTGAAAGGAAAAGCAAATATTATATTCTCATATGTAAGAGCCATTGGAATACCAGGTATTCTTTAACTTTTGCTTTAATCTTTGCTGTGCCTGTGTACTTATGTATGTTGAAGTACTTAAAATAGTGTATTTTCTGACTACAGTCGTAATATTTAAAATAAATCTGAAGCATCTTTACTATTACGCTGTTTTTCTTTAAATGGGCAGCATAATACAGTGGTTGAATAAGAACTCTCTAGGTTAGACTTTCTGCCATACTGATTACTTGTAGTGAGCCCTTGGACAAGTTACTTAACTTCAATTTCCTAGTGATTAAGATGGGGAAAATAAATTGTGCCTACCTGTTAGTGTAATTGTGAGAATCAAATGAACTTTAATGAATAATTAAAATAAATTATTTTAATTAAATATTTAAATGAATAATTAAATGGTTCCTGGAGTATAGTAAGTACTCTGAAAGTGTTAGCTATTTCTTTTTTATTTCCTTATAGCCCTCCTCTACCTGGTATAGTAGTTTCCAGTGTTCACTAAATAATGTTGACTAACTTAGATTGGAAGGAGCAAAGATAGAGTAAGGGAGAAAAATAGGAAGTTATTGCAATAAGTCAAGCAAGAGATGATGCTGGGTGGCTTGGACCAGGGTGATGGCAATGGAGGTGGCAATAAATTTGAATTTTAGCAGTGTTTGGGAAGTAAAGCTAACTGAGTTTGCTGATCTATTGGATATAGATTGAGAAATAGTGGAGACAAGGGTGGTTCTGGGGTTTCGGCCTGAGCTACTTGAAAGGTGAATTTGCTAGCAACTGAGGTTCAGAAGACTGGGAATAGATAGTTTGGAGAGGAAGCTCTTGGAATTCACTTTTTGACATCATACTTGTGAAATTCCCAATAGACATTCAAGTAGAGATATGAATATGGTAGTTGGGTATTACTAGACTGCATTTCATGTTGGGAGTATGGACTAGGGATGTAAATTTGAGAAATAAAGTTGTGAGACCAGAAGAGATCACTGAGTGAGTCTAGATGGAAAGGAGAAGACTGAACCTATTAGATACTTCAACATTTATGGATCAGTAAGGTAAGGATGAACCAGTAAAGGAGACAGAATGAATGTGGTAGAAGTGCCCAGTAAGCAAGGTAAAGATAGAGTTTTAAGGAAGAGAGCAGGAACAATTGTGTTAAATGATGCTGAAAGGTTGATTTAAGATCAGAAGTGCCAAGTGGCCATTATGCCTACCTAGCAGTATAGAAGTTACTGGTGACCTTGACAAGCACAGTTTCTGTAGAGTGGTAGGGGTTTAATGCCTGATAGGAGGGATATAAGACAGAATAGGTAGAGAGCAATTGAAGACTGAACACGGAGACTTGTTAGAAAAGTTTTGCTATTGGGAAGGAGAAAAATGGGGCACTGGCTGGAAGAATATATGGGGTTAGGAGAATAATTTTTTGAAAAGCATATTTGTATGTTAACGAGAAAGATCTGGTAGGAAAGGGGAAATGCCTCACACAGGAAAAAGAGGGGAGAGTTGGTGGAGCAAAGTTTTCGAGTAGGCAAGAGAGGATGGAGTCTAGCGAACAAGGGCAGGAGTTGTTCTTGGGTGGGAGCACATAAGGTTCATCTCTGGTAACCAGAGGGATGAGAAAATATGGACATCCATTCAGCCAAGTGGGTGGATAGATATGGTGCTAAGAGTTTATAAACTTTTTTTGTTGTTTTTTAATTGGTTGTTTGTTCTCAGTGAAATAGACACAAAATCATCAGCTAATTTGAGGGAAGAGTTGAGAGAGCTATTTCAGAGGCCTGGAAATAAAGAATGGTTGTTAGGCAGCAATAATAGTTAATATCAGCAATTTAAAGTGACACCATTAGCGTGGTGATGCTAGCTTGTTTTGGCTTCCCTCCCCCTCTCCCCAGCTATGTTTCTTTTTGCAGCTGTAAGTATTGAACAGGCTGAACACTGAGTTAACCTGGATTACATTTTTTAGCCTAAAAAACGGGGAGGGAAATTATTATAAAGATTGACCAGGGAATTTAAGCTTAATTAGAGGGAAAGAGAAGACCAGAGGGGGAGGACCTATGGATTTTAGGTCCCGATGGGTTAGAGTTGTGAGCTATACAGAGTGAGCTGGAGATGTGTGTTTGTGTGGGGGAGGAGGGAAATTATGGAGGGGATTGCATTAATTGGTGATTGCGAGGTGTAGAGTTAGTGGTTAAGATGTGATTGAAGAAGGATGACTGGAATAAAGAAGGCCAAGGCCTGAGAGGCTGGGATTTTGAAAGGATCATCTACCTGGATAATAATAAAATTCCCAAGGATTATGACAGGAGTAGTACTAGAGAGAGTGACAGTGTGACAGAAGCTAAATTCTTCATGGAATGACGGGAAATGATCCTGGCTGGGGTGTTTTGGGTGACTCCAAGGTGGGGTGGTGAGTGGAATGATCTGATGATATGCAGTTCAAGTGCTAGGAGAGTATGTGGGGGATGGGAAGATAATTGTCTGGAAATGACAGTGAGGAGAAAAGGGAAAATAAAACCTGAAAAGGAGGAATCATGAAAGAAATACTTCAAGAAAATTTCCCAGAACTGAAGGATTTGAGCTTCCAGATGGAAAGGACCCATTGAGTCCCAGCATAGTGGATGACCACAGAGCCACACTAAGATGTCCTATTTTGAAATTTTAGAATATTAGATGAAAAGACTACTCTAAAATCTTCCAGAGAGGAAAGAAGAGTTTGTAGTTCAAGGATTGAGAATGAGAATGGCATAGAACTTCTTAAATTGCTGTACTAGAAATGGAAGGAAATGGAGCAGTGTTTTCAGAATTCTCAGGGGAAATGGGAAATGACTAGAACCTAGAATTCTGTACCCAGCCAACTATAGTTAATTTTGAAAATAAAATTAAGACGCTTTCAGATGTGCAGGACTGCAAAAGTTGTCTATTCCATATGTCCTCTCTCAGGAAGGTGTTAGATAATGGGCACAAGGAAGCAATAAAGAAGACGATATTGGATAACAGGCAAAAAGGACCCAACACAAAAGAGGGAGTAAGAGAATCCTCAGGATGGCAGTTGTGCAGCAGGCTAGGTAGCAAGAGTTCATATTGGAGCAAATCAGAAGGCTCTGCAGAAATGTTTACCAGAAGATTGATTTGATAGTATACTTGATATATTTGAAGTATTGAGAGAGTTAGAAAATTGTGGAAGAGTTTAGGAAGAAATTAGAAAAAAAAACAAAATTTTTAAAAAGATAGTTATAACTATAGTGAAGAAGTTGCTCAAAAAGGGAAAGTGGCCATTCTGTACCATATGGCTTATCTGCAAATAGTATTTACTGAGTCAACAAATACTGGATATTGATCTAATAAAAGTTAGAACTATATTGGGAGAGTTGGGATGGGATATGTTTGCATTTGTGGAGCTGAGTTTCAGGAAAGAGATGATTTGTCATCTTCCACAGTAGGAAGTCAACAGATAATACTAAAACTCTTATTATATATATTAAGTTATATATGATACACACACACACACACACACACACACACACGTATGAAATCAAGAGTTGAGATAAAAGAAATAAGAGAAGAAGAAATGAAAGTGCTTGTCCCTTGGGAATTGGAAATGCAATAGAGGGTGGGGGAGTGGCTATTTTTCTTAATATGCCTTGTAAGATTATTGTTTTCTTCCAATGTAAGTTTGATTAAAAAAACTAACCCAGAAATAATATACACAGACAACATACACAAAACCTAACATGAAAGTTGTATGGTGGATTCATATTCTCTTCCCTACTGCTGGAAAGAAACTACCACAAGTTTGCTGTATATTATATGCCTTGTAAAATTATTGTTTTCTTTCAGTATAAGTTTGATTAAAAAAACTAACCCAGAAATAATATACACAGACACATACACAAATAAAACCTAACGTGAAAGTTGTATGGTGGATTCATATTCATACTAGAAAGAAACTACCACAAGTTTGTTGTATATTATATTCTCAAGTAAAAACTCATTTTCTACTCCCTCTGAATTCTTCTCTTACCTTGAATAGAATAGACTTTTTATAACTTCTTTTAACTGCCTGCATTTTCCCAACTAGTATCCCTGTGACGGATTTTTCTTTAAATATAGTAGAACATAAAGGAGTGTAGCATAATATTCAGAATAGAAGTTTACATAGAGTCACACAAACTATTTTTTCCTGTCTTCCAACTCCTTTTATCTCTTCTTCAGAGCACAGAGCCGTCATGGAAGCCGCTTTTGTGTATGGGACTACATACCAATTTGTCTTAACCACAGAAATTGCTCTTTTGGAAAGTATTGGGTATGTATAAAAAGCACATGTCAACAATTTAAAGGTTTTTTTTTTTTCTTCTTCACTTATTTCACATTACTTAGCATTTCCATTATGCTCCCACAGCATGGGCTTAGATAAAGGAACCATAGCAGATGTGAATATATAAATTAAACCTGAAATCCCCTTTATTACTGTAGTCTGCTGTATTACAGTCTTAAAATATACAGAAGCGATGTTAGACTAAGGTAACGAAGGCAGTGTGGATAAGCCACAAGATGTGAGTGGCCAAGCGGGATATCTTAGGAATGGATCTCCTGTGGTGATCAGATAGGGGGTAAAATAACAGCTTTCAAAATGAAGCTTCAGAAATTCTTTGTGAGACTCTTGTAAGTTACTTTGTCATAATAATCTTAAATGTATTTAGGTACAGTTTTTGAACAGAATGTTTGAATGTTTATTTTTCTTGTCTAGTTTATAATTTTAGGTAGAAGCCTACTTTCCACACTTTTTGGCTGGGCAACCTAGGGTTAAAGTTTTCTTTCTTTTTTGTTTGACTTCAAAATGCTCTTCAGGAAAATTAATCCAAAACAGGGCACGATGGTGATTGTATGACCTTTTAATGCCATCCAAGAGTTTTTAATGAGCCCACCTGCTGACCTCTCAGGAAACAGCAGCTATATGATATGCCACACACAAAAGTTTAAAGCCCAGATGTTTTACAGCTCTACATTTAGATGCTAGGGCATAGCAAACTGATAAGGTGAAATGACTTTTGAGGGAAGGAGAGTAGGCAGAGAAGAAAGTTTCTACAAAGAGAAGTTATGTTTTTATTGCTCTGTATGACATTGACCAGCATTCCTTTTTCCATTAGTCTCTCCTTATTGACCTGTCTCATTCTGCTGATTCTGTCTTTAATGAGTTAAATAAAATGGATGCATGCTCACTGTTTGTCTGTACTGCTGATTTCCCATCCTGGAATGGGTGAAGCCTTGTTATTCTCCATACCACAGTGATTGCATGCTAGCCCCACAGTTTCTCTGAGAGTTAGTTGTTTGTATTCTCTCATGTTACCAGCCTCTATATTTTTTAGTTAATGAATAATTGCAAATAATAGTGATATTAAAACATAAAGAGGTGGTTATTTATTGGCAAGGTATAGGTCCTATTATTTGCCTTACACATCCTGTTCAGTAAGTTATACATATATATATAATATATGTGTATATATACTGTATATATATATATATATATATATACACACACACACACAGAATATGTATATATATTCTGACCTAAGACTAAGGCATGGTATTGTTCTGTAAGATTTTTTTGCTTTTCCCATTTTTTAAATGGGAATTTAAAAATGCACAGTTATCTTCTTATCCTGTTTTTCATTTGCTTTTGAATATATGATGTATTGGGGAAGTTTGGAATATCATTTCTTCATGGGTAACAAGATGGTGATGAGTCATCCCTGGACCTGAGGTTACAGGGAAAGACTATGGATTCTGAATACAGTGGTGCTGTGATATCACTTCTGGATAAAGTAGTTGGCTATTTGGGTTATCTCCTAATAGGAGTGAGGTGAATACATTCTTTCTTTCACTTGTTGATTCTTTCATTCAGCAAATATTTATTGAATGCTTTCTATGTGATGTAGACTCTATTCTAGTTTCTGGCATTATAACATCAGTTAAGGCTAGTATATTGCTGCATCATATTGGATCTGAGTGTGTTTGAAATTATTTGTTAAGAAAAGCGTTTATGATAGGTAGTAAAAGAGATAGCATGCCACAGACTCCAGTACTTTCTGCTACTTCCCTATATTCCCTTCCTAAAGGATCTGTGGGCCAAGAAGGGTATTAGCCATGCCCCATACATGTCACAATCCGTTAAATCAGAGGTGGACACCTGACCTAGGGCCCGCCAATCCACTGGCTTACTTGAGCAAATGAGAGAGATGAGAGATCCTCTCTCCCAGGAACTTAGAACTGGACATGGAAAAACTGGATTATACAACATGGTAGCTGTTTTGCTCACAGGAATGTTTTGCCCACTTATAAGTAAAACAGAAAGGTGTCTTCCCAGATTGAATTCAGAGCTGAAAAGTGTTAATATGGCAAACGAAGGTCCCTGAACGCTTGCTGTTCAGGTCTCTACATTTATTCTCTGACTTTTCTCTGATCCAGTTATTTGAATTTTCCTTATATTCTGTGAGATTCTGTTATAAACTTCAAATAAGTTTCACTGTTTTTGTTTTCTGTTATCTGCAAGCAAATGATCCCTGATAAAATAATTTTCCAACATTCTTCTGTTGTTTCAGAGGCTGTGATATGGAGTCCAGCCTTAACTAAGACCTCCTGCACTCAATACTTTCCTTTCAGCAGTATGTGACTATTCAGGAATCTCCTCAACAAGTTATATGCTTTCATTGCATCTTAGCTTTTGTTTGAAATGCTCATTTGTCCTATCTTATTGGAGGGGGAATTCTCTCCCTTTTTGTTTTTTAAGCTCTGCGATAATCTCCGTTTTCTTCCCCTTCCTTCTCCTTCCTAATTTGAAGCAGAAAGAAATATTTCCTTGTTCCTTATAGTATTTTTGCATATTATAGCACTTACAAACTACATTTTAATTGTTTGACTAACTATATCTCTTTCAAGGATGTAATTGTTTTATTTACCTTTATCTGTTGTGTTCAGCACAGGGCTTAACCCATAGTAGGGATTAAGTAAATCTCTGAGTGACTATTTCTTTAACCATTGAATTGATTAGAAATTACTTTGTAATTAAATTTGAAATCAGTGAACCTTGTCAGCTCAGTTTAAATGTGTCTCAAGAATTAAAATAGCATTTAAAAAATAAAATTTTGTAGTATTTTGCCAAACCCTACTAATGCCATATGGATATTTCTAAAATTCTGTTTTAATTTTGGCAAACCTTATCTCCACTATAAGTTTATCTTTGAATTCTCATACTGAAGGGAATGTGAAAGCTCAAATTATAAGCCATATTTGCTGAGTTTTGTAATATTTCAGATACAAACTCACAAACTCCCACAAACTGTCACATGGTTTCTATTTTAGAATGTTTTGGCTGAGGTTTATTCAAAACAGCTTTGGGTTTAAATTAAATTTAGAAAATTTGCATTACAAAGCTTCATTTAGCATAGCTCTAGAAAAGCAACTATATTTGAAGATAATCTCATTGTCCGCAAGGTGACAGCCTTTTATGGAAGAAAGGTTATAGGCTTGCCTATAACCTATTATAATTTAGAAACTACCATATTAAAGAGTTCAGCAAAAAAAAATTGTTTATACAACTCATGTGGTTTGTTCAGATATTAAGGTTAGTTTTCTTTAATATCCTATATCTCCTTTTTTGCCCAAGTTCATTTAACTTTATACTTTTTCAGGCTTTTACCAATCAAAAGCATGAGACTTAAGACAAAATTTATTGTTACATCTTATTGGATGGTAGAAGGATCACATATTGAACTTCATTAAGTTAATTAATTTTTAATTTGTAGCTCTGAGGATGTGGAATATGCACATCTCTACTTTTTTCATTGTAAACTAGTCTTGGACTTGACCCAGCAATGTAGAAGAACACTAATGGAACAGCCATTGACTACACTGAACATTCACCTGTTTATTAAGACAATGAAAGCACCTCTGTTGGTATGTGTCTTATTTTATATTTTTATTTGCTTTCTACTGCCTGTATAATTGCAAAAGGTATGTGTCTTATTTTAACATAAAATTTATTAACTTTTGATTTATAGGTGCATGTTTTACTAGATGAATGACAGTTATAGCTTTTCCCTTTATTTTTATTTTGAGGGATTTAGGAATAATTATTAAAGGTAGAATAGAAGATAGACTGTCCATTAAATGACATTTTAATGCCTTCATATATTATTGCATTGAAATCCAAATAGAGCATTGTGTAAGTGAAAATATTCTGTGGTAGTAATAATGAACTCTGGGTCTTGGTGAGCACTCACAGATCACAAAGACCACATCATGGTTAAGAAAAGACCTCTTTTATGAATGCTTTGATCACTATTTTAAAAGTTGGTAGATATTAGAACCATAGGATTTCTGATGCTCCAGTTTCCTTGCCATTAGCCTGAAAGAATGTTGTAGAGACACTAGGTGATGGTGATCAGCAAACTGTTCTCTCCGAAAAGTTGAAGGGTTGTGCTGAGCATATGTAAAATCTTCAGTAGATATTCTCATTCAGTATGTCTTTTTTAAAATATAAAAATGGTGCATGTGTATTATAAGTAATCCAAACATTGCAGCCAAGTATGAAGGAAAAGTTGTTATTTATTTATTTATTTTTTTTTTATTATTATTATACTGTAAGTTTTAAGGTACATGTGCACAATGTGCAGGTTTATTACATATGTATACATGTGCCATGCTGGTGTGCTACACCCAATAACTCGCCATTTAGCATTAAGTGTATCTCCTAATGCTATCCCTCCCCCCTCCCGCTACCCCACAACAGTCCCCAGAGTGTGATGTTCCCCTTCCTGTGTCCATGTGTTCTCATTGTTCAATTCCCATCTATGAGTGAGAACATGCGGTGTTTGGTTTTTTGTCCTTGTGATAGTTTACTGAGAATGATGATTTCCAGTTTCATCCATGTCCCTACAAAGGACATGAACTCATCATTTTTTATGGCTGCATAGTATTCCATGGTGTATATGTGCCACATTTTCTTAATCCAGTCTATCGTTGTTGGACATTTGGGTTGGTTCCAAGTCTTTGCTATTGTGAATAGTGCCGCAATAAACATACATGTGCACGTGCCTTTATAGCAGCATGATTTATAGTCCTTTGGGTATATACCCAGTAATGGGATGGCTGGGTCAAGTGGTATTTCTAGTTCTAGATCCCTGAGGAATCACCACACAGACTTCCACAATGGTTGAACTAGTTTACAGTCCCACCAAGAATGTAAAAGTGTTCCTATTTCTCCACATCCTCTCCAGCACCTGTTGTTTCCTGACTTTTTAATGATGGCCATTCTAACTGGTGTGAGATGGTATCTCATTGTGGTTTTGATTTGCATTTCTCTGATGGCCAGTGATGATGAGCATTTTTTCATGTGTCTTTTGGCTGCATAAATGTCTTCTTTTGAGAAGTATCTGTTCATATCCTTTGCCCACTTTTTGATGTGGTTGTTTGTTTTTTTCTTGTAAATTTGTTTGAGTTCATTGTAGATTCTGGATATTAGCTCTTTGTCAGATGAGTAGGTTGCGAATATTTTCTCCCATTCTATAGGTTGCCTGTTCACTCTGGTGGTAGTTTCTTTTGCTGTGCAGAAGCTCTTGAGTTTAATTAGATCCCATTTGTCAATTTTGGCTTTTGTTGCCATTGCTTTTGGTGTCTTAGATATGAAGTCCTTGCCCATGCCTATGTCCTGAATGGTATTGCCTAGGTTTTCTTCTAGGGTTTTTATGGTTTCAGGTCTAACATTTAAGTCTTTAATCCATCTTGAATTAATTTTTGTATAAGGTATAAGGAAGGGATCCAGTTTCAGCTTTCTACTTATGGCTAGCCAGTTTTCCCAGCACCATTTATTAAATGGGGAATCCTTTCCCCATTTCTTGTTTTTGTCACGTTTGTCAAAGATCAGATAGTTATAAATATGCGGCATTATTTCTGAGGGTTCTGTTCTGTTCCATTGAACTATATCTCTGTTTTGGTACCAGTACCATACTGTTTTGGTTACTGTAGCCTTGTAGTATAGTTTGAAGTCAGGTAGCGTGATGCCTCCAGCTTTGTTCTTTTGGCTTAGGATTGACTTGGCGATGTGGGCTCTTTTTTCGTTCCATATCAAGTTTAAAGTAGTTTTTTCCAGTTCTGTGAAGAAAGTCATTGGTAGCTTGATGGGGTGGGCATTAAATCTATAAATGACATTGAGCAGTATGGCCATTTTCATGATATTGATTCTTCCCATGAGCATGGAATGTTCTTCCATTTGTTTGTATCCTCTTTTATTTCATTGAGAAGTAGTTTGTAGTTCTCCTTGAAGAGGTCCTTCACATCCCTTGTAAGTTGGATTCCTAAGTATTTTATTCTCTTTGAAGCAATTGTGAATGGGAGTTCACTCATGATTTGGCTCTCTGTTTGTTATTGGTGTATAAGAATGCTTGTGATTTTTGCACATTGATTTTTATCCTGAGACTTTGCTGAAGTTGCCTATCAGTTTAAGGAGATTTTGGGGTGAGATGATGGGGTTTTCTAGATATACAGTCATGTCATCTGCAAACAGGGACAATATGACTTCCTCTTTTCCTAATTGAATACCCTTTATTTCCTTCTCCTGCCTGATTGCCCTGGCCAGAACTTCCAACACTATGTTGAATAGCAGTGGTGAGAGAGGGCATCCCTGTCTTGTGCCAGTTTTCAAAGGGAATGCTTCCAGTTTTTGCCCATTCAGTATGATATTGGCTGTGGGTTTGTCATAGATAGCTCTTATTGTTTTGAGATACATCCTATCAATAGCTAATTTATTGAGAGTTTTTAGCATGAAGGGTTGTTGAATTTTGTCAAAGGCCTTTTCTGCATCTAGTGAGATTCATGTGTTGTTTGTCGTTGGTTCTGTTTATATGCTGGATTACGTTTATTGATTTGCGTATGTTGAACCAGCCTTGTATCCCAGGGATGAAGCCCACTTGATCATGGTGGATAAGCTTTTTGATGTGCTGCTGGATTCTCTTTGGAAGTATTTTATTGAGGATTTTTGCATCGATGTTTGTCAGGGATATTGGTCTAAAATTCTCTTTTTTTGTTGTGTCTCTGCCAGGCTTTGGTATCAGGATGATGCTGGCCTCATAAAATGAGTTAAGGAGGATTCCCTCTTTTTCTATTGATTGGAATAGTTTCAGCAGGAATGGTACCAGCTCCTCCTTGTACCTCTGGTAGAATTCGGCTATGAATCCATCTGGTCCTGGACTTTTTTTGTTTGGTAAGCTATTAATTATTGCCTCAATTTCAGAGCCTGTTATTGATCTATTCAGAGATTCAACTTCTTCCTGGTTTAGTCTTGGGAGAGTGTATGTGTCCAGGTATTTATCCATTTCTTCTAGATTTTCTAGTTTATTTGTGTAGAGGTGTTTATAGTATTCTCTGATGGTAGTTCGTATTTCTGTGTGATCAGTGGTGATATCCCCTTTATCATTTTTTATTGCGTCTATTTGATTCTTCTCTCTTTTCTTCTTTATTAGTCTTGCTGGCAGTCTACAATTTTGTTGATCCTTTCAAAAAACCAGCTCCTGGATTCATTAATTTTTTGAAGGGTTTTTTGTGTATCTATCTCCTTCAGTTCTGCTCTTATCTTAGTTATTTCTTGCCTTCTGCTAGCTTTTGAATGTGTTTGCTGTTGCTTCTCTAGTTCTTTTAATTGTGGTGTTAGGGTGTCAAATTTAGATCTTTGCTGCTTTCTCTTGTGGGCATTTAGTGCTATAAATTTCCCTTTACACAGTGTTCTGAATGTGTCCCAGAGATTCTGGTACGTTGTGTCTTTGTTCTCATTGGTTTCAGAGAACCTCTTTATTTCTGCCTTCATTTTGTTATGTACCCAGTAGTCATTCAGGAGCAGGTTGTTCAGTTTCCACGTAGTTGAACGGTTTTGAGTGAGTTTCTGAATCCTGAGTTCTAGTTTGATTGCACTGTGGTCTGAGAGACAGTTTGTTATAATTTGTGTTCTTTTACATTTGCTGAGAAGAGCTTTACTTCCAACTATGTGGTCAATTTTGGAATAGGTGTGGTGTGGTGCTGAACAGAATGTATATTCTGTTGATTTGGGGTGGAGAGTTCTGTAGATGTCTATTAGGTCTGCTTGGTGCAGAGCTGAGTTCAATTCCTGGATATCCTTGTTAACTTTCTGTCTTGATCTGTCTAATGTTGACAGTGGGGTGTTAAAATCTCCCATTATTATTGTGTGGGAGTGTGAGTCTCTTTGTAGGTCGCTAAGGACTTGCTTTATGAATCTGGGTGCTCCTGTATTGGGTGCATATATATTTAGGATAGTTAGCTCTTCTTTTTGAATGGATCCCTTTACCATTATGTAATGGCCTTCTTTGTCTCTTTTGATCTTTGTTGGTTTAAAGTCTGTTTGATCAGAGACTAGGATTGCAACCCCTGCCTTTTTTTGTTTTCCATTTGCTTGGTAGATCTTCCTCCATCCCTTTGTTTTGAGCCTATGTGTGTCTCTGCATGTGAGATGGGTTTCCTGAATACAGCACACTGATGGGTCTTGACTCTTTATCCAATTTGCCAGTCTGTGTCTTTTAATTGGAGCATTTAGCCCATTTACATTTAAGGTTAATATTGTTATGTGTGAATTTGATCCTGTCATTATGATGTTAGCTGGTTATTTTGCTCGTTAGTTGATGCAGTTTCTTCCTAGCCTCGATTATCTTTACAATTTGGAAAGTTTTTGCAGTGGCTGGTACCGGTTGCTTCTTTCCATGTTTAGTGCTTCCTTCAGGAGCTCTTTTAGGGCAGGCCTGGTGGTGACAAAATCTCTCAGCATTTGCTTGTCTGTAAAGTATTTTATTTCTGCTTCACTTATGAAGCTTAGTTTGGCTGGATATGAAATTCTGGGTTGAAAATTCTTTTCTTTAAGAATGTTGAATATTGGCCCCCACTCTCTTCTGGCTTGTAGAGTTTCTGCCGAGAGATCCACTGTTAGTCTGATGGGCTTCCCTTTGTGGGTAACCCGACCTTTCTCTCTGGCTGCCCTTAACATTTTTTCCTTCATTTCAACTTTGGTGAATCTGACAATTATGTGTCTTGGAGTTGCTCTTCTCGAGGAGTATCTCTGTGGTGTCCTCTGTATTTCCTGAATTTGAATGTTGGCTTGCCTTGCTAGATTGGGGAAGTTCTCCTGGATAATATCCTGCAGAGTGTTTTCCAACTTGGTTCCATTCTCCCCGTCACTTTCAGGTACACCAATCAGACGTAGATTTGGCCTTTTCACATAGTCCCACATTTATTGGAGGCTTTGTTCATTTCTTTTTATTCTTTTTTCTCTAAACTTCCCTTCTCGCTTCATTTCATTCATTTCATCTTCCATCACTGATACCCTTTCTTCCAGTTGGTCGCATTGGCTCCTGAGGCTTCTGCATTCTTCACGTAGTTCTCGAGCCTTGGCTTTCAGCTCCATCAGCTCCTTTAAGCAGTTCTCTGTATTGGTTATTCTCGTTATACATTCATCTAAAGTTTTTTCAAAGTTTTTAACTTCTTTGCCTTTGGTTTGAATTTCCTCCTGTAGCTCAGAGTAGTTTGATCGTCTGAAGCCTTCTTCTCTCAACTCGTCAAAGTCATTCTCCATCGAGCTTTGTTCCATCGCTGGTGAGGAACTGCATTCCTTTGGAGGAGGAGAGGCGCTCTGCTTTTTAGAGTTTCCAGTTTTTCTGCTCTGTTTTTTTCCCCATCTTTGTGGTTTTATCTACTTTTGGTCTTTGATGATGGTGTTGTACAGATGGGTTTTTGTTGTGGATGTCCTTTCTGTTTGTTAGTTTTCCTTCTAAGAGACAGGACCCTCAGCTGCAGGTCTGTTGGAGTTTGCTAGAGGTCCACTCCAGACTCTGTTTGCCTGGGTATCAGCAGGGGTGTCTGCAGAACCGCGGATTTTCATGATTTGCGAATGCTGCTGTCTGATCGTTCCTCTGGAAGTTTTGTCTCAGAGGAGTACCCGGCCGTGTTGAGGTGTCAGTCTGCCCCTACTGAGGGGTGCCTCCCAGTTAGTCTACTCGGGGGTCAGGGACCCACTTGAGAGGCAGTCTGTCCGTTCTCAGATCTCAAGCTGCGTCCTGGGAGAACCACTGCTCTCTTCAAAGCTGTCAGACAGGGACATTTAAGTCTGCAGAGGTTTTTGCTGTCTTTTGTTTGGCTATGTCCTGTCCCCAGAGCTGGAGTCTACAGAGGCAGGCAGGCCTCCTTGAGCTGAGATAGGCTCCACCCAGTTGGAGCTTCCTGGCTGCTTTGTTTACCTACTCAAGCCTTGGCAATGGCAGGTGCCCCTCCTCAAGCCTCCCTGCCACCTTGCAGTTTGATCTCAGACTGCTGTGCTAGCAATGAGTGAGGCTCCGTGGTCATAGGACCCTCCAAGCCCTCAGCTGTGGGATATAATCTCCTGGTGTGCCGTTTTCTAAGACCGTTGGAAAAGCTCAGTATTAGGGTGGGAGTGACCCGATTTTCCAGATTCTGTCTGTCACCCGTTTTCTTGGCTAGGAAAGGGAATTCCCTGACCCCTTGCACTTCCTGGGTGAGGCAATGCCTCGCCCTGCTTCGGGTCACGCTCGGTGTGCTGCACCCACTGTCCTGCACACACTGTCCAACAATCCCCAGTGAGATGAACCTGGTACCTCAGTTGGAGATGCAGAAATCATTCGTCTTCTGTGTCAGTCACACTGGGAGCCGTAGACTGGAGCTGTTCCCATTTGGCCATCTTGGCTCCACCCCCATGTAGTAGTAGTTTTGAAATTACAAAACCAAAACTTTGGAAACTTCATAATGACTTCAGTTAAGTGTGGTTTTACCTGAAAGCATAACATGGCAAAAAATTAAGGGCATCATTTATATTGTATTCTATAGGAACAACAGCCCCTTGAAATACACATTTTATAAAATACAATGTCAATGGTACTTTGTAGAGTTGTGCCGTGCAGGTGACCCTGCTCTAACCACTGTTCACCCAAAAGGAATATTAAATTGTTAATCAAAGTCTGGAGTAGGGTTTGCTTCAACACTTTCACAGAGTAATGCATAAGTGTTTTATTTGTTTGAACTTTTTTTTCCTAGACAACTAGGGAACTTGGATATAGGATTCAGGCAGAGGCTCCAGAAGCCCCAGTAGACACTGAAATAGGTAGGAATGACCAGTAGCATAAAGCCAAGAAAGATCTGAAAGGCTGAATTGAAGATCAGAGCCGAACTGGAAAGCTAAGCTGAGAATTCAAACCTCAATGTCAGCCCAGAAATACTTGGCAGAGAGAGGCCTAGAAGCACAGATTCGTGGACTTTAATAGACCAGAACAGATAAAATGAATGCAGAGTACAGAAAAGGAGACAAAGCCTTGAAAGATTCCTTGAGACTGTTGGAGGTGGCTAAGGTCTTACCCCAGTGGAATTAGGAAGATGTTAGAATCCTCAGCTGGTTTGGTCACTTTTATGTTTTAGTACTTTAAACATTTGACCATATCAGTATTTGAGGTTGTTTTTTGTTCTTAAATAATACATTTGAGGTTAAAAAAACTGAGTAATGCAAATACTTTTATAGGAAACACCTCTTAGACCAAATTTGTTATAACTGGGTTATACCCTTTGATGGTATAGTTAACTGGAATGAGATAGAGAGGTCCCAAAAAGTGGTACCTAAATTTGTTGACTTCTTACAGGTTCTTGTTAGTAGCTGACTTCATAGGACTTTGAATTCATGTTTCTTGCTTTATTCTTATTCTCTCATAGTACCAGTGAAGCTCATTCCCCCTGTTATCTTAGACATTAGTCTATATACAAGCCCTTGGGGTTTAATCATGGTTGGGTTTTGGTGTTTAGTAAGATGCTTTGCAAATTAGCCTGGGTTTCTGGGTTCAGGATCTGAAATAATTTGGTATGTTTACAAAGTCTTTTTATAAACTAATAAAAATGGAAAGTAGGATTCAGGCTTTTTTGTAAACTGCATTGTGTCTGATCATTGCAATTATATGTATTATTAGTTTACTTCTAAGCTATGAAAATAGACGCAGATTGCTTTTGTGCGTGTGTTTATTGCTTTTTTTTTCTTTTAGATAAACAGGGTACTCGACACCTAATTGTAGATATGTAACACAACTATGTCTTATACTCATGATGGGAGGTGTGTCATTTTGATCGTGTCAAACTGAAAATAAATCTTGAGCATAGAATTTTTAAGTGAATTTCAATCTTAAATAGATTAAGTAAGATTCTGCCAGATATGGAGTTGTTTTAGATGTATTATTAAGGTTCCCAACAGTGAACACAGATGGGAATATGGTTCAATTATCGTCCTGTTGGCAAATACCAAGGACATTTTAGAATGCTGATGATTTTCTCCATGATGGATTCAGTTTATATTTGTAGATAGAAGGAAAGCTTTTATCTGAATCCCAAGAAGAATTCTCAAGTGCAAATATCTAATAAAATGTTAAAAGATGGGTAAGTTTATACATTTTTAATAATTTCTGAAATTTTTACATTATTTTTTGTTTGTTCATCTAGCTGTCTGTCTCAGACAGATTCAAGACACTTGAATTAAATTAAACCTACTCTTTTATATAGGAAATTAGAAAGATGCTGTTATGATTTATTCATTTAGCTCCTATTTCTAGAGAACTTATGTGGCAGTGTGCAATATTGTACAGCATAGTGTTTCCTAACATGGTTGTTTTAGAGCCTTTTTTTCCATTGTTGTAAAAACCGCGTTAAGATTACCCTCATTACAATTTTAAAGTGTATAATACAGTATTAGCTGATGTACGTTGTTGCACAGCAAATCTCTGGAACTTTTTCATATTGCATGATTGAAACTCTGTACTCATTGAACACACAACTTCACATCTCCCCTCTACCTGACCGCAGTCCTTGACACCACCAGTCTACTTTCCATTTGTATGAGTTCGATTACTGTTGATACCACCTATACACTGAGTTATGCCATATTTGTTTTTGCAGTTGGCTTATTTCACTTAGAATAATGTCCTCAAGGTTCATCCATGTTGTAGTGTATGTCAGGATTTTATTCTTTTTTAAGGCTGAATAATATTCCATTGGACATGTATACTGCATTTTATTTATCCATTCATCCATTGATAGACGCTTAGGTTGCTTCAACCTCTTGGCTATGGTGAGTAATGCTGCAATGGACATGGGTATTCTCTGAGATCTTTTTTCTCATTCTTTTGAAAATATACCCAGAAGTGGGATTGCTGGATCATATGGTAGTTTCATTTTTAATTTTTGAAGAACCTCCATATACTCAGCCCTCTGTATCTGTGGATTCTGCATCCTTGGATTAAACGAACTGCAGATAAAAAATAATTAAAACCCAATAAAAATAAAAATATAACAATAAAAATGATACAAAATTAAATTATGGTATAACAACTATTTACATAGAATTTACATTGTATTTGATATTATAAATAATCTAGAGATGATTTTAAGGTATACAAGATGGAGTGTGTAGGTTATATGCAAATACTAAGACATTTTATATAAAGAACTTGAACATTTATGGATTTTGGTATTTAAGGGGTGTACAGAAACTGATTCCCTATGGATACTGAGGGATGACTGTACTGTTTTCATAGTGCCTGCACCATTTTACAATCTCACCAACAGTGCACAAGGGTTCAGTTCTTCATATCTTCACCAACATTTGTCATTCTTTTCTTCCTTCTTTTCTATCTGTTTTTTTTTTTTGATAGTGGCCATTTTAAAGGATATGAGATGATACCCCATGGTGGTTTCGAGTTTTATTTTCCTGATGATTAATGATGTTGAGCATAGTCTCATATGCTTGGCCATTTGTGTATCTTCTTTGGAAAAATGTCTATTCAAGTCTTTTGTCCATTTAAAAAATTGAGTTATTTGTTTTGTTATTGAATTATGGGGGTTCTCTATATGTTCTGTATGTTAACTCTATCTCATATATGGTTTGCATTTTCTCTCATTCTTTCAGTTGTCTTTTTACTCTATTAGAAGTTTTAGTTTGTCTATTTTTGCTTTTGTTGTTTGTGCTTTTGTTGTCATATCCAAGAAATTGTTGCCCATTTCAATGTCATGAAACTTTTCCCCCATGTTTTCTTTTAGGAGTTTTACTTTCAGGTCTTATGTTTAGGTATTTAATCCATTATGAGTTAATTTTTGTATATGCTGTAAGATAAGGGTCCATTTTCATTCTTTTGCATGTGGATATCCAGTTTTCCCAGCACCATCTATTGAAGAGACTGTCCTTTCTTTACTGAGTGGTTTTGACATCCTTGTCAAAGATCATTTGAACATATACATGAAGGTTTATTTGTGGGCTCTCTATTTTGTTCCATTGGTCTATGTGTCTGTTTTTATGCCAGTACTAGGCTATTTTGATTACTGTAGCTTTGTAATATATTTTGAAATCAGAAAGTGTGAGGCCTCTAGCTTTGTACTTCTTTCTCAAGATTGTCTGGGCTCTTTGAAATCCCTTGAGATTCCATATGAATTTTAGGATTCTTTTTCTATTTCTGCAAAAAATACCATTGGGATTTTAATAGGGATTGCATTGAATCTGTAGATTGCTTTGGGTAGTATAGACATTTTAATAATATTATTAAGTCTTCTAATCCATGAAAACAGAATGTCTTTCCATTTATTTATGTCTTTTAAATTTTCTTTCAGCAATGTTTTGTAGTTTTCAGTATAAGGGTCTTTTACCTCCTTTGTTAAATTTATTCCAAAGTATTTTATTCTTTTTCAATGCTATTTTAAATGGGATTATTTTCTTAATTTCATTTTTGGATTGTTCATTATTAGTGTATAGAAATGCAACAGATTTTTGTATGCTGATTTTGTATACTGCAAAATGGTTCTCATGGTTTTCTGGTGTATGTGTATGTGTGTGTGTGTGTGTGTGTCATCTTTAGGGTTTTGCACATATAAGATCCTATTACCTGTGAACAGAGATAATTTTACTTCTTGTTTTCCAATTTTGATGCATTTATTTGTTTTCCTTACCTAATTGCTGTGTCTAGGACTTTCAGTTCTATGTTGAATAAAAGTGTCAAGAGTGGGTATCCTTGACTCGTTCATGGTCTTAGAGGGAAAGTTCTCAGTTTTTTAACCATTGAATATAATATTGGCTGGGCTTTTCATTTATGGTCTTTAATATCTTGAGGTAATTTATTTCTATTCCTAGTTTTTTGTGAGTTTTTATCATGAAATTGTGTTGAATATTTTCAAATGCTTTTCCTGCATCAGTCGAAATGACCATGTGATTTTTGTCCTTTGTTCTGTCAATTTGGTATACAGTTTCTGTGTGTCAAAGCATCCTTGCATTGCAAGTATAAATCCCACTTGCTCATGATGAGTGATCCTTTTAATGTGCTGCTGAATTCAGTTTAGTAGGTTGTTTTTTTTTTTTTTTTTTTGAGACAGTCTTTCTCTGTCGCCCAGGCTGGAGTGCAGTGGCGCAATCTCGGCTCACTGCAACCTGTGCCTCCTGGGTTCAAGTGATTTTCCTGCTTCAGCCTTCTGAGTAGCTGGGATTACAGGTGCAAGTTGCCATGCTCTGGCTAATTTTTTGTATTTTAGTAGAGATGGGGTTTCACCATGTTGCCCAGGCTGGTCTCGAACTCCTGAGCTCAGGCAATCCGCCTGCCTCAGCCTCCCAAAGTGCTGGGATTACAGGCGTGAGCCACCGCTCCCAGCCCAGTTTGGCAGTTTTTGTTGAGGATTTTTGCCTTAATATTCATTAGGGATATTGCTCATACTGCTCTGTAGTTTCCTTTTCTTGCAGTATCTTTGACTTTAGTATTGGGATAATGCTGGCCTCATAAAATGAGTTTGGAAATATTCTCATCCTTCAAATTTTTGGAAGAGGTTAAGAAGGATTGGCATTAATTCTTTAAATGTTTAGTTGGATTTTCCAGTGAAGCCATCTGGTCCTGGACTTTTCTTTGTTGGGAGGTTTTTGGTTACTGATTTAATTTTCTTACTAGTTCTAGATCTGTTCAGATTTTCTATTTCTTAATGATTCAGTCTTGGTAGGTTGTATGTCTCTAAGAATTTATTTCTTCTAAGTTATCAAATTTATTGGCATACGATTGCTCATAATAGTCTTTCATAATCCTGTTTATTATATCATTTTTGAAAGTTAATTTTTAAGTAATTTTAGTTATTTAATAGTAATACATGAATTGTAGAAAAATATTGGTAGTTGTACCCCAATGCAAGAATGTTTCTGTCACTTTTGTATGTACTCTTATACTAATTTCTATTTATATTACATGTTTTATTTAGTTATAATTTTTATGATACTACCCTATGACTTTCTCTGCCTATCAAGGACGTTTGTGATTTTGTTTTTTGTCAAATGGAATGGATTATAACTTCATAATTATGGTGCGTGCAGTGGTTCCCGCCTATAATCCCAGCACTTTGGGAGGCTGAGGTGGGTGGATCACTTGAGGTCAGGAGTTTGAGACCAGCCTGAGCAAAATACGAAGACCCCTATCTCTACAAAAACATAAAAAATTAGCTGGGTACGATGGTATGCACCTGTAGTCCCAGCTACTTGGGAGGCTGAGGTGGTGGGAGGATCACCTGAGCCTGGGGAAGTCAAGGCTGTAGTGAGCTGTAATCATGCCACTGTACTCCAGCCAGGCAACAGAGTGAGACTCTGTCTCAAAAAAAAAAAAAAAAATCATAAAATCATAAAATTAAAAAAATCATAATTAGGAAACCCACAAGATTTTAAAATAATTATACCAACTTGTATGGTAAGAGACAGAAATAGCACAAAATGATATATGTACTTTATACCTCCAAATTTTTAGGGGCAGGAAAAGGCTAAGAAATCTACTCAGCTGCAATCACAGGCTTTTTTTTTAAAAAAAAAAAAAAAAAAAAAAAAAAAAAAAGACGAGTTGGAGGGCAGACCTAGGCCCAGACTTTGTAACCAAGAGTTTCAAGTTCAGGGAACAGGACTGAGCCCTAGTCAAGGAACTGGCAACATATGCCTGAATGGACCTCAGACTTGCTATAGACCAGTGACTTTCGTGTGCCTCCATTTTTCCCCGCTTCAACTAGGAGTGTATATAGTGGTTATACTATGCCTGTCCCATCATTGTCTGTTGCGTATGTATTGGGGAAAATGATCTGTCTCTTTTTTTTTTGTTTTGAGATGGAGTCTCGTGCTGTCTACCCAGACTGGAGTGCAGCGGAGCGATCTCGGCTCACTGCAAGCTCCACCTCCCAGGTTCAAGCCATTCTCCTGCCTCAGCCTCCCGAGTAGCTGGGACTACAGGTGCCTGCCACCACACCCAGCTAATTTTTTTGCATTTTTAGTAGAGATGGGGTTTCACCATGTTAGCCAGGATGGTCTCGATTTCCTGACCTCGTGATCCGCCCGCCTCAGCCTCCCAAAGTGCTGGGATTACAGGCGTGAGCCACCACACTGGCCGATCTGTCTCTTTAGTTCACAGGTCTTCAGATTGAGAGGAATAGTTTTCAAGGAGCTGTATGCAAAGGACTTACCTGCACCTGGAACTAAATGTAGATGATGTATTAAACTTTGCACAGGTCTCAATCAGAGCTTGATGGGATAAGGCTGTAAGAGTCTTGGAGAGAGGTGTGTATTTTACACATGGAAGGGATGAGTTGTTTTAGCCAGGGGGCAGACTACGGTTGCAGTAATCCCTCCCACATACAAAAGAGGTTCACTCCTTTCTCCAAGACTCACAAAGTCCAACAGTATGTCCCATCCCATAAGCTCCCCTTGTCATGTCACCCTATCACTGTGCCTGTGGGATGGTGGAGTCTATGACTTCTCTACCTGAACCTGGTTGGGCTTTTGTAACTGCCTTGACCAACAGAATGAGGCTAAGGTGATGATATATGACTTCATATATCATTAATGGCTATATTTCACAAAATGTCATGTGCCTCTGCCTTGCTCTCTTTATTTGCTCATTCTTGAAAACTCCCGCCTTGTTGTTAGACTAAGCAGCCTGAGGAGAAGCCCATAAAAAGGAGAATCAAGGCCCTTAGACCACAGCCCTGGCTGAGCTCCTAATAGTCAGCAACAGCTTATTAGCCATGTGTATGAGCCATCTGTAAAGTAGAATCTTCAGCCTCCGGTTGAAATAGCCTACTAATGCCACATTTAGCAGAGATGAGCTTACACATATTTGAGCAAAAGAAATGATTCTTGTCATTTTAACGTACCAGGTTTTAGGGTACTTTGCTACACAGTGATAGTTGCTCAAAGCACACTGCTCAAGTGATCTCATTTGTTTCTGTGGCATTAACTACACGGATTCTCAAATCTGAATTTTCAGGTCATATGTTTATTTGGATCTCCCACCCATATATCTAACTATTAATTAGATGTATCCCTCCTTAAGCACAACACATGTGACATTAAGGTATTGTCCTTCACCACCACTGGTTCTTTTTCTATTATTTTGGTTATCTTACTGTCCATTCATTGATGGCAGACATCTGGGAAAACATTCTTAATTCCTACATCTTCCTGCATGTAATTTTACATCTGAAATCTCATTTGAAAGCTGACAGAGTGATATTTTAAAAATATATATGTGATCATGAATTCATACAATTCATAAATGGCTTCACTTTACTTCCACAATAAAGCCCCATTTTCTTGGCAGGATATTCATGGCTTTCAATGATCTGGCCCCTTGCCAGATTTCTAGCCTTACTGACTATTCCTCCTTTTTGCTTTATAATACTGAATTACTAATAGTTCTCCTAATACACAAGGAAAAAAACCAGGCATTTTTACTCCTTCAGGGCATTCCACTCATCTAGATTTTTGGCAGAAATTAGTTGCTTGTGGTTTTAAGACCCAGGTTCCTGTTTTCTTGCTGGCTGTTAGACAGGGATTGTTCTCATTTCCTACAGGCTGCTCTCAAGCCCTTGCCACATGGCCCTCTCACAACATTGCAGCTTGCTCCTTCAAAGCCAGTGGGAGAATCTTACTAGAGTGTGTTACAACAGACTCCTATGTAATGTCACGTAACCAAAGGAATGGCTACCCATGGGTCCTACTGACACTCAGGGGAGGGGATTATACAAGATTTGTTCACTAGGAGGTAGGAATCTTGGGGGCTCTATTAAAAGTACTTAATAACTAAAGTTATTGTGTACTATCTATCTATCTATCTATCTATCTATCTATCTATCTATCTATCTATCTATTTCCTAAAAATTGCCAAAGAGAGTCCTATACTTACCTATGGTAGACAGACTTCTAAGATAACTCCCAAGATTCCTATCCCCTGGTGATAAGAATCACTTTGGGAGGCCAAGGTGGGTGGACTGGCTGAGTCCAGGAGTTCGAGACCAGCCTGGGCAACATGGCGAAACCGCATCTCTACAAAATATATAAAAATTAGCCGGGTGTGGTGATCCATGCCTGTAGTCCCAGCTATTTGGTGGAGGTTGAAGTGGGAGGGTTGCTTGAGGCTGGGAGACAGAGGTTACAATGAGCTGAGATCCTGCCACTGCACTCCAGCCTGGGTGAGAGAGCAAGACTCTATCTTGGAAAAAAAAAAAAGTTTAATTATTAGAAAGTTTGGGAGAATGCATCTTCCTTTGTATCTGCTTTTATCCACTCTATTGGTTATTCAGTGGGCTCTTTCAATCTGACAACTCATGTCCTTCAGTTGTGGGAAAATTTTGTGTTTATTTCAGTGATGATTTCTTCTATATTCTCCCTTCTCTTTTTCTGTGACTTGCATTATTTAGATGTTAGACCTCTTGAACTAGTCCTTCAATTTTATTACCTTTTTTCTCTATCTTCCATCTATTTCTGTTGTGCTTTCTGGGAGATTTATTTAACTTTATTTTTCAATTCTTTATGGATCCAGTGTCTTCCCATCTCCTTGAGGTTGTCTATGGTGGTTTCTGAACCTTTCTTCTTCCCATATAGTCTGTATTTTCTCTATGTTATTTATTTTTCTATGTGTTCTAGTCTCTGTCTTTCATGTTAGAGGCTTTCCTCAGGTGTTTGTTAATGCTTGGATATCTATTCACAATTTAGAATTTGAAACTAGAAGCTGATTGGAAATTCTAACATTGGTGGGACTTGGTGACTTTTAAATATGTGTGTGTGTGTATATATGTATATATACACATATATATATAATATAGAACAGTGACATGTGTTCACATTTTATTTCTTCTCTAGTCTTTTTAAAATTTTATTTAATTTTTTCTTTAAAAAGAATAGAGACAGGGTCACGCTTTGTAGCCCAGGCTGTTCTTGAACTCCTGAGCTCAAGTGGTCTTCCGTCTTGGCCTCCCAAAGTGCTGGGATTATAGGCATGAGCCATCGTGCCTGACCTTTTCATTAATCTTCTTAGTTTCTTACTATCACAATGGAATGATGAGAAAACAAAACAAAAACATCAGTCTTTGCAAGTCTCTGACAAAGAGCAGAGACTTCAAGGCAGTTGGGGTTGGGGGAGACTTGAGAGATGTGGCCAAAATAGTACTGACTCTCTTTGGCTGACTGGGCCGAGGAGGGTTGGGAAGGGGGAATGGTGAGAAGGTGGCATCATTGTAAGCTGTCCTAGATATTTCTGCCCCATGACTGGTAAGTGTCTGATCTGCACAGACCATCCCGTGGGATTTCTCAGTGCCTTCTGGCCACCTGGCCACATGACACCCCACCTCCTTACCTAGTTCAAATGTCCTAGGAACGCCAAGCAGTGCTCAGATGGACCCTGAAGCCAACTGTGCTGGGTGGCGGCAAAAGAGGAGCGTGGAGGAGAGGCAGAGGCAGGCAACAGTATTCCAGATTCTCACACATTCTCTGTTGTGAGAATTCAAGGAGTGTGGTTGAGTCTTGTCTGGGAGACATTTATGGTGGAAGGTGGAGAAGGTGCTGGTAGCAGTGGCAGAAGTCTGTGTCTCTTAGGCAGTAAGCAGACTGAAGAGGTTAGCAGGGCCTAGCCTAGAGCTCTATAAAGTAATTGGGCCTGGCCTGCTTTTTGGCGAATCCCAATGTCAGTATCTTTAGGCTTTTGGGGTTACTCAGTCCCCCAAAAAGGATACAAATTCCAATTGAGGACAAAGGCCTGGCTGCTGGCATTCTGGGAACTGAGTGGAAAGGGACCTGGGGTGAAGGGAACGTCTCACCATTTGGTTACTTAATCCCCCTGATTTCGGCTTGGTGTCCACACTTTCAGCTGTTCCTAGATTTCTGCTGGTGTAGGGAAGTGACAGTTGTTTAAACTCATAGAGTTGGGGAGGGGAGTCTAGGGATCTAACTACCTCTCAAAAGCTTTGACACATTCCTCCTTATTTTAGAGCCTTCCTGTCACTTCCCTTCCAACATTTCCTTCCCAGGTCCAGACATGCCTAACACTGACAGTTCCTGAGCAATTTTAGGATTCTGTAGTTAAAACTTAGTTTTCCCTCTAATGGCTTAGGGTTTTGCTTTGTAGGATCTCCTAAGTCAGTTACTATTCTGACTTCTAAAATTGTGCTACCTTTTCTCTTCCCTTCTTCACATACGTGTGTTTATCTCTTTTAAAAATCCCGCTGCTGTAGTTTTCCTGGGAGTTCTGGAGGGAGTGAAATTAGATGTGTGTATTTAATTTGCTACTTTAACTCAGATGTTCCTCATTGTTTTGTAAGTGTCATTATATGTTAAATTCTTAACGAAAAAGTTTATTCCTTAGTTATCTGTTCTATTTCCCTTGAAATATTTATCTGTATCAATTAGTCCCACACTGTTTTATTTATTGTTTTTGTTTATAATATGTTTATTCTTTATGATTGTAATTTTTGGTTTAACTTCTTATAAAATCTGTTAGTTTTATAATGCCTAAACTTATAGGGGGCCAGGCACGATGGCTCATGCCTGTAATCCCATCACTTTGGAAGGCCAAGGTGGGAGGATCACTTGAGCCCAGGAGTTCAAGACCTAGCCTGGGCAACACAGGGAGACCTCGTCTCTACAAAAAATTAAAAAAAAAAAAACCAAAACAAGCTAGGCATGGTGGTGTGCATCTGTGGTCCCAGCTACTTGGGAGGCTGAGGTGGGAGGATTGTTTGAGCCCAGAAGGCTAAGGCTACAATGAGCTGTGATTGTGCCATTCCACTCCAGCCTGACGAGCGAGCAAGATTCTGTCTCAAAAAAACAAACAGAACTATATAGGTGCATTGGGAGCATTAAATTCAGGAAATTAAGAGATCATTTCTGTTAGTGTTGGATTATTTTACAGACTTTTTAAAACTTGTGACTTTATTAATAAGAATTAGGAGAATTTAAATCCAAATGTTGGAATATTATTATCACACTTTTTTTTTTTTCAATGAAGACTGAAGTTGCTGAAGATCCTCAACAAGTTTCAACTGTCCATCTCCAACTGGGCTTACCACTGGTTTTTATTGTTAGCCAACAGGCTACTTATGAAGCTGATAGAAGAACTGCAGAATGGGTTGCTTGGCGTCTTCTGGGAAAAGCAGGAGTTTTACTCTTGTTAAGGTATCTTAAACATCGAATATTTATTATATTTAGCAAAATGCTAATAGTTTCCACATTTTAAAATATGGTAATTTAGTCACTTATAAGTAAACTCAAATCTCTAATAGATTCCAATATAGTTAGAACTAGTTGCTGAGCTAAAATCTGTACATTCATTTAAGGTTGATTAAAACTTAGAATTTTAAACCTTGCTAAATGAAGATGGAGATTAAGATGGAGACTAGAAAATCTGGTCTATGTTTATGTGTAAAATTTTTCAGTCACTAAATTGTAATTTTTTTTGTAATTTTTAGTATAAGAATGTAGTTCTATTTTCTATTGACGTCCTGGGTGACTATTATTCTTTAGATTAGCAACATAAAACATTTATTTCCATTTTGAAAAAGGGACTCTTTGGAAGTGAACATTCCTCAAGATGCTAATGTGGTCTTCAAAAGAGCAGAAAAGGTTAGTTGTTTTATGTATTGTTCTGCAGTACCTGTTTATTTAAAGAAAGCTAATATATGTGGTCTTTAATATATTTTTATTATAGAAAAATCTGTAAATTATAAATTGCTCCTATTCAAAAAAAATTGCTGTTAACGTTTTGATGTTTTTATCATGTGTCAGTCTGGTTTTTATCCTATGTTCACATATTTATATGTATTTTTTTAAATAAAACAAAATCAGGATTATGCTATATATCCTGCTTTTTGTTTAAAATAATATTGGGCAAGGCATGGTGGCTTATACCTGTAATCTAGCAGTTTGGGAGGCTGAGGCAGGTGGATTGCTTGAGTGCAGGAGTGCAAGACCAGCCTAGGCAACATCGGGAGACCCCATCTCTACAAAAAATTGGCTGGATGTGGTGGTGCATGCCTATAGTCCCAGTTACTCAGGAGGCTGAGGTGGGAGAATCACTTGAGCCCCAGAGGTTTGAGCTGCAGTGAGCCACGATTGTGCCACTGCACGTCCACCCTGGGTGACAGAGACAGACCCTGTCTCAAAAAAATAAACAAGATAAAACAGAATTCAAACCATAGCAGTGGTGAAAGACAGAATAGTGATTACTTTTGGGGGATGTTAATGACAGGAAGAGCAAGAAGATGGCCACTGGTTGTGCTGATGATGTTCTGTATCTTAATCTGTATGGTGGTTATACAAGTATGTCCACTTTGTAAAAATCCATCAAACTCTATACTTAAAATTTTTGTTCTTTTCTGTGTTAATGTTATACTTTAATTAAAAGGCTTACTACAAAAATTTCTGTGAATATTTGGAACAAATTAAGTTTGATTTTGATTACTTTTAAAGTTTATTATATTTCTGTAGAAATCAAAATTGCTTGTTTTGAATATAATGTTAAAAAAATGAAGATATGTGATAGCAAAGAACAAACATACTTAGAGCTCATAGCTTTATTCCAATATAGAGTTACAGTCAAGAATACTTTGCTAAAATAATCTAGTGGCCTAAAATTTCATATTTTAAAAGTGTAACAGTTGGGCATAGTGAAATAAATCTTCAGTAATATTTTTTAATATTAATTAAGTAATATTGATCTCAATAGAATTTGGTATTCTTAAAATAACTGGGAGCACATAGTAATTTAATGTTGTTTATAGCTAAACAGGAAATCGAACTTACTAGTGGAATTAATTTAGATGAAGTATTGTTTTGAATATTTCTGTGGAATGTCAGAATAATCAATTTTGACTTACTCTGTCTGCAGTAAAATTAGATATATTTCCATTTTATAAAGAGGTAGAACTTGCTATTATATGTGAAATGTTTTACAGACTTCAGTATAATGTGGTTGTGACAAGAAGCAAGTGAGGCTTTCAGCACCTTTTTTGCCACCTTTTTCAGTGTACCCATTGTCTTTATAGAAGGTATGCTTTGGATGCTTTTCTTTTCACAGTAATTTTGGAGTTAATTTCCTTTTTCATTTTGCTAAATTTTAGAATTGAAGTTCAAAGGCTTAGTTTTATTTTAGTGTCAAATAAGTAAAACTTGTTTTTTGTTTTTTTTTTTCAGAGTCTCACCCTGTCGCCCAGGCTGGAGTGCAGTGGCGCAATCTCGCCTCACTGCAACCTCTGCCTCCTGGGTTCAGACGATTCTCCTGTTTCAGCCTCCCAAGTGGCTGGAATTACAGGTGTGTGCCACCACGCCAGTCTAATTTTTGTATTTTTAGTAGAGATAGGGTTTCACCATGTTGGCCAGGCTGGTCTTGAACTACTGACCTCAGGTGATCCGCCCGCCTCGACCTCCCAAAGTGCTGGGATTACAGATGTGGGCCACCACACCTGGCCCAAGTAAAACATTTTTATATCAAAATACTTTGCTATATTCATTTTTTAAAAATTAATGTATTTCTAGGGAGTTCCAGTGGAATTTTTGGTATTACATGATGTTGATTTAATAATATCTCACGTGGAAAATAATATGCACATTGAGGAAATACAAGAAGATGAAGACAATGACATGGAAGGTCCAGATATAGGTAATGTGTTGTGATTCTCACCCCTTCCCCATCCTGCCCAGCACCCATAAAGTCAGTGAAATTTCCAATGAATTAACTTTCTCGAAGAATGTATTCAGATTCAAGACTCTGTAAAGAAACCTGGAGGAATTTATTTGGAACCACATTTTATCAAGTTGATTTATTGAAAAGATGTAAGGATGCTATATTTTGTTTAATGTATTAGCATTTACTGTTACATATCAGGCTTCAAACTTCCCACATCTGTGCCTTCATCTTCCATATCAGTTCTTTCAGCTGTTCTGGACTAGTCCATGTTTAAAAACTCTACTTAGAAACTACAACATGATAATTCATTATTACTATTTTTATTAGGAAATGGAGTTCTAATAAATATTGGTATATTTGTACTTGTAAATAAATCCAGTTGTTAATGGTATAAGGAGTAAATTTCAATAACATTTTAACACTTCTTTTAAACAGTTATTTCAGTTTTTAAAAAATGTATTGCTTACATTTATGAAGTATTGTATAGTTTTTAACTCTTTTTCCCACATATTATTTACTTTGATTATTATTCTCTGAGTTAGCTGATACCACTTTCATTTTATACATGAAGAGTCTGCATTTCCTGAGTTCAGTGATCTGCCCAAAGTCCCACAAGTGGCAGGTGGTGGGGACTGGGCTAGAACTTAAGCATCCTGAAATAAAATCTTATTTATTAGTGACAGTCAAGAATACTTCGCTAAAATAATCTAGTGGCCTAAAATTTGATATTTTTAAAGTGTAACAGTTGGGCAATAGTGAAATAATTATTCCTGATATATCTTTCATAACATCAATCCTCTTCTGTAATTATTCATTTACTTTTTTCTCTTCTCCACTATCCTATAAATATTTCTAAATCAAGGATTATGTCTTGTTCATTTTTGTATAACATATAGTAGATTCTTGAATGTTTTATATAGTACCATTATGAGCTCCAAGAAGGAAGCAATTTGCATATCATTTTCATGAGGTCCATGCATTGTGATCAAAATCTATATTATAAATTTAATAAGAGCTTTCACTCTTAGCAGTGACCAGTTTCTTGGTTTGAGCGGAGCTCTGGTTCTTTTCCGATATGCAGGGGTTAGAATTGCTTGTGTTCCTCTCTGGAGTTCTCAGTGGGCTTGTCATTACATAAGCAGACCTGTGTTCTGGTCTCTTGTTTCCTGCTTATTCCTGTAATGGTTCCTATATTTGAACCTTCAGAGTTAGAGGACTTGTCCCCAATCTCAGTTTATTTGATTCCTGTCTTCAGTGGGAGTTGCCTGTTTGAAGATTTCTTTGTGGCCACAGCCCCTATATTGTTTCCTGACTCTGTGGCCTTACTTACCCTCTGATGCTGCCTTCTCTTTCTGGTTTTTATTTTTATTTTTTTAATTGACCAATAATAATTATACCTATTTGTGGGGTACATAGTGATGTTTCAATACATATAATGTATAGTGATCAGGTCGGGGTAATTAGTGTATCCATCATTTCAAACATTTATCATTTCTTTGTGTTGGAAATGTTCAATAACCTCCAGCCTGTTTCTAGTATTTCTTTTGCAGCTTTGCCTTTTTTGTTTATTTTTCATCTTAACTTCCTATTATCAGTAATCCATATTGGCCCAGAATGTTGTATGGTGTTGTGCCTGTATCTAATTCTTCCCCCTCCCTTTGTATCACTCCCGTTTACAAAGGAAAACTGGATAAGGGTTAGGAAAGAATTTATTACCATCTGAGAATGTAAATCAGAGACAGGTGCACCCCAGAGAAAATCAGCAAAATGGAATCAGAATGAAAAAGACTAGATTCCACAAAAGGGCAATCTGAAAAAAGAAAAGAAGCATGTGTTCCAGCCTGGGCAACATGACGAAACCCCATCTCTACAAAAAATACAAAAATTAGCCAAGATGGTGGTATGTGCCTATAATCCCAGCTCCTTGGGAGGCTGAGGTGGGAGGATTGCTTGAGCCCAGGAGTTGGAGGTTGCAGTGAGCTGAGATCGTGCCTGTGCACTCCAACCTGGGCAACAGAGTGAGACCCTGTCTCAAAAAAAAAAAGAAAAAAAAGAAAAGAAAAAAAAAGCAGCATGTGTAACTGAAAATAGTGTGTATGTTATTAATGAATAGGTGGAAGGTAGAGCTGAGGAGTGACTAAATTTAGAAGTGATGGTAGCTTATTGGAATATAAGAAAAGAGGGAAAGGAGGAAAAAGAAACAGAAGACTGACAGGAAAATGAAAATATATGAATAATAAGAAAAAAATACAGTAAATAAGAAAATAGGTCTTTACTAATTTTGGTATTGAGAATGTAATTTTTTAGTGTCATGGAATTTGGTGCTTAAAAGTACCTTAAAGTTATATAGTGCAACTCTCATGCTTCACAAGAGTTGAACATTGAGGCCCAGAGAGTTATGTGATTGAGTAGAGTCGTACAGTTAGAAAATGGCTGAGGTTGTATTGAAATCCAGATCTAGAATTTTAATTTATTGTAGGTCATGTGTCTCCTAACAATGAGGATAGTTTCTGAGAAATGCATCATTAGGTGATTTCATTGAGCAAACATCATAAAGTTCACTTACACAAACCTACATGGTGTAGCCTATTACACACCTAGGGTGTATGGTATAGCCTATTGCTCCTAGGCCACAAACCTATACAGCATGTTACTGTACTGAATACTGTAGGTACCTATAACACAATGGTAGATATTTATGTATCTAAACATGTGTAAACATAGAAGAGGTACAATAAAAACATGGTATAAAAGATAAAAAATGGTACACTTGTATGGGGTACACATACCATGTATGGAGCTTGCAGGACTGGAAGTTGCTCTGGGTGAGTCAGTGAGTGAGTGTAAAGGCCTAGAACATTACATTATCGTAGATTTATAAATACTGTACACTTAGGCTGTACTAAATTTATAAATTTTTTTCAATAATTTGTCTTAGCTTTCTGTAACTTTTTTACTTTATACATTTTTACAATTTTTAAAAACATTTTGACTGTTTTGTAATAACATTAAAGCACAAACACATCGTACAGCTGTACAAAAATATTTTCTTTTTTTATATCCTTATTCTGTAAGCTTTTTTTCCATTTAAAACTTTTATGTTTTACGTTTTAAACTTTTCTCTAAAAATGAAAACACACATCAGCCTAGGCTTGTACAGGGTCAAGATCATCCATATTACTCTCTTCCACTTCCACATCTTGTCCCTTTGGAAGGTCTTCAGGGACAGTAACAAGCATGGAGCTGTCATTTCCTATGATAATAATACCTCCTTTTAGAACACCTCCTGAAGACCTACCTGAGGCTGTTTTACAGTGAACTTTTTATTTTATAAGTGAAAGGAGTACACTCTAATGATAAGAGTATAGTAAATATATAAACCAATAATCTAGTCCTTTGTTATCATTATCAAGTATTATTTACTGTACATAATTGTATGTGCTGTACTTTTTTTTTTTTTTTTGAGACAGAGTTTCACTTTTGTCGCCCAGGCTGGAGTGCAGCAGTGCGATCTCGGCTCACTGCAACCTCCACCTCCTGGGTTCAAGTGATTCTTCTGCCTCAGCCTCCCAGGTAGCTGGGATTACAAGCATCGCCACCATGCCCGGCTAATTTTTTGTATTTTTAGTAGAGACAGGGTTTCACCATGTTGGCCAGGCTGGCCTGGAACTCCTGACCTCAAGTGATCCGTCCACCTCGGCCCCCCAAAGTGCTGAGATTACAGGTGTGAGCCACTGTGCCTGGCCTCATGTGCTATATGACTCACAGTAGGTTTGTTTACACCAGCATCACCGCAAACATGTGAGTAATGTGTTGTGCTACAATGTTACAATGGCCACATCACCAGATGATAGGAATTTCTCAGCTCTATTATAATCTTAAGGGACTGCAGTTGTATATGTTGTCCATTGTTGACTGAAATATCATTATGTGGTGCGTGACTGTATTAGAAATTATGTATAAAACAATACTTTAGTTCTATGAATGTATTGTCTTCTCTCTCCCTTCTGTCTTTTTAATGTGTTGTTACAGAGAATTATGAACATACGGAGATAGAATAATAGAACAAATTCTTGTTATCCATTACTTGGCCCCAGCCATTATCAAACCATGGCTCATCCTGCCCCAATTACCCCCCACCTCTTACTGTTTTGTAGTAAATCCGAAACATGTAATTTCATCTATAAGTATTTCCCTGGGTTTCAGAAATATAAGGATTTTCCTTTTTAACATTAACATAATTAATACTATTATTACATCTAAAAAATTAACAATTCTTAATATCATCATATATCCAGTCAGTGTTTGAACTTCTGATTGCACCATGCTCTTACATGCCACTGTGCCTTTGCTCATGCCGTTCTCTTTGCTCTTTATGCCACCACTGCCTTTCTTCTCTGCCTACCTGAGTTTTCTTTTCCTTTTCATGTTCATGTTTTCATGTTCATAAAGAAGCTTTATCCTTTAATCAAGTTATATGCTCCATTTATGTTACCGTACAATCTCTACAAACTTCCAACAGAATATTTATGAATCCCAATGTATTTTTGAAGATACATGGATGGATGGATGGATGGATGGATGGATGGATGGATGGATGGATGGATGGATGGATGGATGAATCTATCATTCTGTTGATTGGTCTGTCTAAAGGAAGGGTTTTCACATATTCAGAATCCACTCATAACTTGATGCTTTTTGGATAAAATCCAGACTTCTTGGCTCATGTGACCTCTTATGATCTAGCCACTGCCTAGCCTAGAGTTTTCTCATGCTGTTTATTCCTTCAGCCCCATCTTGTCTTAGTCAAATTTGCCTTCCCTCAGCCTTGTATGTGCTCAACTCTTTTATGTCTCAGAGCTTTCGTACATGTTATTCTCTTTGTCTAAAACATTCTTTTCTTGATTCTCTACCTGGCAGACTTTGGGCTTCCCAATCTAAATAGCCCTGTTATAATCTCTCAGTGTATCCTTTACCTTTCTTCATAAATTGATCATGATTTATAATTATATATTTATTCGGTGATCAGTTTATCTGACTTTTCCATAGATAGAAGTTCCATGTGGTCAGGACTATGTCTGTTTTGTTTACCAGTTTTCCTAGTACCTGTCATAATGCTTGGCATATAGTAGAGGCAAAATAAACAAAACGGCACTATTAATATTCTTTGTAGAACAAGTTTTAATTTGAAATTGACTAAAACTTTCCAACTTCTAGGTCAGGAAGCATCTCAGAGTCAGTTAAGCAACTGGAAAGCTTTCTAAATATCATGCATCCTAACTATTAAGATAGGATGAATTCAAAAGTTTGTATAAAGTACTGAATTTTTATATGCTTCCTATGAGAAGAGCTTAAATAGTTTTCATTATACATCAATATTTAAATTAATTTCTTTTCCAACATTTTAGATGTTCAGGATGATGAAGTGGCAGAAACTGTTTTCAGAGATAGGAAGAGAAAATTACCTTTGGAACTGACAGTGGAACTAACAGAAGAAACATTTAATGCAACAGTGATGGCTTCTGACAGCATAGTACTCTTCTATGCTGGTTGTGAGTATGAGCCTTTAGAGGAGACTATTACATATTAGGACATTTAAAAACCCAGATTTAATTTTTGGCATTCCATGTATTGCATGTTGTAAAATGAAATTGCTTTCGTGTCTCTCAAGTAGTCTGTGTGCATTGAAGCATTTACTTCTGATTCTGGGATTGTGCAATTGATTTATATCTGATTTACAAATTAAAGGTGAATGATTAAACTAGATGTTCATTAACTTTGAAAAATTGTGACTCACACTAATGATTTTTAACATATTAACAGTTATTATAGATTTATAGTAAGTATATTGCTTTTATCTTCAAATCATAGCCATTTAGCTATATTCCTTGCAGTACAAGTGTGGAAAATCAGTTGCATTTGAAACTCTCTTAAGTGGTTGGACTATGTTGAGAAATGTATAGTAGAATATTTCTGATTAACAATAATTTTGGGAAACCTCATAAATCTGTATATTTGTTACATATCAGTGTGGTTGCTTTGGAGATACACATGTAATATCTGTTGAATTTTTAATTTTCATATAGGGCAAGCAGTATCCATGGCATTTTTGCAATCCTATATTGATGTGGCAGTTAAACTGAAAGGTAGTGTACTGTGCTATGCATGCTTATTATTCTGATTCTAAGCTGTAGCTATTTGTAAAACTATGTCATGCAAAAAATATAGAAAACCACATAAAATTTCAGGTTACTATGTTTGTGTCTCCAGGGTTAAGTTAATGAACCAGGAGTTTCAAGAGTGCTTAGAGCATTCACTTTGATTTGTCTTTATAGAACTGTCTTTAGTAGAAAGTAGAGAGCCTATGTATTAAGTATTTGTGGCTACACAGTTAATCCAACAACCTTTTTGGTTCAAGTCAGTCATTCAGCAAGCATTTATGAGTGCCTACTCTGTGCCAGTTACTCCAGTTAAATATTGGAAATAAAAATTTGGCCGATTCAAGACTCAGTCTCACGGTCTAATGAGAGATCAAAAATCCCTGTGTCCTTGAAACTATATAGTTTACTCCTCATGGATGGAATGCTTTTTAATATCCAGGATCTTTTTATGTTAACCATCCTGTGAAACCTTATTTAATAGTGGGCAAATAAAGATCCAAGGAATGGACTTTAACTGAAAATATCTGTGTTACCATCTCAGCAAAGACATAGGGAAAAATGAGGGAGGCCTGTTAGTAAGAGAGGTAATAATGGATTAGGTATGCTTGATGTAAGTTCCTTATGGTTAGGTAGTATGCCTTATATCAGCTTACTGGGCTTGGCATATTGCCTTACATTGCAGAATATCTGGTTTTTAATAATTGTTGGATAAATGAATAATAGAGTTTCATAAATTTTGTTTCATTTAATGGAAACTATGTACTGATGTACAACTTATTTATACATTGAAGCTTTTGAAAACTCAAGAAATTGATTCTAGACACTCAACCCTAAGTGTACCATTCCTTTTTTTAAATTTTTTTTTATTTCCATAGGTTATTGGGGAACAGGTGGTGTTTGGTTACATGAGTAAGTTCTTTGGTGGTGATTTGTGAGATATTGGTGCACTCATCACCTGAGCAGTATATACTGTGCTGCACCCAATTTGTGGCCTTTTATTCCTTACTCTATTCCCACCCTTTCCCCTTGAGTCTCCACAGTCCATTTTGTCTTTCTTATGCCTTTGCATCCTCATAGCTTAGCTCCCAAATATGAGTGAGAACATGTGATGGTTGGTTTTTCATTCCTGAGTTAAAATAATAGTCTCCAGTCTCATCCCGGTCACTGCAAATGCCGTTAATTCATTCCTTTTTATGGCTGAGTAGTATTCCATTATATGTATGTATATATACCACAGTGTCTTTGTCCACTTGTTGATTGATGAGCATTTGGGTTAGTTCCATGTTTTTTCAATTGCAATTGTGCTGCTATAAATGTGTGCAGTGACTTATTTTCCTCTGGGTAACCAGTAGTGGGATTGCTGGATCAAGTTCCTTTTAGTTCTTTAAGGAATCTCCACACTGTTTTCCGCAGTGGTTGTACTAGTTTACATTCCCACCAGCAGTGTAGAAGAGTTCCCTGTTCACCACATCCACGCCAACATCTATTATTTTTTTATTTTTTTGATTATGGCCATTCTTGCAGGAGTCAGGTGGTATCTCATTGTGTTTTTGAATTATATTTCCCTGATCATTAGTGATGTTGAGCATTTTTTCATGTTTATTGGCCATTTGTATATCTTCTTTTGTAATTGTCTCTATTCATGTCCTTAGCCTGCTTTTTGATGGGATTGTTTGTTTTTTTCTTGCTAATTTGTTTGAGTTCATTGTAGATTCTGGAGATTAGTTTTTTGCCAGACGTATAGATAGTGAAGATTTTCTCCCATTCTGTGAGTTGTCTGTTTACTCTGCTGGACCGTTCCTTTTGCTGTGCAAAAGCTCTTTAGTTTAATTAAGTCTCAGCTATTTATCTTGTTTTTATTGCATTTGCTTTTGGGTCCTTGGTCATGAAATTCTTGCTTAAGGCAATGTCTAGAAGGGTTTTTCCAATGTTGTCTTCTTTTTATTATAGAATTTTTATAGTTTCAGGTCTTGGATTTAAGTCTTTGCTCCATCTTGAGTTGATTTTGTATAAGGTGAGATGAGGATCCAGTTTCATTCTCCTGCATGTGGCTTGCCAATTATCTCAGCAACATTTGTTGAATAGGGTGTCTTTCCCCACTTTATATTTTTGTTTGCTTTGTTGAAGATCAATTGGCTGTAAGTATTAGGGTTTATTTCTGAGTTCTCTATTCTGTTCCATTGGTCTATGTGCCAGTTTTTATGCCAGTACCATGCTGTTTTGGTGACTCTGGCCTTATACTTTGAAATAGGTAATGTGATGCCTCCAGATGTGTTCTTTTTGCTTAGTCTTACTTTGGGTATGTGGGCTCTTTTTTGGTTCCATATGAATTTCAGGATTGTTTTTTCTAGTTCTGTGAAGAATGATGGTGGTATTTTGATGGGAATTGTGTTGAATTTATAGATTGCTTTTGGCAGTATGGTCATTTTCACAATACTGATTCTACCCATCCATGAACATGAGATGTGTTTCCATTTGTTTGTGTCATCCACGATTTCTTTCAGCAGTGTTTTGTAGTTTTCCCTGTAGAGGTCTTTCACCTCCTTGGTTAGGTATATTCCTGAGTATTTTTATTTTATTTTATTTTTTTTGCAGCTATTGTAAAAGGGGTTGAATTCTAGACTTGATTCTCAGCTTGGTCGCTGTTGGTGTATAGAAGAGCTATTGATTTGTGTACATTGATTCTGTATCTGGGTACTTTGCTGAATTATTTTATCACTTCTAGGAACTTTCTGGATGAGTCTTTAGGGTTTTCTAGATAAACAATCATATCATCAGCAAACAGCAACAGTTTGACTTCCTGTTTACCAGTTTAGATGCCTTTATTTCTTTCTCTTGTCTGATTGCTCTGGCTAGGACTTCCAGTATACTGTATTGAAGAGGAGTGGTGAGAGTGGGCATCCTTGTCTTGTTCCAGTTCTCAGAAGGAATACTTTCAACTTTTCCCCATGCAGTATTATGTTGGCTGTGGGTTTGTCATAGATGGCTTTTGTTACATTGAGGTATGTTTCTTGTATGCCAGTTTTGCTGAGAGTTTTAATCATAAAGGAATGCTGGATTTTGTCAAATGCTTTTTCTGCATCTATTGAGATGATTATGTGATTTTTGTTTTTGATTCCATTTATGTGGTGTATCACATTTATTGATTTGTGTATTTTAATCATCCCTGCATCCCTGGTATGAAACCCATGTGATCATGGTGGATTATCTTTTTGATATGTTGTTGGATTCAGTTAGCTAGTGTTTTGTTGAGGATTATAGCATCTATGTTCATCAGGGATATTGGTCTGTAGTTTTCTTTTTTGGTTATGTCTTTTCCTGGTTTTGGTATTAGGGTGATACTGGTGTCATAGAATTATTTAGCGAGGGTTCCCTTTTTCTCTATCTTGTGGAATAGTGTCAATAGGATTGGTACCAATTCTTCTTTGAATGTCTGGTAGGATTCTGCCGTGAATCTGTCTGGTCCTGGACTTTTTTTTTTGTTGGTAATTTTATTACCATTTCAATCTCACTGGTTGTTATTGCACTGTTCAGAGTAGCTAATTCTTCCTGATTTAAGCTGAGAAGGTTGTATCTTTCCAGGAATTTATCCATCTCCTCTAGGTTTTCCAGTTTATGTGCACAAAGGTGTTCTGAATGATCTTTTGTATTTCTGTGGTGTCAGTGTGATATCTCCCATTTCGTTTCTAATAGAGCTTATTTGGATTTCCTCTTTTCTTTTCTTGGTTAATCTTGCTAATGGTCTATCAGTTTTATTTTTCTTTGCAAAGAACCAGCTTTTTGTTTCATTTATCTTTTGTATTTTTTGTTGTTTCAATTTCATTTAGTTCTGCCCTGATCTTGGTTACTTCCTTTCTTCTGCTGGGTTCGGATTTGGTTTGTTCTTGTTTCTCTAGTTCCTTGAGGTGTGACCTTAGATTGTCTGTTTGTGCTCTTTCAGACTTTGATGTAAGCAGTTAGAGCTATGAACTTTCCTCTTAGCACTGCCTTTGTTATATCCCAGAGGTTTTGATAGGTTGTGTCACTATTGTCATTCAGTTTGGAGAATTTTTAAATTTCCATCATGATTTCATTTTTGACCCAACGATCATTCAGGAGCAAGTTATTTAATTTCCATGTATTTGCATGGTTTTGAAGGTTCCTTTTGAAGTTGATTTCCAGTTTTATTCCACTGTGGTCTGAGAAAGTACTTGATATAATTTCAATTTTCTTGAATTTATTGAGGCTTATTTTGTGGCCTCTATCATATGGTCTGTCTTGGAGAAAGTTCCATGTGCTGTTGAATAGAATGTATATTCTGTGGTTGTTGGGTAGAATGTTCTGTAAATACCTGTTAAGTCCATTTGTACCAGGGTATAGTTTAAAGCCGTTGTTTCTTTGTTGACCTTCTGTCTTGATGACCTGTCTAGTGCTGTCAGCGGAGTAGTGAAGTCTCCCACTATTATGATGTTGCTGTCTATCTCATTTCATAGGTCTGTTAGTAATTGTTTTATAAATTCAGGCACTCCAATGTTAGGTGCATATATATTTAGGATTGTGATATTTTCCTGTTGGACAAGGCCTTTTATCATTATATAATGACACCCTTTGTCTTTTTTATAACTGTTGTTGCTTTAAGGTTTGTTTTGTCTGATACAAGAACAGCTACCCCTGCTCACTTTTGGTGTCCATTTGCATGGAATGTCTTTTTCCATCCCTTTACCTTAAGTTTATGTGAGTCTTTATGTGTTAGGTGTGTCTCTTGAAGGTAGCAGATAGTTGGTTGGTGAATTCTTATCCATTTTGCAATTTTGTGTCTTTTAAGTGGAGCATTTAGGCCATTTACATTCAATGTTAGTATTGAGATGTGAGATACCATTCCATTCATCATGCTATTTGTTGCCTGTATACCATTTAAAAAAAAATTGTATTTGTTTTGTAGGTCCTGTGAGATTTATGCTTCAAAGAGGTTCTTTTTTGATGTGTTTCCAGGATTTGTTTCAAGATCTAGAGCTCCTTTTAGCAGTTCTTGTAGTGCTGGCTTGGTAGTGGCGAATTCTCTCAGCATTTGTTTGTCTGAAAAATACTGTATCTTTCATTCACTTAGGAAGCTTAGTTTTGCTGGGTACAAAATTCTTGGCTGATAATTGTTTCGTTTGAAGAGGCTGAAGATAAGGCCCCAATCGCTTCTAGCTTGTAGAGCTTCTGCTGAGAAATCTGCTGTTAGTCTGATAGGTTTTCCTTTATATGTTACCTGGTGTTTTTGCCTCACAGCTCTTAAGATTCTTTCCTTTGTCTTAACTTTAGATAACCTGATGACAATGTGCCTAGGCATTGATCTTTTTGTGATTAATTTCCTAGGTTTCTTTGGGCTTCTTGTACTTGGATGCCTAGTTCTCCAGCAAGGCTGGGGAAATTTTCCTTGGTTATTCCCCCAAATATATTTTCCAGATAGATTTCTCTTCTTAAAAACGCTGATTATTCAGGTTTGGTTGTTTAACATAATCCTAAATTCTTGGAGGCTTTGTTCATATTTTCTTATTTTTTCTTTGTCTTTGTTGCATTGGGTTAATTCGAAAACCTTGTTTTCAAGCTCTGAAATTCTTTCTTCTGCTTGTTTAATTCTATTGCTGAGACTTTCCAGAGCATTTTGCATTTCTATAAGTGCGTCTATTGTTTCCCGAAGGTTTGATTGATTTTTATTTATGCTATCTATTTCATTGAATATTTCTCCCTTTACTTCTTGTATAATTTTTTTTCAGTTTCCTTACATTGGGCTTTGCCTTTCTCTGGCACCTCCCTGATTAGCTTAATAACTAACCTTCTGAATTATTTTTTAGGTAGATCAGAGATTTCTTCTTGGTTGGGATCCATTGCTGGAGAGCTAGTGTGATTTTTTTGGGGGGGTGAGTTAAAGAATCTTGCTTTGTCATATTACCAGAGTTGGTTTTCTGGTTCCTTCTCATTTGGGTAGGCTCTGTCAGAGGGAAGGTCTAGGGCTCAAGGCTGTTGTTCAGTTCCTTTTGTCCCACAGAGTGTTCCCTTGATGTAGTACTCTTTCCCTTTTCCTAGGGATGTGGCTTCCTGAGAGCTGAGCTGTAGTGATTGTTATCCCTCTTCTGGATCTAGCCACCCAGCAAGTCTACCAGGCTCCAGGCTGGTACTTGGGGTTGTCTACACAGAGTCCTGTGATGTCAACCATCTGTGGGTCTCTCAGCCGTGGATACTGGCACCTGTTCCAGTGGAGGTGGTAGAAGGGCAAAATGGACTCTGTGAGGGTCCTTAGCTTTGGTTGATTAATGCACTATTTTTGTGCTGGTTTACCTCCTGGGAGGTGGCACTTTCAAGAGAGCATTGGCTTGAAAGTGCATTGGTATCGGGAGGAACAGGCAGTAGGCAGGATCCTGTAACTCCCAAGAGTATATGCACTTTGTCTTCAGTTACCAGGGTGGGTAGTGAAGGACCATTAGATGGGGGCAGAGCTAGGCGTATCTGAGCTCAGACTCTACTTGGGCAGGTCTTGCTGTGTCTGCTGTGGGGGATGAGGGTGAGGGTCCCAGGTCAATGGAGTTATGTTCCTAAGAGGATTATGGCTGTCTTTGCTGTGTCATGCAGGTTGTCAGGGAAGTGGAGGAAAGCTGGCAGTCACAGGCCTCACCCAGTTCCCACACAACCCAAAGGGCCAGTCTCACTTCCACTGTGCCCCCACTCAACAGGACCAAGTCTGTTTCCAGGCAGTGGGTGAACAGGGCTGAGAACCTGCCCCAGGCTACCTGCCTCCCAGCTGCAAAAATAAGTAGGGCTTTCTTTCTTCCCCCAACCTGTGGAATCTGCACGCTGGATTCATGCCCTCCCCCGAGTTCTGGCCAGGAGACTCTTCGATTGGTTCAAATTGTTACAAATCTCAGGGGGAGGTTTCCTTTTCCCTGTGGCCTTTTCTGAGTGCCTCTGGTAGCCCTCCTCAAGGACCCCTTGTGAGGTGAGGCACAAATGGCTTGGTAGGGGACCCAGCTAGTCCACAGGGATTGTCCTGCTGCTTCCTTTACCCCTGTATTTTGCTTTCGCTCAGCTCTCTAAATTGACTAAGCTCCAGATAAGGTCAGATTCTTCTCCTGTAATCTAGACCTTTAGGTTCCTCAGTGGGGGTATGTGTTCAGGGGTGGACGATCTGCCTTTCCCACTTCCACAGTTTGAGCACTCACAGTATTTGGGGTGTCTCCCAGGTCCTGCAGGTGCAATCACTTCCTTCAGAGGGTCTGTGGGTTCTTTTGGCTTTCCTAATGTATTGCTGCAGTTTTGGAGCAAAAGTTCATGATGTGAGCCGCCACACGCTGTTCTATCTGTCCCCATTCCTTTTATTTCCCAACCACATTTGATCTAACTTTTGACTATTACTGAGTGAAGGGATAATTAAGTCTGTAGACACTATGATCTGCAATTTTTTTTTTTGAGATGGAGTTTCACTCTTGTCGCCCAGGCTAGAGTGCAATGGCATGATCTCAGCTCACTGCAACCTCTGCCTCCTGAGTTCAAGTGATTCTCCTGCCTCAGCCTCCTGAGTAGTTAGGATTACAGGTGTGCACCACCGTGCTTGGCTAATTTTTGTATTTTTAGTAGAGACAGGGTCCAGGCTGGTCTCAAACTGCTGACCTCAGGTAATCCACCTGCCTCAGCCTCCCAAAGTGCTGGGAATATAGGCATAAGCCACTGTGCCCAGCCTCTAATCATTTTTTTAAAAAGCAGATCCTCTTACTTGCTTTCACATTTTCCTTTATGCAAGGTAAGTTGCAATCTATGGACAAATTTAAGTTTTCTTCTTTTAGATTCTCTAGCCTTATTGGCAAATAATTAGAAGAAAAGCAAAGGAGGAGAAAATATAAATCATAATGAAGTAGTGATTGGATAATGTTCCTCAAGAATATGATTAATTATCCCTCTCTCCACCCCATTTAATTAGACACCAGATGAAAATGGAAAAAGATTTCCTTGCATTCTTTTCTATTAATGACCAAATGAAGAGACTACCTGCCCCCTCAATGCAAGGGCTCAGAGTTGTATATGTTTGTAGAATAAAAAAGTAGATAAGCAACCCAGGACTTGTTTTCCTTTTCATTCACTATGTTCTTTATGAATAACAATTTTTTTTGGTAATCAGATATCAGATAAATGGACTATTTTGGAAGTTCAGGGAACTTAATGTAGAAATGCATTGCATAGGTAATTACAATGTTTTGTGTCTATGTTGAAGCCTATACTATAACTTTATAAATTAGGAAAATATTATAATACCTTCGGCATTTAGTCCTATCATCTGTCTTTCTGACAGATCTGACTTTGTGGGAAAAAGCCATTTGTTATCTCTTAGTCCAAGACAATGAAGAATTTTTTTTACTCTGTCACAAGGTGGCAGCAAATGTCAAAATTTTGTACTTACATAATACCTGTATCTAAGATAATCTGTTTTTTCTTTTAAATTAGGAACCTATTTGAAATTACTGCATTGATAAAGTATATGGGATGTAATACTATAGGCACCTTAGAATATTAGACTATTCCAACTGAAACATGAGTAAATCTTGGAACCATTTTACAGGAATGAAAATAAAACTTTTAAATTGATAACTTCAGTATAAGTAGTTATATAACTTTTAGTGATATATATCAGTATTACTTTTCTGGTTTTAAAGATAACATCAAAGTTTTCCATTTCAACTGTAGGGAAAAAGGAATAATCACAGTTTTAGCAGTAGTAGACATGCTGAGGATGCTTATTGAAAGGAAAGAACTGCAGCTGGAAGAGCACTATATTCCATACTTGGGTGGCAAAATAAATATATAACATGGCACTTTGTATAAACAAGCATCACCAGATGTTTATTGATGAAATCAAAGCAGCAGCGTTGTCTGGGGTATATACCTTGGGGTTCGTTGTCGCACACCAGGAAAATTTAGGACAGGGACACACACAAGTTGTTTAGGAGCAGAGGTTTAATAGAGGAGAGAAAGAGAAACAGCTTCCTCTATATAGCAAGGGGTCTCCAAGCGGAAAGGACTGGCTGGCAGCGAATGTGTGGAGTTTTATAGTCCAGTTTGAGAAGGTGGTGTCTGATTTACATAGGGCTCATAGATTGCTTCAGTCAGGTATGATGTTTACATAGTGGCATAGGGAAGTCTGGTCGCCCCACCTTAATCTTCTTATACAAATGGTCTTTCCAGTTGTCTGGGGCCATCTTGTCTGCTCCTTACAGCACACATGGCTGGCAGAAAAGGGAAGACAGAGCGGCCATCTTGGAAACGTCTAGTCCTTAGTTCCTGCCGGTAGGTGCACCCTTCCAGCTTGCAGGCTGCTCTTTGTTAGAAAAAGATTTGGGGCTGCTTTTCACTAAAAAGAAAAACCTTACCGAGGACTCCCATACCCTTGCTATCTGCCTAAGTGATTTCTTCTTAACTCCTATATCAAAATGATTAAAATAAAGGATAAGAGAACTTTGATAGGAAGTCACTTAGCAGGTCTGATTTGGGAAGAAATAAGGGTTTATATTTGTTTATATGCTCATACAAAATTCAAGTATTAATATCCTTTAATGTAAGAATTTAAAATTTGTGAAGAAATATCAGTGTACATTCTACACATTTTTACTGGGTACATACTGTGTAACAGACATTGTGCAAGGCAGTGGGATATAGTGGTGATAAAACAGACTAAGGCCGGGCGCGGTGGCTCACGCCTGTGATCCCAGCACTTTGGAAGGCAGAGGCAGGCAGATCACGAGGTCAGATCAGGACCATCCTAGGGCTAACATGGTGAAACCCCGTCTCTACTAAAGATACAAAAAATTAGCAGGGCATGGTGTCACGTGCCTGTCGTCCCAGCTACTCGGGATGCTGAGGCAGGAGAATCGCCTGAACCTGGGAGACGAAGGTTGCAGTGAGCCGAGATCACGCCACTGCACTCCAGCCTGGGCAACAAGAGCAAGACTCCATCTCAAATATTCAAAAGCAAAAAAAAAGACAGACTAAATCTTGCCTATATTATCAGATTGTTAACACTAAATCTAAAGTGATAAGTTATTACATCTATGAGAAGTAATCAAGAATCTTTGAAAATATACAAATTAATTTCAGTATTAAAAACATTTGGTGATAAAATATTAAAATATCACATTCGCAATTTAATCATATGATGAAGTAACATTTAGGCTATATCCTAAATTGATACACAAAGATTCCTTCTTTGATCTAGTATGATACTAAATTTTATCTTTTATTAGAATTTATTCTTTTGAGTTGTATGGTGCTTATTTTATTTAATGTTTGATCTCTTTCCACACAGTGATTTATAATATTTTAGAGAACTTTATTTTTTATTTTATTATAGAGCAAGTAGGAATTTCTGCTTGAGATTCTACTATGTGTTTTCTTGGGCTGAAAAGAAATTATAATGTTTAGACAGGATAGGTATCTGAAGTCCTGGATGAGTTTCACATATGTCATTTATTCGCATGCATATTTAAGGTACTGCAGGTGCTGGAAAATCAATGATAAATAAACAGACATAGTCCGTGCTCTCAAGGAGTTGTCTTGGTAGAGACAGACGTTAATCAGATAATGAATAGTATATAATTACATAAGGAGATAAGGAAAAGAGCGTGGTTCTATAATAGCATATATCAAGGGAACCTGATGTAGATCAGTGTGTCAGAGAAGGCTAGTCCTTGAAGTTGTACATGGTAAGAAAGATTTAACTCTGCAAAGGTTGGTGGGGGTAAGCTGGTACCAAAACAGATTTGAGTTTTGAAAAGATATCTCTAGCATTAGTGTACAGACACTGAATTCAAAGAGGTGAATTAGAAACCTATTGTAGTTATCCAGGAGAAATGACAACTTGAGTAGTGGCAGTAAAGAGAAATGGACAGTAATTAGAGATATTGAAAATTCAGGTGGTAAAATTGAAAGAACATGCTGATTAATCAATAGGCATGAAGGGCCTTGGGAATGGGGAGGTATGAAAGATGATGCTTTGTTTTTTGAGTTGCACAAGAGCAGCAACATTCACCAACAAACACAGAAAAGAAACCATATATGGTTTTAGACTTATTGAGTTTGAGGAGGTTTCCATTCAAAGGAAGACAGAGAAGGTAGTAAGGATATATGGGTCTGGAACTTCAAGGAGTTTGGGCCAAAGACATAAATTTAGGATTCATTAGATTGTCTATGGTTATTGAGGTTGTGTAGGACAGGAGTGAAGAAAAACAAGAGAAGGCAGCTTTAAGCTGAGCCTTGAGGGACCCTCAACTCTACTGGCTGAAGAGCCTGCAAAAGGGAACAAAAAGGAGAAGCTAGAAAGGAAGGGAAAAGGCCAACAGGGGATGGTGTTGCAAAGATCAAGGGAAGAGAGTGTTTAAGCAGGAGTGTTTCATGCTGAGAGGTTAAAATAAGAATGGGATAGAAAAATACTGAAAATCCTAAGCAAATGCATTTTCTACAATTAATAATTACAAATGTGCATTTTCCTTCTATTTAGGCACATCTGCTATGCTTCTTACTAGAATAAACTGTGCAGATTGGTCTGATGTATGTACTAAGCAAAATGTTACTGAATTTCCTATTGTAAAGATGTACAAGAAAGGCGAGAACCCAGTATCTTATGCTGGGATGTTAGGAACCGAAGATCTCCTAAAATTTATCCAGCTGTAAGTATTCAGCTTCCTTATAAGATCTCTAAATGTTTAGGTCTTTAGAAGTTCTAATTCTCAGACTTTGCTAACACTTAAAATAGGTTAAGGAGGATACTAGAATTGAGATCACAAAATGAATATTCATGAAAGTCTGTGTACATTTTGACACTTTTGGGGAGATAACAATTTTGTTTAATGAGTCTGATTTTCTTTAAGAATAATATTTAATTTTCTACATTTTGTAAGATATTATCCTATGTAATATATTGTTTGCTATGTTTAGTATGCTTTTTTTTTACAAACTGAAAATATCTTAAAAAATTAATTTGTAATATAGTTATATATTTATCCAGCAACAGGATTTCATATCCAGTGAATATAACATCGATCCAAGAAGCAGAAGAATATTTAAGTGGGGAATTATATAAAGACCTCATCTCCTATTCTAGTGTGTCAGTACTGGGACTATTTAGTCCAACCATGAAAACAGGTAAGCAGAGCTGAGCTTTTAAATTATACAGTAGAGTATATCATTGCTTGCTAGTTTTATTTTTTAAGAATATATTTTTAAATTATAGAGAATTTCAAAATTATGGAGAAGTTTGAAGAAAAATAAAATATTGTAAGCTAATTATTCAGAGATAGTGTTAAATTTTGATGTAATTTCTTCCATCTTTTTTCTGTGTACCTACAGATTGCACATTTATGTATGTTTAACATAATTGGGCTAAAACTGGATATCTAGGTTAGAATCTTGGGGTTTTTTTGTTTTGTTTTTTTGAGACAGAGTCTCGCTCTGTCACCAAGCTGGAGTGCAGTGGCGTGATCTCGGCTCACTGCAACCTCTGCCTCCTGGGTTCAAGTGATTCTCCTGCCTCAGCCTCCCGAGTAGCTGGGACTACAGGCGCATGCCACCATGTCCAGCTAATTTTTGTGTGTTTAGTAGAGATGGGGTTTCACCATGTTGGTCAGGATGGTCTCCATCTCTTGACCTCATGATCTGCCTGCCTTGGCCTCCCAAAGTGCTGGGGTGAGCCACCGCATCTAGCCAGAATCTTGTTTTTATTTAACATTACAATGATGTATTGATATTCTTCATGAACATTATGGCTGCATAATGTTTGGTGAATATATATATCAAAATGTATTTAAATTTGTTTTTTTTTTTTTTTTTTTTGAGACAAGATCTTGCTCTGCCACCTAGGCTGGAGTGCAATGGCATGATCTCGGCTCACTGCAACCTCCGCTTCCTGGGCTCAAGCAATCCTCCCACCTCAACCTCCTGAGTAGCTGGGACCACAGACATGTGCCACCATGCCTGGCTAATTTTTTGTGTTTTTGTAGAGACAGGATTTCACCATGTTGCCCAGGCTGGTCTTGAACTTCTGAGCTCAAGTGATCCACCCATCTTGGCCTGCCGAAGTGTTGGGATTACAGATGTGAGCAACCACACCTGGCCTTATTTAACTATTTATGAACAATATTTGTACTGTTTCCTTTTTTTTCCCTTCTGTATGTGAAGAATATTTTTGAGTCTTTGTATGGATTTTAGACCATATAATGAGTTTAGATTCCCAATAGAATAATGTATGTCTTCTGTAAATTGTAGGTTATATACATTACTCATGGTTTTTTTTTTTTTTTTTTTTTTTGAGACAGGGTCTCGCCCTATTGCCCAGATTGGAGTACGGTGACACAATCACAGCTCACTGCACATTCAACCTCCTGGGCTTAAGTGAGCCTCCCACCTCAGCCCCCTGAGTAGCTAGGATTATAGACATGTGCCACCATGCCCACTAATTTTTTAATTTTTCATAGAGACAAGGTCTCCCTATGTTGCCCAGGCTGGTCTCAAACTCCTGGGCTTGAGCAGTCTTCCTGCCCTGGCCTCCCAAAGTGCTGGTAGTATAGGCATGAGCCACCGTGCTTGCCCACTTACTTTTTAAAATGGAGTTTTACTGTTTGTCTAATGAATTGGTGTGAGACCTTTGTATATTAAGGATATTAAGCTTTTGTCATTTTGTTTCAGTTATTTTCCCTCAGTTTGTTCTTTGCTCTTTAGCTTTGTTTAATGATAATTTTGTATATCACAGTTTAAAATTTTTTTAATCTGTTGATTTTAAGATTTCTTCTATTGCTTTTAGCTATAAAAAACCCTATCATTTTTGTCACCTAATATTCACCTGTATTTTTTCTTGCTTTAATTTACAATATTTTCCTATTTTAATTTGTCTTGCTTTGTATATTTTTTCTTTTAAAAAAATTTTGATAACATACACATAACATAAAATTTACCATCTTACCCGTTTTTAAGTGTATGTTTTAGGAGTATTAAGTATATGCACATTGTTGTACAACTAATCTCCAGAACATTTTCATCTTGCAAAACTGAAACTCTATACCCATTAAACAACAGCTTATCATTTCATCCTTCTCCCAGGCCCTGGTAACCACCACTCTACTTTCTGTTTATATGAGTCTGGCTACTCTGTGTACCTCATACAGGTGGAATCATAAAGTATTTGTCTTTTTCTGACTGGCTTATTTCACTTAGCATAATGTCTTCAGGGTTCATCTATATTGTAGTATGTGTCAGAATTTCCTTCCAATTTTAGGCCGAATAGTATTCCATTGTATGTATATATCTTATTTTGTTTATCTGTTTATCCATTAATGAATTTTTGGGTTACTTCTACCTCTTGGCTGTTGTGAATAATGCTGTTGTGAACATGGGTATGGAAATATCTCTCTGGGACTCTGCTTTCAATTATTTTGAGTACATACTGAGAAGTGGAATTGCTGGGTCATATGGTAATTCTGTTTTTCATTTTTGAGGAACCGCAGTACTATTTTCCACCCTGGCTGCATCATTTTACATTCCTACCAACGGTGTACAAGGGTTCCAATGACTTTAACATCCTTGCCAATACTCGTTATTTTATTTTATTTTTTATGATAGCCGTCTTAATGGGCGTGGGGTGATATCTTGTTGTGGCTTTGATTTGCATTTCCCAAACGATTAGTGATGTTGAGCATCTTTTCATTATGCTTCTTGGTCATTTGTATATATTCTTTGGAGAAATGTCTGTAACTCCTTTGCCTATTTTTTAATTGGGTTATTTATATTTTTGTTGCAGAAATTCTTTATATATTCTGGGTATTATCCTTTATCAAAGATTTGATTTGTAAATATTTTGTCTCATTTCATAGGTTGCTTTTTTACTCTGTTGATTGTGATTTTTTTCCCTTTTTAAAAAGTTTTTAACCCTTTAGATATTTTATGGGATGAGTGTAGGTGCCAACTTAATTTTCTTTCTAATAGTTAACGTTTATCCTTTTTGTCTCCTCTGTATGTGCTTTCACCAGCACCATATTAAGTCCTTATCTACATGTGTGTGTGTAATATATATGTCTGTTTAATTGTTTTCTATTTTATTCACTTTACCTATTGATACTTAATCTATTAGTTTTATAATATGTGTTGAATATAGAGTCAAGTCTCTGATTTGTCTTTTTAAATATTTTCTTGTTTCTTTTTCTATTGACTCTTCTAGGTGAACATTAGTAATTTATACTTATTCTCTTAACTGATTTGGATATCTGCTGCTTGTTTTATGCTTCATTGCTGTTTCTTTAGTTTTTCTTTATTTTTTATTATTATTATTTTTTGAGATGGAGTCTTGCTCTGTCACCCAGGCTGGAGTGCAGTGGCGAGATCTCGGCTCACTGCAAGCTCCGCCTCCCGGGTTCACTCCATTCTGCTGCCTCAGCCTCCTGAGTAGCTGGGACTAGACTACAGGCGCCTGCCACCACGCCCGGCTAATTTTTTTGTATTTTTAGTAGAGACGGGGTTTCACCGCATTAGCCAGGATGGTCTCCATCTCCTGACCTCCTGATCCGCCCATCTCGGCCTCCCAAAGTGCTGGGATTACAGGCGTGAGGCAAGGCAGCCGGCCGTTTTTCTTTATTTTTTAAAATATGGTATCTGCTTCTTTTGCTTATATTTTCTCCAGGACTAGAGAAAATGTTCCCCAAAAACATATTTGAACCTATAAAGTTAAAGATCGTTTCAATGATTTGGACTCCCTCTTGTGGAAGATGCTTTTAATTTCTTTTTTTTTTTTTTTTTTTTGAGACAGAGTCTTGTTCTGTCATCCAGGTTGGAGTGCAGTGGTGTGATCTTGGCTCACTGCAACCTCTGCCTCCCAGGTTCATGCAGTTCTCCTGCCTCAGCCTCCCAAGTTGCTGGGACTACAGGCATGTGCCACCATGCCTGGCTAATTTTTGTATTTTTAGTAGAGATGGGGTTCTATGGTTTTTTTTTCTTTGTATGCCATGGTTTTATGTTATGGATTCATATTACTTTTATTGCTGAGCTTTTATTTATTTATTTAATTATTTATTGCATCATACGTAATAAAATGTTGGAAATTTTTGAAAGAAAATCCTTCATTCACTTTTCTAACATTTTATTATGAACTTTTTCAAGCATACAGCAAAGTTGAAAGAATTGTACAGTGAACACCCATATACTCACCACCTAGATTCTACCATTAACATTTAGTATTTGCTTTAGTACATACCTGTATATCTTTCTATTTATTAATTCATCTTATTTTTGATGCAATTCAAATTAATGTTTTTGCATTCAACTTTGATATGCTTATAACAATTGTTTTTATTTTGATAGTTTTACATGGCAGCATAAACTACAGTATTTTTTAAATATCACACCTTCTCTTTACTTAGACCCTTACTCTTTATTTATCTCTTGCTTCACAGGAATGTGTCTTTCAATAAGTTTTTAAGGAAGGGTACACATAGGATGTTTTTTCTGACTGATAGTATTTCTGGGAATGTTATTTGTTGCTTTTGCATCTAGGTGGCCTCTTGAGTCGGTAACAAAACCCTCAGTGTTTTCTTTTTTTTTTTTTTTTGAGATGGAGTCTTGCTCTGTCGCCCAGGCTGGAGTGCGGTGGCGCGATCTCGGCTCACTGAAAGCTCCGCCTCACAGGTTCACGCCATTCTCCTGCCTCAGTCTCCCGAGTAGCTGGGACTACAGGCGCCCGCCAACAAAGCCCGGCTGACTTTTTGTATTTTTAGCAGAGACGGGGTTTCACCATGTTAGCCAGGATGGTCTCGATCTCCTCACCTCGTGATCCACCCGCCTCGGCATCCCAAAGTGCTGGGATTGCAGGCGTGAGCCACCGCGCCTGGCCAATGTTTACTTCATTATACTAACTCTTACCATTTATCTAGGAAACTTCCCTCCTCCTTGTTTTTCCTTTCTTGAGATGGATTTCAAATTCTAAATGAAAGATTTTAAGAATATTTGTCTGAGAGGAGGACCCCACTGGTTTAGCATTATATTTGCACATAGTAGATACTATTAACTACATATTAAATTTTGCTTTCTACAAATTTACATCTAGCAATTTTTTTCTACTTTGTTTTCAGAATTGTAAAAAGTAAAAACCAAAGGAACTTACAAAAAATAAATAATAAGAATATTAATGTGTGCCCTGTGGCTTATCATCTTTGAAGGCAAAATCCTGGAGAGCATATCTTTATATTTTTTGTTTTTTTTTGAGACAGAGTCTTGCTCTGTCACCCAGGCTGGGGTGCAGTGGCACGATGTTGGCTCACTGCAACCTCCACCTCCCACGTTCATGCAGTTTTCATGCCTCAGCCTCCCAAGTACTGAGACCACAGGCATGTGCCATGCAGCAGCATGCCCAGCTAATTTTTTGTCTTTTTAGTAGAGACAGGGTTTCACTATGTTGGCCAGGCTGGTCTCAAACTCCTGGCCTGTAGTGATCTGCCCACCTCAGCCTCCCAAAGTGCTGAGATTATAGGCGTGAGCCACCGCACCTGGCCTTATAGAGAGCATAACCTTCTAATGAAAAAAAACTTTTTTATGAAAAATTGGGAAGTAAGTCTGTGTTTTACTCCTCCACCTTCCTTCCCTTTGAATGTTTTTGCCCCCACGATTGGCATTGTCCTGTCTGTACTTCAGGTGCCTGCTGCCGTAACCTTCTCATTTATTATTCACACTAGGCCTCCTTCCAAGAAGAATTTAAGTCTTCAGATCATAAAAAGCACAAATAGGATAAAATCATTGAAAACAATGTAAAAACTCAGCAATAAAACAGTAGGGGGTAATTATGTAGAAAGTCTGGAAAACACTGTCGTTTGTCATAAAACTTAGCCCTAAGCAATCTGGTAGTGACTAGAAACAAAAAGATGAAATTTTTGCCATCTATCATCATATGTAATAAATCGCAACACACAAGTTAGGATGCTGATTAATCCACAGAGAAAACTTTTTCCTAATTCAAATATTGAAAAGAATTTTTCATATTGTTTTTTACATTGGGAATCAACATAAGAAATGGTGTACTTGATCATATTTTTACACAAATAATGATAAAATGTACATATAGTCATCTCACAATAGAAGTCAAAAAAGAATGTTAAATTATTTAAAGGTAGTTCTGGTGTGCCAAAATGATGTAGCCTGGATATGATACTTCATTATTTGACTGGATTGATTGTTCCCAACATTGTCAGTTAGATATTTGTTCCTTTTTATTTCTTTTAGTTTGTTTTTGTTTTTTTGCAAACACTGATGTGTTAGTATAGCTGGACTATCAACATCTATTGAAGAGAGAATAAATAATGATAAAAATCTTATGAATTTATTAACATTTCTATATAAATTTGTTTTGTTAATAAAAGCTAACTCTTGTTAAATTTAGCCTAAAGCTGCCTCTGTATATATTTTAAGTTCAGACTAAAGGTTTCTCCATAAGTAGTGAACTGTAACCTAACTAGATGTATAAACAGACTATAACCCACTCTTATACCACTCACCAAGTTTTGGTCAATCAAAGGTGGCCAACTGTTCAGATCCTGTTCAAATAAGACAAATGCCAAGCTGTAACCAATCCAGCTATTTCTGCACCTCACTTCCTCTTACTGTCTGTAAATCCTTTCTGACTCCATGGTAGCACTGGGGTTGCCATGAACCTATTCTGGTTTGGGGGGGCTGCCCATCCGGCAAATGGTTCTTTGATCAGTTAAACTCTATTAAATTTAGTTAGTCTGAAGTTTTTCTTCTAACAGATGGTGTCAGAAATAGGACCTATAGTAGAACTTCCAGCGACCCCTGGAAGCATTGAGTGACCAAATGGTGTACCCACTGGGCCCATTGTGTCCATTGCTCTCTCGCAGCCACTGGGGATCGTGGGTAAGTTCTCTTTCAGACTTTGAAGCTCCACGGCTTTGTGTTCTGAGCTATCTGAGATTGTTTGAGCAGAATTTTTTTTTTTTTTTTTTTTTTTTATCTGAACTGGGTTTGGAAGTTGTTACAGAAATTGGACTGGGTCCAGGATCAAATTAGATCTGATAATTAACTGACTTAGATCTAGTTAAAGGCCTCAGATGTCCGAATCAGACAGAAACTGACAGTAAATGGCAATATTGTAGGTAGTATGAACTTCAGCTTTCAGAAATTTGCAGGGACTGTGTGTTCTATACCCTTTGTTTCTTTTTCTTGCACTAATAGATAGGAAAAAAGTCAATGACTAAGTTGTGAGGAAATCTGAGAGCCAAAGCCAAGATTCAACATAAAAATGAGATCCTTAATTTCTGAAGAACTGAGTACTCCACTTTCTGGCTACAACTACCTACAAACACTTACAAAAATGGCAAAATGTTACTAAAGATAATTTAAAGTTACAGTAGAACATTTCAAATGAAAAATGCTACACTTTAGAAGTACATTTAGAAATGAGGACTCTCTAATTAGGCTTATTCAGGGATGCCTGTTGGTGTGCAGAAGCTTCTGAAAAGATTTCAGTATTTTTATTGCCTGTTTTAAAAGACCCTTTATAACAGGTAGCCAGGGCCAGGCACAGTGGCTCATGCCTATAATCCCAGCACTTTGGGAGGCCGAGGCAGGCGGATCACTTGAGGTCTGGAGTTTTTAAGACCAGGCTGGGCAACATGGTGAAACCCTGTCTCTTCTAAAAATACAAAAATTAGCCAGGCATGGTGGCATGTGTCTGTAATTCTAGCTATTTGGGAGGCTGAGGCACAAGAATTGCTTCAACCCAGGAGGCGGAGATTGCAATGAGCCAAGATTGCGCCACTGCACTCCAGTCTGGATGATGGAGTGAGAGTCTGTCTAATCTCAGCTACTCAGGAAGCAGAGGTGGGAGGAATGTTTGAGGCTAAGAGTTCAAGACCAACCTAGGCTACATAGGAAGACTGTGTCTCTAAAAAAAAAATAAACAAAAATATAAAGAACTTGCTGACTATAGGTTTAAAAAAATAAAAGAGAAACCATTTAAAAGCCAGCAAATGAAAATTTTTTATAAAAGCCATAAAATCTGCTTCTGTCTGGATGTCTCTATGTCTATATGTGTTATATATGTGTGATATTTGGTAAATCTAGTTTCAAAGTTGTTAACAAAGTAAAATAAAAATGGCTTCAAGAGTGTAACTTAAATATAATACAGATATTTTTGCCTGGGTCTACTGGTTAGACAAGTTTATGCTGTCTTTACATGTTTTAAGGTCATAAAACTGCTAATTTTCTGTAATATTTTTGGCACTTGCTTGATTTGTCTGTGGGCTAAAGCTGGCTGTTGGGCTTCCCCAGAGCTTTGCACACATCTTACTATAAGCTGGTCTTTGGTTTTGAGCTTCAAGATTCTGGGGTCTGGACAGGTGGCCATGGTGAGGCCTTGGAGGCATGTCGTCAATGCTTAGGCCACCTGCTTCAGGGCCCCTTGTTCCTCTTTGCTTGGCGCAGATTTGCCTCATGGCCATGCTGGGAGTGGTCAGATCCTCCAGACATCCTCTTCACAGCTCTGTCTTCTGTCCTGACATCTGGTATGCAAATTTAGGACCCAAAAGAGCCCTGCCTTTTATAGGCATCAGGTGCCACATGGGTACTCAGGACTAAGGACAACTGAGAAAGACATTAAGGAGGGTACCTGTGTCATAATTTATTTTCCAATAATTAAAAATCTTTAAGTCATGTTAAATAATAATAAAATGTCTGAGTCATTCCTAAATAAGTTAAAATACTAAAATATTAATTATCAAATATATGTTTGTTTATGTACTTTGACATCTTATTTTTACATGATATAAAAAAGCTAACTATATTTAGATTTGTTAATAAAATGAAAATATCTTTCTAAAAATTATAAAATGATTTTCATCTACAAATATTGATATAAAACAGTTCAAAATTAATTTCTAGGTTTTTACTAGAAATTTGGGTTACTAAGAGTCAAAATTATAGTTAACATAATATAATTAAAACTACTAAATATAAGAGAATTCTAAATAAAGAGTCTATTAAAAAAGCAAGATATATTTTTGGTGAGGAAAGTTATAAAGGCATAAAAATGTGAGAAAAAAGAAGTTACTTAAAGATTGTTTCAAATTAAAAGAATAAAAAAGATATAGATAAAACTAAATAAATTGTAGAAAGTTAGAAAAGAAAACTTCAAAATTTTTATGAGATTACAAACAGTTTATTTTAAAATCTTGTGTGATTAAAAGATGACTGAAATGAGATTTGTATATAAGTTTTTATTAAAATCAGCTTCAGAATTGATAATACACTAATAAAAGAATACAAATTTAGTTTTCTCTTTTGCACATAAATTTCATGTAACACTAATAAGACACAATAAAACACTTCCATTCACGTTTTGAATAAACTCTCAAAAAAGGGAGAAAGAAGAGACATATTCTATCTTTATTAGGTCTTTTAATTGTTTTTAAAAACTGAGTCCTTTTTTAATCAACAAATAAAGGTCTTTGCTTTTTAAAACCTTTTAATTATCACTTTGGCTAAATAAATGATTTATTTTACAGTGACCTGTGATCTATTTTGGTAAGTGTTTTAAACTTTTGACATATTTAATAGGCTTCCCAAAATCAAGTTTAAAATTAAGTCCTTTTGACCTCAAAGTAACTTTCAAATGTTACACAGGGCCCCTGCAGCATCCAAAAGAGAGATAATGAACAGGTTAATTTATTATGTAAAATTACATGAAAAACATTGTCAAAAGATAATGTTCAACCTTCTTTGACTTTCATACGATTTTTAAAATAGTTTTTTTTCTAGTTCTATGAAAAATATCATTGGTAGTTTGATAGGAATAGCATTGAATCTGTAGATTGCTTTGGGCAGTATGGCCATTTTAATGATATTGTTTCTTCCCATTCATGAGCTTGGGATGTTTTTCTATTTGTTTGTGTTTTCTCTGATTTCTTTGAACAGTGTTTTATAATTCTCCTTGCAGAGATCTAATTTTTGCATTTTTAGTAGAGATGGGGTTTAGCCATGTTACCCAGGCTGGTCTCAAACTCCTGAGCTCACGTTATCCTGTCACCTCGGCCTCCCAAAGTGCTGAGATTACAGGAGTGAGCCACTGTGCCCATCCTGGATGCTCTTTTTTTCTTTCTCTTGCCTGATTTCTCCAGCTAGGACTTCCAAGACTATGTTGGATAAGAGTGGTGAAAGAGGGCATCCTTGTCTTGTGCCAGTTTTCAAGGGGATTACTTCCAACGTTTGCCCATTCAGTATGATGTTGACTGTGGGTTTGTCACAGATGGCTCTTATTGAGGTGTGTTTCTTCAGTTCCTAGTATATTGAGAGTTTTTAACATGAAGGGGTATTTTATTGAAGGCCTTTTCTACATCTACTGAGATAATCATGTGATTTTTGTCTTTAGTTCTGTTTATGAGATAAATCACATTTATTGTTTTGCATATGTTGAACTAACCTTGCATCCCAGAGATGAAGCCTACTTGATTGTGGTAGATTAGCTTTTTGATGTGCTACTGGATTTAGTTTGCATGTACTTTGTTGAGGATTTTCAATGTTGGTCAGGAATACTGTCCTGAAGTTTTCTTCTTTTGTTGTGTCTCTGCCAGGTTATGGTATCAGGATGATGCTGGCTTCATAGAATGAGCTGGGGAGGAGTCCCTCCTCCTTAATTTTTGGGAATAGTTTCAGTAGGAATGGTATCAGCTCTTCTTTGTACGTCTGGTAGAATTTGGCTGTGAATCCATCAGGTCCTGGGCTTTTTTTGGTTGGTAGGCTATTTATTACTGATTCAATTTCAGAACTTGTTATTGGTCTGTTCAGGGAATCAGTTTCTTCCTGTTTCAGTCTTGGTAGGGTGTATGTGTCCAGGAGTTTATCCATCTCTTTTAGGTTTTCTAGTTTGTATAATATAGGGGTTAGGAGTGCTTTTAGTTACTGGGGTTTTCTTGCTTCTCAGCTATCCCTGCTGACAGAGCTAAAAAACAGATGTATGTATATATGTGTGTCTATAAAAATAATTATTCAATAAGATGTGATAGTAGAAAAAATAATATTGCTAAATAGATGTTTATTTTATGCAATAAAATATATTTATAGTAGCTGAAAAGCTTTTTATGCATATTTTTATTTAGATAATTGAGTACTTTCTTGTATTTGAGGTTGCCATATATTTTGGCATATATACAGTTTTTACCAAGGAGGAGAATATGCCTGGTTTTGAATGTTCAGAGGAAAATATGTATTCTAGTTTAGTGGAAATGGATATGCATCTGAGATCTGCAGTCATATATTTTCCCATCCTGTGAGTCACTTAGGATTTACAAACACGTGGATTTACGAAGAGACTTTTCAAGAGACATATTCATAAGTAGAGAGTCTTTTGTATGAGGAAATTATATGGAAATAATGGTGTACTTTTCTATTGCTACTTACCTAAAATGAAAAGAAGCTGAAACAGATTCTGTTATGTCATTGCTTTAGATATAGTTTATCCATTGACTGGAATTTCACTCTGTTCACTCTTAGAAATGAACGTACAGACACACAGTCCTTTCTAATTTATAATCTTATGTGTCTTTTCTACTTTGATGTAGCATGGGCTAAAAAAATACTTTAATAAGTTTTCTCTCTCTCTCTCTCTCGTCTTTTTATTTTTTTTGAGACAGAGTCTCGCTCTGTGGCCCAGGCTGGCACGATCTCAGCTCGCTGCAACCTCCTTCTCCCAAATTCAAGCGATTCTCATGCCTCAGCCTCCTGAGTAGCTGGGACTACAGGCACATGCCACCATGCCCAGCTAATTTTTGTATTTTAGTAGAGATGGGGTTTCACCATGTTGACCAGGCTAATCTCAAACTCCTGTCCTCAAGTGATCCACCCACCTTGCCTCCCAAAGTGCTGGGATTACAGGCGTGAGCTACCGCACCTGGCCAGTTTTCTCATTAAATCTGTGATTGTAAATGAGCTCCCCATGCTGCCTGCTGAGCTACTCTAATAAGTTTGCTTTCCTACAGACAGTATTGCTCAATCTTAGGGAAAGTATGTACCCTTTTTAAAGAAAATAATCTTGTGGTTACCCAATGTTGACAATGTTGAATGCTTACATAGTGAATGTAGTGCTGACTCTGAGGTACAGATCTTTGGGTTCAGCATGCCTAGCCTAGTAGGTGCTATGGGACTTATTCTTCCATGGGTGTTTTTCTGTTTGACTGCTGTGAATCTTTCATGTATGAATTGAACCATCATTTGGCCTTCACTTGGCAAGAATTTGACCTATAAGTCCACCTCTGTGCTTTTCTCGTTAGTCTACAGTGATTTAATTCAGACTTGCTTCTTGGTTATAGGATAGTCATTATTAACAAGATCCACAGTATGCTATTATTTATGAAAATGTGTTCAGAAATTTGTAGAAATAACTTGTATTTTGAATATGTACATCCTAACAAATGAGAAAAGACAATACAAATTAATCAAAGTTCAAAACTAATGAAAACACATTAGAGAAAATGTAGGAATTGTTTTTTAAAAGACACAGAATCCCTTATACTTGCACAACCCTAACACAGACACTGTTAGAGGGCTAGAATTTTCAGTCTGCTATTTTTTATGCATATAGATACTTTTAGATTTTATGGTTATAATGTGCATATCATTTCACATACCTACTTTTCAGGCTACACATAAGACAGCTGTCTCCATTTACTCTGCCATAGGAGTAAATTAAAAGGCAAAAAGTATTTATTCAGTAATTATGATTAGAGTGCTATAAATCTTATGAATTACATTTAGAGTACATTTGTTTTGGAAGCCATGTTGCATTATATCAATTGACATTTCTTTAGTAATCCCATGTCATAAAGAGAATACAGATTTATTTTGGAACCACTAAATTATATAAGGCATCTGCACTTAAATATTATTTTTGTAATTAATTAATAATGAAATACTACCACCTATAAATCTCTTCATCAGTTGAATTGCATACATAATTATAAAGGTTTCAGATTTTTGTCTTCTCTATGTATTTATAGCAAAAGAAGATTTTAGTGAAGCAGGAAACTACCTAAAAGGATATGTTATCACTGGAATTTATTCTGAAGAAGATGTTTTGCTACTGTAAGTTTATTGCTCTTTTAATTTTAGGGAGGAAGAAATTATGCAAAATAATGTTATCTAATAATTGCTTATATTTACACAGCTGATGGAGGAAAATAAGGTAGCAATCTAAAGAATTTTTTTTATTTCCTTCTAGGAAATAAAGTACCTGGGAAGTACTTTAGATTCTTTTACTTTAGACGAAAGCCCCCATGGGGCAGTCTTGGATTCGTACTTCACCATCCTCCTATAAACATTTTCCTCTTTGGGTTCTATTACCTACAATGTGGTTCTTTGGAGTTATCGTAGTTTGGGATAAATTTTACTTTTTGAGCATCTGAGGTTTTATTTACCCCCTGGGTGGGTGAGTGGGTTTGTGTGTGTATAAAAATCACTGCTTTTTTAGCCTCTTAAATTACCTTATCTGTAGAAGATGGGACTTCTATGGGCTACCAAAATATTTTAGTTGCTATAGAATGAAGGACTGAACTGCAAATTTGGAGATTATTATTAATACATATCACATTCTCTATGGCCCATTTTCAGGTATAGGTGTACTTATTAGGCCCCAGTAGTTTGTCTTTCTTAGCTTCTGACGATAAATTCCTAATTGTGATTTCTAAGCTTAAATCTTTCGTCTTGAACACTGGTGACATATGCTCTTGGTGATCAGGCTTTTGTTCTATATGTGAAATCACTGATTTTCATCAAGTATATATTAAAGAAGGAAATATGAGGACTGTCCATCTGACAATGGCTAATCACCCACGATCTTCTACTCTGCTGTCATTGTGCATCTAGCCGTGGTCCAAAGAGCTAGACCAGTAGTTTTCAGAGTGTGTTTTGTTTATAACCAACTGGTCAACTAAGAGGTTCCTTTAAGTGATCTGAAAACTGGCCTCTCAACTAGTGCTTATGTTGTTGTAATGTCTATACTTTGTTCTGGCATGAATTAAGTTGTTATACATGACTACTTCACTAGTAATTTTACACAAAGCTTTCTTCTATTTAGATAATTTTCTTTTAGGTTTAGTTAGCGAAAGGGATTGTGGGAGGGTGGATTTGGGCTCTTGTTTCAGTGGAGAGAGTACAGACTATGTCAGGAACAGACTGTGTCAGGGACACCTCATTTGAAGTCTGTGTCTGCCATTTATCACTCTCTAAGTCCTATTTCTTCATCTGCAAAATGAGGTCATAATGGCCACTTTTGTTCTGAAAGTTAAATAAAAACATAATTGGAATACCTAGTATAGTGCCTGGCAGATTGTAGGTTTCTCATAAATGCCCATTTTCTTACTCAGCAGTGTGGTGAGCAAGTCCAGAAAGGTCGAGAACCATTCACTGTGTTCCAAATCTGATTTATTTTCTTGTTGAGTAAGTTGTATAGAAAAAAAATCTGGCTAGATTACTGCCTTGTTGCTTTTTAAAAATCTAGTTTGTTATAGATTATTACCTGTTGTTTTCTTTTAATGTAGGTTGTCATAGAAGGTAAGTTTGTCTAGAAATGGAGTTCATTTTTTTCCTTAGCAGTAGGACTTCCCATTTGCTGCCTCGCACTGTGACCTCCTAGCCTAGATTTTCATGTTTTTGACATGCTAGATTTTGATCATGAATTTTAATAATACCTTTCTCCATAGGTCAACCAAATATGTTGCAAGTCTTCCAGCCCTGCTGCTTGCCAGACACACAGAAGGCAAAATAGAGAGCGTCCCACTAGCTAGCACCCATGCACAAGACATAGTTCAAATAATAACAGATGCACTACTGGAAATGTTTGTGAGTATGTTTTATAATAAGGGTGATACTTGAAATAAAATCTAGATCAGTCAAAGATAGTATATGTTAATACACATTTTTCCATTTTTTGCTGGTACAGGGCATGGTGATTTGTGAGCTGAAGATTCACTGGATTGTTCTGTTTTATTGTTCAGTCATTATGCATACAGCATTTTGAGTCCACTGCTAAAAGTTTACATCTTGCTGAGACTAGTGTGGCCAAAGTTCAGTTCACGTGCTTAATCCAGGGTGAAACTTGTTATAAAGCGTGTGTATTCTGGAAGGTCAGCCTGCCCAGCTTCAAATCATTGGTTGATTTCTTACTGACATAGGTTAACTTCTCTGTTCTTCGGTTTCTGCATGCGTAAAATGTAGCTCATAGTAGCATCTGCTGCAGACAGTTATTGTGAGGACTGAATGAGACATGATTTGACAGTGCTTTGTGTATAATATTTAGTCCATGGTAAGCATCCAACAAATGTTAGTTACTATTCTTATTATTTATATGGGTTTTTTTGTTTTGTTTTTGAGATGGGTCTCACTCTGTTGCTGTGATCTCAGCTCTCTGCAACCTCTGCCTCCCGGGTTCAAGCAGTTCTCCTGCCTCAGCCTCCCAAGTAGCTGGGATTACAGGCGCTCACTACTACACCTGGCTTTTTTTTTTTTTTTTTTTTTTTTTGTATTTTTAGTAGACACAAGGTTTCACCATGTTGGCCAGGCTGGTCTCGAACTCCTGACCTCAAGTGATCCTCCTGCCTTGGCCTCCCAAAGTGCTGAGATTACAGGCATGAGCCACCGCACCTGGCCACATGAGGTATTTTGATACAAACATGCAATGCATAGTAGTCACATCAGGGTAAATAGGGTATCCATTACCTCAAGTGTTTACCCTTTGTGTTTCAAACAATCCAATTTACTTATTTAATTATTTTTAAATGAACAATTAAATTATTTTTTACTATATCACCCTGTCACACTGGCAAATACTAGGTCTTATTTATTCTTTCAAACTAGTTTTTGTACCCATTAACCATCCCTACTTCCCCACTCCCCATCATTTCCAGTTAAAAAGGCTTTTATCCAAAAGATAGGCAGTAACAAATGCTGGTGAGGATGTGGAGAAAAGAGACCTCTTATACACTCTTGGTGGGAATGTAAATTAGTACAACCAGAGGCTGTACTGAGTTTTGTATGTGGTGAAAGATAGCAGTCTAGTTTCATTCAGCATATGGATGTCCAGTTTTTTCAATAGTCCTCTTCCACTACCCTTCCCAGCTTCTGGTAACCATCCTTCCCTCTATCTCCATGAGTTCAATTGTTTTAAGTTTTAGCTCCCACACATAAGTGAGAACATGTGCTTTTTGTCTTTCTGTGCCTGGCTTATCTAATTTAACATAATGACCTCCAGTTCCATTCATGTTGTTGCAAATGACAGAATCTCATTCTTTTTTTTATGATGGAATAGTATTTCATTGTGTGTATGTACCATATTTTCTTTATTCATTCATCTGTTGATGGACCCGGAGGTTGCTTCCAAATCTTGGCTGTTGTGAATAGTGCTACAATAAATCTGCGAGTGCAGATATCTCTTTGGTATACTGATATTCTTTCTTTTGGGAATGTACTTAGGAGTGACATTGCTGAATAGTAAGATAGATCTATTTTTAGTTTTTTAAGGAACCTCCAAACTGTTCTCCATAGTGGTTGCACTAATTTACATTCCGACGGAGAGTGTACGAGGGGTCCCTTTTCTCCACATCCTCACCAGCATTTGTTATTGCCTTTTGGATAAAAGCCATTTTAACTGGAATGAAATAATACCTAATTGTAGTTTTGATTTGCATTTCTCTGATGATCAGTGATGTTGAGCACCTTTTCATGTACCTGTTTGCTGTTTGTATGTATTTTTTTGAGAAATGTCTATTCAGGTCTTTTGCTCATTTTTTAAATCAGATTTTTTCCTACAGAGTTGTATCAGTTCTTTATATATTCTGGTTATTAATCCCTTGTCAGATGGGTAGTTTGCAGATATTTTCTCCCATTCTGTGGGCTCTCTCTCCACTTTGTTGATTGTGTCCTTTGCTGTGCAGGACCATTTTGTCTTGATGTGATCCCATTTGTCATTTTTGCTGTGGTTGCCTGTGCCTGTGGGATAATATTGCTCAAGAAGTCTTCACCCAGTCTAGTGTCCTGTAGAGTTTCCCCAGTGTTTTCTTGTAGTAGTTTCATAGTTTAAGGTCTTAGATTTAAGTCTGGAATCCATTTTGAATTGATTTTTGTATATGATGAGAGATAGGGGTCTAGTTTCATTCTGCCTATGGATATCCAATTTTCCCAGCACCATTTATTGAAGAAATTCTTCTTTCCCCAATGTATGTTCTTGGAACCTTTGTCGAAAACGAATTCATTGTAGATGTATGGATTTATTTCTGCATTCTGTATTCTGTTCCATTGGTCTATGTGCCTGTTTTTATGCCAGTACCATGTCGCTTTGGTTACTATAGCTCTATAGTATAATTTGAAGTCAGGTAATGTGATTTCTCCAGTTTTGTTCTTTTTTGCTTAGGATAGCTTTGGCTATTCTGGGTCTTTTGTGAATCCATATAAATGTTAGAATTATTTTTTCTATTTCTGTGAAGAATGTCATTGGTATTTTGATAGGGCTTGCATTAAATCTGTAGTTATTTTGGGTATTAAGAATATTTTAACAACAGTGATTCTTCCAGTCCATCAGCATGTGACATCTTTCTATTTTTGTGTGTTCAGTTCAGTTTCTTACATCAATGTTTTATAGTTTTCATTGTAGAGATCTTTCACTTCTTTAGTTAATTCCTGGGTATTTAATTTTATTTGTGGCTATTGTAAATAGGATTACTTTCTTGATTTCTTTTTCAGATTGTTCACTGTTGGCATATAAAAATGCTGCTGATTTTTGTATTTTGATTTGTCTTGCAACTTTACTGAATTTGTTTTATCAGCTTGAATAGTTTTTCGATGGAGTCTTTAGGTTTTTCCAAATATAAGATTATATCATCTGCAAACAAAGATAAGTTGACTTCTTCCCTTCCAATTTGGATGCCCATTATTTCTTTGTCTTGTTTGATTGCTCTAGCTAGGACTTCCAGTACTATGTTGAATATTAGTCATGACAGTGGGTATCCTTGTCACGTTCCAGATCTTCGAGAAAAGACTTTATCCCCATTCAGAATGACACTAGCTGTGGCTATGGCATATATGGCTTTGTTATGTTGAGGTATATTCCTTCTGTACCCAGTTTTTTGAGGGTTTTTTTTATGAAGGGATGTTGAGTTTTATCAAATGCTATTCAGCATCAGTTGAAATGAGCTTATGGTTTTTGTCCTTTATTGTGTTGATATAATGTATCACATTGATTGATTTGGGTATGTTGAACCATCCTTGCATCCCTGGGGTAAATCATACATGGACATGATGAATGATCTTTTTAATGTATTGTTGAATTTGGTTTGCTGATATTTTGTTGAGGATTTTTGCATCAATTGATATTCATCAATGATATTGGCCTTTTGTTTTCTTGATGTGCCTTTGTCTGGTTTTTATACCAGGGTAATACTGGCTTTGTAGAATGAGTTTGGAATTACTCCTTTCTCCTCTATTTTCCAGGATAGTTTGAGTAGGATTAGTATTCGTGGTTTTTTTTTTTTTTTAATTTCAATAGGTTATTGGGGAACAAGTGGGATTTGGTTACATGGGTGAGTTCTTTAGTGGTGATTTCTGCACCCATCACCTGAGCAGTATGCACTGTACCCAATGTATAGTCTTTTATCCCATCGCCCTCCTTTTACCCTTCCCCTCAAGTCCCCAATGCCGATTATATCATTCTTATGCCTTTGTGTCCTCATAGCTTAGCTTACACTTATAAACATATGATGTTTGATTTCCCATTCTTGAGTTACTTTACTTAGAATAATGGTCTCCAGCTCCACCCAGGTTGCTTCGAATGCCATTATTTCATTCCTTTTATGGCTGAGTAATATTTCACAGTGTGTGTGTGTATGTATACATATATGTATATGTATGTGTGTGTGTGTGTGTGTGTGTGTATATATATATATATATATATAAAACGCATTTTCTTATCCACTTGTTGATTCATGGGCGTTTGGGCTGGTTCTGTATTTTTGCAATTGCAAATTGTGCTGCTATAAATGTGTGTGCACCAGTAGTGAGATTGCTTGATCAAATGGTAGATACACTTTTGGTTCTTTAAGGAATCTCCAACTGTTTTCCATAGTGGTTGTACTAGTTTACATTCCCACCAGCAGTGTAAAAGTGTTCCCTTTTCACCACATCCATGCCAACATCTATTATTTTTTTAAATTATGGCCATTCTTGCAGGAGTAAGGTGGAATTGCATTGCGGTTTTGATTTGTATTTCCCTGATAATTGGTATCAGTTCTTTAAATGTTTGGTAGAATTCAGCAGTGAAGCCATTGGGTCCCAAGCTTTGGCTTTTTTTTTTTTTTTTTTTTTTTTTCTTCCTGGAAGCCTTTGTATTATAGCTTCAATCTCCTTGTTTGTTATTGGTCCATTTAGGTTTTGAATTTCTTCATGGTTCAATCTTGGTTGGTTGTATGTGTCTAAGAATTTGTCCATTTCTTCTAAATTTTCCAATTTATTGGCATATAGTTGCTCATAGTAGCTAATAATGACCTTTTGAATTTCTGCTGTATCAATTGTAATGTCTCCTTTTTCATCTCTGATTTTATTTGGGTCCTCTCGCTTTGTTTCCTAGCTAGTCTGACTAAGGGTTTGTCAGTTTTGTTTAACTTTTCGGAAAACCACCTTCTTTCCCGGATGTTTTGTATTGTTCTCTTCATTTCAATTTCATTTATTTCTGCCCTGATCTTTATTATTTCTTTTCTTCTGCTAATTTTGGGTTTGGTTTGCTCTTGCTTTTCTACTTCTTTACGTGTATCATTGGGTTGTTTCTTTGAAGTTTTTCTACTTTTTGATGTAGGTGCTTAATGCTATAAACTTTCCTTTTAGTACTGCTTTCAGTGTATCCCATGGGTTTGGGTATGGTTTTTTTCCAAGAAATTTTAAAAATTCTTTTTTAATTTCTTCATTGACCCCACTGGTCATTCAGGAGCATATTGTTTAATTTCCATGTGTTTGTATAGTTTCCAAAATTGCTCATTATTGATTTCTAGTTTTATTCCATTGTGGTAAGAGAAAATGCTTGATATTATTTCAGGTTTTTGTTTTAAATGTTTTAAGACTTGTTTTATGACTTAACCTAAAGTCTATCCTTGACAATGATCCATATGCTCAGGAGAAGAATGTGTATCTGCAGCCATTGAATGAGATGTTCTGTAAGTATCTATTAGGCCCATTTTGTCTGTAGTGCAGATTAAGTCTGAGGTTTCTTTGCTGATTTCCTGTCAAGAAGATTTGTCCATTGCTGAAAGTGGGTTGTTGAAATCTTCAGCTGTTATTGTGTTGGAGTTTATCTCTATCTTTGGCCCTAATATTTGCTTTATATACCTGGGTGGTCCAGTGTTGGGTGCATATATATTTACAATTGTTATATCTTCTTGCTATATTGACCCCTTTATCATTATATAGTGACCTTATTTGTCTCTTCTTACAGTTTTTGTCTTGAAATCTATTTTGTCTGATATCAGAATAATGACTCCTGCTCTTTTTGGTTTCATTGGCATGGATTATCTTTTTCCGTCCTTTTATTTTCAGTCTTTGTGTATCATTATAGGTGAAGTGTGTTTCTTTTAGGCAACTGATCATGGGATCTTATTATTTTTTTTTAATCTCTTCAGCCATTCTGTGTCTTTTGATTGGAGAGTTTAGTCTGTTTATATTTAATGTTATTATTGATAAGTAAGGACTTACTCCTGCCATTTTGTTATGTGTTCTTTGGTTGTTTTGTGGTCTTCCTTCCTGTCGTCTTTTTAGTGAAGGTGATTTTCTCTGGTGATATGATTTAATTTTTTTTTAATTTTTTTGTGTGTATTTGTTTTGTTTTTTTGATTTGAAGCTACCATGATACTTGTAAATACTACCTTATAACTTGTTATTTTAAGCCAATAACAACACTGTTTGCATAAACAAGCAAAGGAAAACTAATAAAAACTCTACACTCTATCAAGTTAAACTCTAGTTTAACTTCATCTCCTGCTTTTTAACTTTTTATTGTTTCTATTTATAGCTTATTGTACCATCTGTGTCTTGAAAAATTGTTGTGGTTATTATTTTTGATTGGTCCATTGTTTAGTCTTTCTACTTAAGAGTAGTTTACACAGCACAGTTAAACATTATATTCTGTGTTTTACTGTGTACTTACCATTAGCAATAAGTTTTGTACTTTTAGATGAATTTTTATTGCTCATTAGTGTCCTTTTCTTCCTGATTGAAGCATTCTCTTTAGCATTTCTTGTAGGACAGGTCCAGTGTTGATGAAATTCCTCAGATTTTGTTTGTCTGGGAAAGTTTTTATTTCTCCTTCATATGTGAAGGATATTTTCACCACATATACTATTCTAGGGTAAAAGGTTTTTTTTTTAATTTAGCACTTTAAATATGTCATGTTATTGTCCTGTAAGGTGCCGCTGAAAAGTCAGCTGCTAGGTGTATTGGAGCTACATTATGTGTTATATTTCTTTTCTCTTGCTTTTAGGATCCTTTTTTTAAAATCCTTGACCTTTGGGAGTTTGATTATGCCTTGAGGTAATCTTCTTTGGGTTAAATCTGCATAGTGTTTTATAACCTTGTGCTTGGAAATTGATATCTTTTTCTAAGTTTGGGAAATTCTCTTACTATCTTTTGAATATACTCCATCCCTGTCTCTTTCTCTATCTCTTCTTTAAGGCCAGTAACTCTTAGATTTGTCCTTTTGAGGCTATTTTCTAGATCCTGTAGCCCTGCTTCATTGTTTTTTTTTTCTTTTTTCTTTTGTTTCCTCTGACTGTTTATGAATAGCCTGTCTTCAAGCTCACTAATTCTTTCTTCTGCTTGATCATTTCTGCTCTTAAAGGACTCTGATGTATTCTACAATATGTTAGTTGCATTTTTGAGCTCCAGAATTTCTGCTGGATTCTTATTAATTATTTCTGTTTCTTAAATTTATCTGGTAGAATTCTGAATTCCTTCCCTGTGTTATCTTGAATTTGAGTTTTCTCTAAGCAGCTCTTTTGATTTCTCTGTCTGAAAGGACACATAGCTCTGTTTCTCCAGGATTGGTCTCTGGTGTCTTATTTGGTTCATTTGGTGAGGTCATCTTTTCCAGGACACTGTTGATACTGTTGGATGTTTGTCTGTGTCTGGGCATTAAAGGTGTTCTCTTTTTTTTTTTTTTTTTTTTCTTTTATTATTATTATTATTATTATTCTTATTATACTTTAGGTTTTATGGTACATGTGCACAATGTGCAGGTAAGTTACATATGTATACATGTGCCATGCTGGTGCGCTGCACCCACCAACTCGTCATCTAGCATTAGGTATATCTCCCAATGCTATCCCTCCCCCCTCCCCCCACCCCACAACAGTCCCCAGAGTGTGATGTTCCCCTTCCTGTGTCCATGTGTTCTCATTGTTCAGTTCCCACCTATGAGTGAGAATATGCGGTGTTTGGTTTTTTGTTCTTGCGATAGTTTACTGAGAATGATGATTTCCAATTTCATCCATGTCCCTACAAAGGACGTGAACTCATCATTTTTTATGGCTGCATAGTATTCCATGGTGTATATGTGCCACATTTTCTTAATCCAGTCTATCAATGTTGGACATTTGGGTTGGTTCCAAGTCTTTGCTATTGTGAATAATGCCGCAATAAACATACGTGTGCATGTGTCTTTATAGCAGCATGATTTATAGTCCTTTGGGTATATACCCAGTAATGGGATGGCTGGGTCGAATGGAATTTCTAGTTCTAGATCCCTGAGGAATCGCCACACTGACTTCCACAAGGGTTGAACTAGTTTACAGTCCCACCAACAGTGTAAAAGTGTTCCTATTTCTCCACATCCTCTCCAGCACCTGTTGTTTCCTGACTTTTTAATGATTGCCATTCTAACTGGTGTGAGATGGTATCTCATTGTGGTTTTGATTTGCATTTCTCTGATAGCCAGTGATGGTGAGCATTTTTTCATGTGTTTTTTGGCTGCATCAATGTCTTCTTTTGAGAAGTGTCTGTTCATGTCCTTTGCCCACTTTTTGATGGGGTTGTTTGTTTTTTTCTTGTAAATTTGTTGGAGTTCATTGTAGATTCTGGATATTAGCCCTTTGTCAGATGAGTAGGTTGCGAAAATTTTCTCCCATTTTGTAGGTTGCCTGTTCACTCTGATGGTAGTTTCTTTTGCTGTGCAGAAGCTCTTGAGTTTAATTAGATCCCATTTGTCAATTTTGGCTTTTGTTGCCATTGCTTTTGGTGTTTTAGACATGAAGTCCTTGCCCATGCCTATGTCCTGAATGGTAATGCCTAGGTTTTCTTCTAGGGTTTTTATGGTTTTAGGTCTAACATTTAAGTCTTTAATCCATCTTGAATTGATTTTTGTATAAGGTGTAAGGAAGGGATCCAGTTTCAGCTTTCTACATATGGCTAGCCAGTTTTCCCAGCACCATTTATTAAATAGGGAATCCTTTCCCCATTTCTTGTTTTTGTCAGGTTTGTCAAAGATCAGATACTTGTAGATATGTGGCATTATTTCTGACGGCTCTGTTCTGTTCCATTGATCTATATCTCTGTTTTGGTACCAGTACCATGCTGTTTTGGTTACTGTAGCCTTGTAGTATAGTTTGAAGTCAGGTAGTGTGATGCCTCCAGCTTTGTTCTTTTGGCTTAGGATTGACTTGGCGATGCGGGCTCTTTTTTGGTTCCATATGAACTTTAAAGTAGTTTTTTCCAATTCTGTGAAGAAAGTCATTGGTAGTTTGATGGGGATGGCATTGAATCTGTAAATTACCTTGGGAAGGATGGCCATTTTCATGATATTGATTCTTCCTACCCATGAGCATGGAATGTTCTTCCATTTGTTTGTATCCTCTTTTATTTCCTTGAGCAGTGGTTTGTAGTTCTCCTTGAAGAGGTCTTTCACATCCCTTGTAAGTTGGATTCCTAAGTATTTTATTCTCTTTGAAGCAATTGTGAATGGGAGTTCACTCATGATTTGGCTCTCTGTTTGTCTGTTATTGATGTATAAGAATGCTTGTGATTTTTGCACATTGATTTTGTATCCTGAGACTTTGCTGAAGTTGCTTATCAGCTTAAGGAGATTTTGGGCTGAGACAATGGGGTTTTCTAGATATACTATCATGTCATCTGCAAACAGGGACAATTTGACTTCCTCTTTTCCTAATTGAATACCCTTGATTTCCTTCTCCTGCCTAATTGCCCTGGCCAGAACTTCCAACACTATGTTGAATAGAAGTGGTGAGAGAGGGCATCCCTGTCTTGTGCCAGTTTTCAAAGGGAATGCTTCCAGTTTTTGCCCATTCAGTACGATATTGGCTGTGGGTTTGTCATAAATAGCTCTTATTATTTTGAGATACGTCCCATCAATTCCTAATTTATTGAGAGTTTTTAGCATGAAGGGTTGTTGAATTTTGTCAAAGGCCTTTTCTGCATCTATTGAGATAATCATGTGGTTTTTGTCTTTCGTTCTGTTTATATGCTGGATTACATTTATTGATTTGCGTATATTGAACCAGCCTTGCATCCCAGGGATGAAGCCCACTTGATCATGGTGGATAAGCTTTTTGATGTGCTGCTGGATTCGATTTGCCAGTATTTTATTGAGGATTTTTGCATCAATGTTCATCAAGGATATTGGTCTAAAATTCTCTTTTTTTGTTGTGTCTCTGTCAGGCTTTGGTATCAGGATGATGCTGGCCTCATAAAATGAGTTAGGGAGGATTCCCTCTTTTTCTATTGATTGGAATAGTTTCAGAAGGAATGGTACCAGCTCCTCCTTGTACCTCTGGTAGAATTCGGCTGTGAATCCATCTGGACCTGGACTTTTTTTGGTTGGTAAGCTATTGATTATTGCCACAATTTCAGCTCCTGTTATTGGTCTATTCAGAGATTCAACTTCTTCCTGGTTTAGTCTTGGGAGGGTGTATGTGTTGAGGAATTTATCCATTTCTTCTAGATTTTCTAGTTTATTTGCACAGAGGTGTTTGTAATATTCTCTGATGGTAGTTTGTATTTCTGTGGGATCGGTGGTGATATCCCCTTTATCATTTTTTATTGCATCTATTTGATTCTTCTCTCTTTTTTTCTTTATTAATCTTGCTAGCGGTCTATCAATTTTGTTGATCCTTTCAAAAAACCAGCTCCTGGATTCATTTATTTTTTGAAGGGTTTTTTGTGTCTCTATTTCCTTCAGTTCTGCTCTGATTTTAGTTATTTCTTGCCTTCTGCTAGCTTTTGAATGTGTTTGCTCTTGCTTTTCTAGTTCTTTTAATTGTGATGTTAGGGTGTCAATTTTGGATCTTTCCTGCTTTCTCTTGTGGGCATTTAGTGCTATAAATTTCCCTCTACACACTGCTTTGAATGCATCCCAGAGATTCTGGTATGTTGTGTCTTGGTTCTCGTTGGTTTCAAAGAACATCTTTATTTCTGCCTTCATTTCGTTATGTACCCAGTAGTCATTCAGGAGCAGGTTGTTCAGTTTCCACGTAGTTGAGCGGTTTTGAGTGAGATTCTTAATCCTGAGTTCTAGCTTGATTGCACTGTGATCTGAGAGACAGTTTGTTACAATTTCTGTTCTTTTACATTTATTGAGGAGAGCTTTACTTCCAAGTATATGGTCAATTTTGGAATAGGTGTGGTGTGGTGCTGAAAAAAATGTATATTCTGTTGATTTGGGGTGGAGAGTTCTGTAGATGTCTATTAGGTCTGCTTGGTGCAGAGCTGAGTTCAATTCCTGGGTATCCTTGTTGACTTTCTGTCTCGTTGATCTGTCTAATGTTGATAGTGGGGTGTTAAAGTCTCCCATTATTAATGTGTGGGAGTCTAAGTCTCTTTGTAGGTCACTCAGGACTTGCTTTATGAATCTGGGTGCTCCTGTATTGGGTGCATATATATTTAGGATAGTTAGCTCTTCTTGTTGAATTAATCCCTTTACCATTATGTAATGGCCTTCTTTGTCTCTTTTGATCTTTGTTGGTTTAAAGTCTGTTTTATCAGAGACTAGGATTGCAACCCCTGCCTTTTTTTGTTTTCCATTTGCTTGGTAGATCTTCCTCCATCCTTTTATTTTGAGCCTATGTGTGTCTCTGCACGTGAGATGGGTTTCCTGAATACAGCACACTGATGGGTCTTGAGTCTTTATCCAGTTTGCCAGTCTGTGTCTTTTAATTGGAGCATTTAGTCCATTTACATTTAAAGTTAATATTGTTATGTGTGAATTTGATCCTGTCATTATGATGTTAGCTGGATATTTTTCTCGTTAGTTGATGCAGTCTCTTCCTAGTCTCGATGTTCTTTACATTTCGGTATGATTTTGCAGTGGCTGGTACCGGTTGTGCCTTTCCATGTTTAGCGCTTCCTTCAGGAGCTCTTTTAGGGCAGGCCTGGTGGTGACAAAATCTCTCAGCATTTGCTTGTCTGTAAAGTATTTTATTTCTCCTTCACTTATGAAGCTTAGTTTGGCAGGATATGAAATTCTGGGTTGAAAATCCTTTTCTTTAAGAATGTTGAATATTGGCCCCCACTCTCTTCTGGCTTGTAGGGTTTCTGCCGAGAGATCCGCTGTTAGTCTGATGGGCTTCCCTTTGATGGTAACCCGACCTTTCTCTCTGGCTGCCCTTAACATTTTTTCCTTCATTTCAACTTTGGTGAATCTGACAATTATGTGTCTTGGAGTTGCTCTTCTCGAGGAGTATCTTTGTGGCGTTCTCTGTATTTCCTGAATCTGAATGTTGGCCTGCCTTGCTAGATTGGGGAAGTTCTCCTGGATAATATCCTGCAGAGTGTTTTCCAACTTGGTTCCATTCTCCCCATCACTTTCAGGTACACCAATCAGACGTAGATTTGGTCTTTTCACATAGTCCCACATTTCTTGGAGGCTTTGCTCGTTTCTTTTTATTCTTTTTTCTCTAAACTTCCCTTCTCGCTTCATTTCATTCATTTCATCTTCCAGGGCTGATACCCTTTCTTCCATTTGATCGCATCGGCTCCTGAGGCTTCTGCATTCTTCACGTAGTTCTCGAGCCTTGGTTTTCAGCTCCATCAGCTCCTTTAAGCACTTCTCTGTATTGGTTATTCTAGTTATACATTCTTCTAAATTTTTTTCAAAGTTTTCAACTTCTTTGCCTTTGGTTTGAATATCCTCCCGTAGCTCGGAGTAATTTGATCGTCTGAAGCCTTCTTCTCTCAGCTCGTCAAAGTCATTCTCCGTCCAGCTTTGTTCCGTTGCTGGTGAGGAACTGCGTTCCTTTGGAGGAGGAGAGGTACTCTGGTTTTTAGAGTTTCCAGTTTTTCTGCTCTGTTTTTTCCCCATCTTTGTGGTTTTATCTACTTTTGGTCTTTGATGATGGTGATGTACAGATGGGTTTTTGGTGTGGATGTCCTTTCTGTTAGTTTTCCTTCTAACAGACAGAACCCTCAGCTGCAGGTCTGTTGGAGTACCTGTCCGGCCGTGTGAGGTGTCAGTCTGCCCCTGCTGGAGGGTGCCTCCCAGTTAGGCTGCTCGGGGGTCAGGGGTCAGGGACCCACTTGAGGAGGCAGTCAGCCCGTTCTCAGATCTTCAGCTGCGTGCTGGGAGAACCACTGCTCTCCTCACAGCTGTCAGACAGGGACATTTAAGTCTGCAGAGGTTACTGCTGTCTTTTTGTTTGTCTGTGCCCTGCCCCCAGAGGTGGAGCCTACAGAGGCAGGCAGGCCTCCTTGAGCTGTGGTGGGCTCCACCCAGTTCAAGCTTCCAGGCTGCTTTGTTTACCTAAGCGAGCCTGGGCAATGGCGGGCGCCCCTCCCCCAGCCTCGCTGCCGACTTGCTGTTTGATCTCAGACTGCTGTGCTAGCAATCAGCGAGACTCCGTGGGCGTAGGACCCTCTGAGCCAGGTGCGGGCTATACTCTCCTGGGGCACCGTTTCCTAAGCCCGTCGGAAAAGCACAGTATTCGGGTGGGAGTGGCCCGATTTTCCAGGTGCCGTCTGTCACCCCTGGAAGGGGAACTCCCTGACCCCTTGCACTTCCCGAGTGAGGCAATGCCTCGCCCCTGCTTCGGCTGGCGCACGGTGCGCTCACCCACTGACCTGCGCCCACTGTCTGGCACTCCCTAGTGAGATGAACACGGTACCTCAGATGGAAATGCAGAAATCACCCGTCTTCTGCGTCGCTCGCGCTGGGAGCTGTAGACCGGAGCTGTTCCTATTCGGCCATCTTGGCTCCTCCCCCTGTTCTCTTCTCTTACTTTCTCCCAAACAAATGGAGATGTTCTGAGCCACCTGGGGTTGGGGGTGGAGTGACGCAACCACCCTCAGGGGCCACCACCACTGGCACTGTGCTGTGTCAGACATGAAGCCAGCACAGTACTGGGTCTCTCCCAACACTTGCTGTAACCACTCCGTGGCTACTGCCCATGTTCACTTAAGGCCCTGGGGCTCTAAAATCAGAGGTGGCTAAGCCAGCTGGGCCTGTGTTCTTCCCTTTAGGATGGTGAGTTCCTCCAGGACCAGATAGAGGAGACTCACCCCATGGCCACTGCTACCACAGGCCCACAGGGAGTACTGGCAGGCTACTGCTCATGTTCCCTTAAGGCCCAAGGGCTCTTCCATCAGCTTGTGGTGAATGCTGTCTGGCCTGGGACTCATGCTTCAGGATAGTGGGCTTGCCTCTGGCCCAAGTAAAGTCCCGAAATGCCATCCAAGAGCCAACGCCTAGAATTGTGGCCCCCCAAAACCTGTTTGGTGTTCTACCCTTCTCTGGCAGAGCTGGTACCTATGGTGCAAGACAAAGTCCCCTTTACTTTTCCCTCTACTTTTCTCAAGCAGAAGGAGTCTCACCCCATAGCCACCACAGCTAAGAATGTGCTTAGTCTCACCTGAAGTCAGCAAGTCTCGGAGTCTCACTCAAGTCCTACAGTGTACTACCTAGGCCCAAGGGCTCTTCACTTAGCAGTTGATAAATGCTGCCAGGACTAGGTCTTTCCCATAGTGGCAGCAGTTTCCCTTCTGGCCCAGGGTGTATCTAGAAATGTCATCCGAGAGCTGGGACCTGGAAAGGGAGCTTCACAACTCTGACCAGGGCCCTGTCCTCCTGTGGCTGAGCTGGTATCCAAGATGCAAGACAAAGTCTTTCCTAGTCTTTCCTTTCCTCTCCTTAAGCAGAAGGAAGGGGTCTCTTTTGGAGCTACAAGCTGTGCAGCCTGGGATTAGGGGAGAGGTGGCGTCAGCACTCCCCTAGCTGTCCTGGCTGGTATCTCAGTAGGTCATGTGTGCCTATAGTCTACTGGCTCTGAGCCCAGTTCAGCCCTAGGACTCACCTAGGAGTTGCAGCCTTTGTTGCCTAGACTGCCTTTCAAGTTTATTTGGGCCCCAGCACACTCCAGACTGAGGTGACAAGTCTTGCTGTAATTCAAGTTCTGACTTCTAGGATGGGCAATTCTGCTCCGGCTAGAGATGGTTTAAATACACCCGCTGTGGGTGAGCATGCACTGAGTTCAGTCTGGTTTTGCCTGCTGTTATAACAGGGCAGCACTGAGTTCAATGCAGAGTCTCACAATTGCTGTGCTCTCCCTCTCCCAAACACACAGATTCTCTCTTCATGCAGTGTGGCCACTGCCAGGGGATGGGGGAAGGGTATCATTGATGATTCAAGACTGTTTTTTCTACCTCTTTAGTGCCTCTTTGAGCGATACAAAGTTAAAACCAGGTACTGTGAGTACTCACCTGATTTTTAGTTCTTATGAAGGTGCTTTTTTGTGTAGATAGTTGTTAAATTGCAGTAGTCATTGCAGGGGAAGAGGGGATGACTGGTAGAGTACTCTAGTCTGCCATCTTGCTTCACTGTCCTATTTGTACAGTTTTAGAACAAAATATTGTCTTATGAAAGGCTTTTTCTTATGTTGTACTTGTACAGTCATGCATCACTTAACAACAAGGATATCTTCTGAGAAATGCATCGATAGGTGATTTTATCATACAAAGTTTATATAGCATGTACTTATACAAATCTAGGTGGTATAGCCTACTACTTACCTACGCTGTAAGGTATAGCATATTGCTCCTAGGCTACAAACCTGTACAGCATGTTACTTTACTAAATACTGTAGGCTGTTGTAACAATGGTAAACATTTGTGTATCTAAACATAGAAAAGGTACAGTAAAAACATGGTATAATCTTATGGGACCACCATCTTACGTGTACTCCATTGTTGACTGAAACATCATGTGATGCATGACTGTATAATAGTGGATTCAAGGGCACAACAAATGTAACCTGTGTTACCTGATTTTAGTTGTTTGCTTTCATATTAAACATAGCTAGAATTTGTACTTTTCTACATTTCTGAAGTGACTCAAGGAGCACTTTTATTAGCTATAGATGCTAAATGAATATCCTGTTAGGTTTTTTGTCTTGATGATCTAAAGGACATTACATTTTGGGCTCAACTAAATGACTGCAGTCTTTATTAAGTCTTTTTGTGGTCTTGTTTCTGTCCTTTCCTCCTGTTAAAATTATAGGTTATAAATAATCAAATCATTGAGTTGATATGTTCATGATATATGTTTCTAAATTACTTATTAAAGTAACATTTATGTTATTAATGACATGTTATTAAGTAATTCCTTTAGCATATACATAGTGTAGTATTTTTGGAATTACTATAAGCCTTTATTTGGCTTTTTCAGGTAATACAGAAAGGATAAAGAAGAAAATTATAATCAACCGTAACTTTTCTACCCAAGTTTATGTTAGGAAACACATTTCCCCAAACCTAAATTCCGTATGTATCTATGTGCCTTTTTATATTAATGGTATTTCCATCAGGTACTATAGATACGCATTTTAATTTTTAACATCTGCATAATATTGTTTACTAATGTACCAAAATTTATTTAGCCCATTTCCTCTTGATGGTCATTTAAGCTGTCTTTAGTTTTCGTTTTATTTATAATTCAGGGAACTTCGTTTTAGGTAATCTTTGGGTGTATCTATGATTATGGATTTAGGTTAAATTTCTAGAATTTGAATTGGTTGTCCAAAGAGTAGGCCCACTTTTGAGGCTTCTGATAATTTTTGTATTTCCTGACAGAAGATTTGTATCATTTTACTCTTTTTATCTTGGCATATCTAGTGGATAAAAATTGGTCTCTAATTTTTTTAAAGATTATATTCATTAAACCTTAGAAACGTATGAGAAACTTAGTATCAAAATCTGTTTACAGTAACAACAAATGTAATATGCATTGTGACAGTGTTTGTTTCCAATGTTTTTATTTGTGGTGTTCAACTTAATACTGAACAGCTATAATAAAGATTAAATAGGCTTTAGAGAGACTTTAGTGCCTTCATCTGGATGAGGAAAGAGAGTTGATGACCAGAGGGTGAAGATTTTTTATTATGGTATGAAGTTTTTATTTTAATGAACCTGATGACAAATTGGTTGACACTCAGTATTAACCATTACACCTACCTTGTGTTTTTAGCTTGTTTAATTTCGAACCAATAAGTTTTCTTATTGTCATACATTAAATTTTTTATTTATTATAGCAGTCTGTATACTTACCTGTCTTCTCTTCTAAAGTATGAACTCTTTGAAGGCAAGGAAAGGATCTTATTTCTTTATAGATTCAGCACCCAGCATAACATCTTGAACTTTGTCCTCAATAAATGTTTGAATTGAGCAGTGGTAACTCTGTCTCACCTAATGTTTCTGCTTGTTCAATAAAAGATCTGTCAATATTTAGGAGAGGGATCTAACTCAACTAGAAGATTAAAGGATGAAAGCTAACACAAGAAGACAGCATAGGGGAATTTGGAGAAAAAGTGATCTAAGATTTAAACCATGAAAGCGGAAGGTGTAAGAAGGAGATTTTGAGTGTGAAAGAGAGATAATTAGAAGAAAAATGAGAATGGGCAAATGCAAGCTGCTTTGAGAACTGAATAGGGAAAGTTATATGCCAGAATTTGGCACTTCAGGATGAACTAGGACTATATTTAGAGGTGGTTGACACCATTAAAAACAAGTTCATCTGAATTTGTAGTGTGATCTAAAGGGGAAACTGGTGAGCAGAATGCCTGGATTATAGCATCACTCCTTCCCCCGCTTAGCTGTGGTGACTTAAGCAAGTTAGTCTCTGTGTTGGCTTCCCCATATGTCAGCTGGGGGTTATCTATCTGATACGGGATGATATATCTAGCTTGCAGGTGTGTCCAGAGGATGAAATAATGGACGTGGAACTAAAAATGGAAAATGGTAGAAGGTTTTATTATTCTATGTCATTGCTATTTTTAATCCTAAATATATTAGCATTGTTGTTGCACTTTCCAATTCTTGTTACTGACAGCTTAGACAAATTGTCTTCTACAAATACATTTTAAAATGGTTATTCTCTTTTATTTTTTTTCTTTCAATTCCCTCATTTCACAGATTTAAAAACTGGGGTACAGAGTGCTTTGCTCAAAGTTTTATTACTGTGACAATTCCATGAATCCAGAACCTGGGATTCTGACTTGTAATCAAGTGACTGTTTAAGTCTGCCCCATTACAGAAAGGTGTGAAAGAATAGAAAGAGAGAGAGGATAGACAGTCATTACTGCTAATATTAATATAATAGAATTTTAGGCCCTTCCTTGAGTTGGAGGTGAGTGGAGAAAGGAAGTATTTCTAAGATAAAAAAGAGTGCAGTGGCCAAGAGAAAGCTTCCTCTTTGTCCTCTGAAGGTTCCATGAAAATAACTGAAAAAAGGCAGATTAATAGGAGAAAGGCATACAAAATTTTATTTTAATGTGCATAGCATGGGTGAATTGCAGGGGAATGATTACCCCCTTATCTTGTTTTTGTTTTGTTTTTTTGGCTTTTTTTTGAGAGTCTCACTCTGTTGCCCAGGCTGAAGTGCTGTGGAACAATCTTGGCTCACTGCAACCTCCATCTCCTGGGTTCAAGCGATTGTCCTGCCTCACCCTCCAGAGTAGCTGGAATTACAGGCGGGCACCACCATACCCAGCTAATTTTTGTACTTTTAGTAGAGACAGGGTTTTGCCATGTTGGTGAGGCTGGTCTCGAACTCTTGACCTCAGGCGATCTGCCTGCGTCGGCCTCCCAAAGTGCTGGGATTACAGGCGTGAGCCATCACTCCCAGCCTCCTATCTTTTAATTAGTAATAAAAATGATAAAAGGATTAGATTTCTAATTTCATATTAAATTCTTTCAGTTATTTTAAACTCAAAAGAAATAAGACTGGTGTTTGGATTTGTTTTAGCATATTTTTGGTTATTTTCATTATGATTTTAACCATAATATTGGTGAAAGTAAAATTTTATATTTATTAAGTAATGATAGATGTTAAAGAAAATACTTTTTCAGCTTACAGTTTTCTTCAAAATTGTTATGTTAGAGGAAAAAATATAATAATTGTCATGTGTATATTGGTTAGTCTGGTCCAGACTTTAGCATAATAAATTATTAGAAGTGTTACATCTTGTAAAACAGGGGACTCCTTTAAATTAATTTATTCTCAAATTCTGTGTAGTTTTATTTTGAAAATAACTCATTCAGATGAGGTGGGATTGAATAAGAAGATTGAGATTCATAGTTATTAATATAGTAAAATCTCTACTTAAGTGAAAATGTGTTTGAATTACATTTTACAAACTAAAATTGACTGAGTGATTTGAATGTCTTGTGTTGTATGCGTTATCATCCCCAGTGCATTTTTTATTGTTGTTATTCCTTCTTTTTGACAGCCGGAAATCACTGTGGAAAATCTTCCCAGTTATTTCAGACTTCAGAAACCATTATTGATTTTGTTCAGTGATGGCAGTGTAAATCCTCAATATAAAAAAGCAATATTGACACTGGTAAAGCAGAAATACTTGGATTCATTTACTCCTTGCTGGTTAAATCTGTAAGTATGTTTTTATTTTTTAATATGTAAGAGGTAAAGAAAGTAATAATTATTACATTTTCATTAGGAAACAAAACTCTCTAACTCTTTGGAGTTAATTTTATGGAACCAAATATGTCATCATGATATTTTAGTAACAAAACTCCCCCAAACAAGGTCCAAGATGACCTTATTTTAGATTAAATTTTATTCTACAGTAAATTTTTAAAAGCAATAATTGTTCTGCTTTTTAAAAGGAATTGATGCCCATTGAGAAAAATTTGGCAAATACAGAATAGTAAACATTGTGATTTTTGGCCTTTTCCTTCAGTTCCTTTTTCTGTACTTCTATATTTTTAAAGTTCAGACAGATTTCAGTGCATTCATCAGCAATATTTCCTAGTATGTTTTCTAGATGTATGGATTGTGTTACATTTAATGTCTGTGAACAAAATTCACAAATAATATACTGCCACTTGTTCAGATTCATCAGATGAAAGACATATTTTATTCTTTAAACTCATTTGAAAAATAACAGAAATGGGGCAGTGTACATTTTTGCTGTGAAGAGTTTAACAGTGCATTCTACTGCTTGAGGCAACGTTTTCCCAGGCAATTATCATTATAGGTATCTAAGAATAAAATAGTATTTTTTTTTCTTTTATTATTATTATTATTATTATACTTTAGGTTTTATGGTACATGTGCGCAATGTGCAGGTAAGTTACATATGTATACATGTGCCATGCTGGTGCACTGCACCCACCAACTCGTCATCTAGCATTAGGTATATCTCCCAATGCTATCCCTCCCCCATCCCCCCACCCCACAACAGTCCCCGAAGTGTGATGTTCCCCTTCCTGTGTCCATGTGTTCTCATTGTTCAATTCTCAATAAAATAGTATTTTATAAAATGTAGAAAGTGTTACATTAGGAAAACTAAGTATCTTTAACTTAGAGTTTCCTTGTATGAGCATAATTATTTCTACTTCTTTAATTTGAAATTAATGCCTTTTTTCCTGAGAAAAGGCACAATTTTATGGAAAAGAAGTATTTATAAAAATAAGTATCTTGTTATCTTCTAGTCATGTAATCATTTAATTTTTGAGCTGATATATGATCAGATACTTGGCCAAATGTTGGAAGGAAACTATTGGTTGTGTCAAGCCTAAATTGACAAGCCTTTGGGCTATGCCTGCTTTTCATTAAAATTGTCATTGGCTGCTGCTTTTCTCCTAAGTGAAACAAAGTGCCCCATGTTAAAAAGAAACTTTTAAAGAATCCGGTTACTAATAACATGTCATAGACCTCTTGGTTTTTAGGACATCTTTTCATAAAGTGAACTTACTGGCATGATACTACTTAAAAGTTTAATGTTCTACAAATTACTATTTTCATTATTTTGTTGTAGAAAGAAACATTAATATGTTCAATTATTCTCTTTTGCAGAAAGAATACTCCAGTGGGGAGAGGAATCTTGCGGGCATATTTTGATCCTCTGCCTCCCCTTCCTCTACTTGTTTTGGTGAATCTGCATTCAGGTGGCCAAGTATTTGCATTTCCTTCAGACCAGGCTATAATTGAAGAAAACCTTGTATTGTGGCTGAAGAAATTAGAAGCAGGACTAGAAAATCATATCAGTAAGTTTTCTGTTTTGTTTAATACATGTAGTTCTGCATTTTGTTCCATAAATGTTAAACTCTAAATATAGCTAAAGAATGGTAGGATGAGTTATTAAAATGCTGGTAGCATCATCCATGTGGACAGTCTCTGACTGGGAGGCCAAAGGTGCAAGGCCTCAGTCAGTGATAGGCTCCCCTATGAAGGCCTGTTTCTTGAATTTTAATTCATTGAGTCCATGTTACTTGTATAGATCACCAGTGTATTCAAACATATGATTTTGGTAATTTATGCCATTAAAAAAGTTGTTACAGTGGGAACTTTGGCCTACCAAAGCATAAGTATTTCATCTATTTTTATAAAATTTAAAATTGTAGATTTCAGAAGATATTTCTTGTGCAGCTTTTTCCATGTGCACGCCAGCTTGTTTTCTTTTTATAACTGTAAGCAAATATGTGGTTTTATAGAAAATGAGGATATTTTACAAATAGTGCATTATTGTTATATAAAATTCTGGTTCTAAGTACAGGCATACCTCAGAGATATTGTGGGTTCAGTATGAGACCACCACAATAAAGCAAATATTGAAATAAAGCAAATCATACAAATTTTTTGGTTTCTAAGTATATATAAAAGTTATGTTTACACTATAGTGTAGTCTATTAAATATGCAATAGCATTATGTCTAAAAAATGTTTTTACCTTAATTTTAAAATATTGCTAAAAAATGCCAACAATTATCTGAGCTTTCAAGGAATTGTAACCTTTTGGCTGATGAAGGAGGGTCTTGTCTCTGTGTTGATGGCTGCTAACTGACGGGGTAGTTGCTGAAGTGCTGAAGTTTGGGCTGTGGCAATTTCTTACAATAAGACAACAATGAAGTTTGCAGCATTGATTGACCTTTCTTTTCACAAAAGATTTCTCTGTAGTATATGATGCTGTTTGATAGTATTTTATTCACAGTAGAACTTCTTTCAAAATTGGAATCAATCCTTTGAAACCCTGCTGCTGCTTTATCAACTAAGTTTATGGAATATTCTAAATCCATTGCTGTCATTTCAACAATGTTCATAGCATTTTCACCAGTAGTTTCCAACTCAAGAAACCGCTTTCCTTGCTTGTTCATGAGAAGCATCCGTTCAAGATTCATCATAAGATTGCAGCAATTTAGTTTCACCTTCAGGCACCACTTCTAATTCTAGTTCTCTTGCTATTTATACCCCATCTGCAGCTACTTTCTCCACTGAAGTCTTGAGCCCCACAAAGTGTACAAGGCTTCCTTTTCCTCTGCATCCTTGTCAGCATTTGTTATTGCTTTTGTTTGAGATAAAAGCCATTTTAACTGGGGTGAGGTGATATCTCATTGTAGGTTTGATTTGCTTTTCTCTGATGATCAGAGAAATATCTGTTTTCATAGACCTATTTTCCATTTGAATGTCTTCTTTTCAGTAGTGTCTATTCAGATCTTTTGCCAATTTTTAAATCAGATTATTAGTTTTTTTTTTTCCCATAGTAGTTTGAGCTCCTTATATTCTCTGGCTATTAATCCCTTGTCAGACAGGTAGTTTGCTAATATTTTATTCCATTCTGTGGGTTATCTCTTTACATTGTTGATTGTTTATTGTTTCCTTTGCTGTGAAGGTTTTTTTTTAACTTGATGTGATCCCATTTGTCCATTTTTGCTTTGGTTGCTTGTGCTTGTGGGGTATTTACAAATCTTTGCCCAGTCCAATGTCCTGGAGAGTTTCTATAATGTTTTTGTCTAATAATTTATTTTAGTAATTTAAGTTCTTACATTGAAGTCTTTAATATCTTTTGAGTTAAGAGTGAGATAAGGTCCAGTTTGTTTATTTTGTATCCTGCAACTTTACTAAATTGGTTGATTAGTTCTAACAGGTGTTTTTGTGGAGTCTTTAGGCGTTTTCTGTATATAAGATCATGCTACCTGCAAACAGGAATAATTTAACTTCCTTTCTGATTTGGACAGAGCCAGAATTTTGAACCACAAGAAAAGAGATCTTGGCCCAGAATCTATTATCCTGGCTTATAACATGCCATAATATCTACTTTTCTGAAAACATAGAAAAATTTATATTTGTAGTATGGATGTATATGTTAATTTATATTTGAGTCTTAACCATTTATACATCGTTGTGGCAACAATAGGCCTGTAGCTATAGTTTAAATAAGTAAACATGTAGCAACCTAGATTATTATAGTATATTGAACAAATAGTGTGAAATTTGATGTAACAAAAAATCTCCTAGGTACTATATAAGGATTTTATTAGATACTAGATGATCTATCCTAAAATAATATTTTGATACTGTTCCATGACAGAGTCCTGAAATAAGGTTTGTATGTGTGTGTATATATGTAAATATGTATGTATGTGTGTACGTATGTATATACACATACACTCTGGTATACAAATTCTCATTCAGTGTTATGTCAACCATCAGGTATAGTATGAATCTACCATTATGTATATTTGTATGTATTTCATCAGATACTTTAATTTATTTTAGGGTCAATCATTACACCAAACCCATCCTTCCTAAGTGGTCTGCTTCATTTCTGTCAAGTTAAGCAGTTTTAACAAACATATTATGCTTAAATATGGATGGTATTTTTATTGAAATATAATTAATATACCATAAAATTCACCCTTTTAGAGTATACAATTCAGTACTTTTTCATGAATTCTCAAGATCGTGCAACTACTACCATTGTTGAATTTCAGAACATTTTCATCACCCCAAAAAGAAACCCCATACCCATTAGCAGTCACTCTCAATTTTCTTCTCTATCCACCCTTTGGCACCCACTCATCTATTTTGTGGTTCTATGGATTTGCCTAATCTAGACATTTCATATAAATGGTATCATATAATATGTGGCTTCTTATGTCTGACTTCTTTCACTTATCATAAGGTTTTCAAGGATCAACCATGTTATAGCATGAACCAGTAGTTCATTCCTTTTTATGGATGAATAATATTCCACTGCAAGGATATGTAACATTTTGTTTATTCCTTAGTTGATGGACAGTTGGGTTGCCTTTACTTATGGCGATTATGAATAATGCTGCTATGAGCATACATGTATATGGTTTTGTGCCTGTCTTTATGCTAGTACTGCACTGTCTTGATTATTGTCGCTTTGTAGTAGATTTTAAAATTGGGAAATTTGATTACTCCAACTTCGTTTTTCATTTTCTTTTATTTCGTTATTTTTTTTGAGACAGGGTCTCACTCTGTCACCAAGGCTGGAGTGCAGGGGTGTGATCATCACACACTACAGCCCCGAACTCGTGGGCTCAAGGAACTCTCCTACCTCAGCCTTCCAAGTAGCTAGGACTACATGCATGCACCACCAAGCCTGGCTTCATTTTTTTGTTTTTGTCTTTGTTTTTGTTTTTGTAGAGACAGGGTCTCACTGTGTTGTCCAGGCTGGTCTTGAACTGTTGGCCTCAAGCAACCCTCCCTCCTCAGCCCCCTAAAGTGTTGGCATTAGAGGCATGAGCCACTGCACCTGGCCCTATTCTTTGTTTTCAAGACAATTTTGGCTATTCTGGGTTCCTTTAGATGGTATTTTTGTCTTAATTTTCTGAGGCAATTTATTGGTTTTAATATTTTCCTAGGAAATGGGACAGAATTAATTAAATTCAATATTTTGTTTAAGTGGATCTGGAAGGAGACCTTTCTGTAGTTATCACTCATCTTTGACTACTTCATTCTCACCACATGGTATAGGGATATTTTCAGCTGTAGCTCTTAAACTCCTCAGAAAGTCTGTGTTCACTTAACTGTCTGCGTTGCTATTTTATAGAATCAAATGAGTATTGTCATTTTGTAGCTGCAGTGACACAGAGTTCCCATGGACTGTAACTCAAGATTATGTGTAGCTACGGCTAGAATGTTTCTCAAACAGAATTACTTAAAAAAAAAAAAAAAAAAAAAGCAGACATGTTCAAAACATAGAAACCTGAGCTCCTGACCTAGCTTCCTTGATTACTATGTGGCTGTAGGCAAGTCATTCTTGGTTTCCTCCTCTACAACTATAAAATGAGTTTAATAGTTTCCACTCTGAATACATCACATAGTTATTAAAAAAATGTATGCAGAGGCACTTTGTAAAGTATAAACTCTAATGTATTATCATCACCTGTGTAAAGATCCTTTCCTGCAAGGAACATCCCTGAGGGCTTTGATTCTTCAGCACAAACCATTACCCAGAGGAAAGAATCAACGTTATACTTCTGAGTTTTCTGAGAGACTGGCGTGTCTTCTATTGCAATTTTGTTAATGTCTTTGCCAGCTCATTCTTTGCGGGTTTCCATCATTTCTGTGCATCACTGCTCCTATTCTTAAATTAATCCTGTAGCCTCTGCAGCAGGAAAAAGAAAACTGAACAGTCTCTGTGTATTGGATTCTGCCTTCTATGCTAGCAGGGCCTGCTCTCAGCATCTCTGGTAGATAGATCTTTGCCAACAGTGGTGTTCTGAGATGGGGTTGGGGTCGGATGAGTTGTAGGGACATTCTGGAAATAGCCTAAATCAGTAACATGGTGCCACTGGTGTCTGCCTCACCTTACTTATTGCATATCTTAATTTCTGTGAAACTGTGGCCACTGGCAATTCTTACTTGAGATTTACACTTAACTTTGGCCCAGTTCCCTGATCTTTGTATGCTTTGGTGTTCTCGTCTATAAAATTGTAAAGGTAAAATGAATAATGCATGTGTATAGTAAAGGCTGAATAAATGTTAATTAGTATTATTTATTGTCATTATTGATTTGATAAATAATGTATTTATTACCCATACATTATTACAGTTTTATTTGCAGTTGAAAACATTAAGATCTTTGTAGAGTTCCCTCAGCAAGTAATTAGCAAAATTGGGATGTTTCAGGCATTTTGTCATAGTCTCAGACTGCTAGGCTGCAGTGTTGACCTTAAAAAATAACTATTGTTAAATATAATATTTGCTACATGCTACACTTTAAACTGGACTCTTTGTTGTTGTTGAGACAGTGTCACACTCTCTCATCCAGGTTTGAGTGCAATGGTGTAATCACGGCTCATTGCAGCCTCAACCATCTGGGTTCAAGTGAACCTTCCGCCTCAACCTCCCGAGTAGCTGGAACTACAGGCACGTGCCACCATGCCCAGCTAATTTATTTTTATTTTTTGATTTTTTGTAGAGAAGGGCTACCACTATGTCGCCCAGGCTGGTCTTGAACTTCTGGGGCCAAGCTGTCCTCCCATCTTGGCTTCCCAAAGTGGTGGGATTACACATGTGAGGCACCATTCCCAGCCTAAACTGGACTCTTACAGATACTTTAATATACATTTATCTGCATATTGCAAACTACAAACAGTTATTCTTCTTACCTGTTCATTATGTTCAAGAAAATATGTCATCCGTTTGTCACTTTTGAACCTGCTAACCTGGCAACACCAATTTGAAACATCAGTTTCATGAGTAGCCTAAATTTATTGCCCTGCTGATGTACCAATTACCAGGATTTCATATAGTTGAGTATGAGTGAAGAAATTATATATCAATAAGCAAAGTACAGCTGTACTGCATGTGTACATATACAGATTTTTGTTTGAGCTTTACTCTAGGAAATTGCAATTTATATGTTTTTTCTAAGCTCTTAAAGATACTCAATTTATGAGAGATGCTCAAGTTTGTATCTTTCGAGCATTTATTATTATTTTTTAGCATGTAACAGTGCATAGATTCTTTCATTGGAATTTATTTTTAAAAGGTTTACTTTGTACATTTCCTTATATAGTTTATTTTTTAAAATAGTACCCTAAATGGGCCAACTAAATTCTGAAACTGTTTTGTAAACTGTCTAGTACATGGAAGAAAGTTAGCTAATTTATCTCTATGTTATCAGCCTTAATCAGTTTTCCTCTTTTAATAACCAATATTTTAAAATAATGTTAAGATTCATTGCCATGAAGCTCATCTAAGAGAAATTATTTAATCACTATGTATAGTACAGTTGATTCCACAGCAATTTTTAATTATTTCTTGTCTATAATTATTTTTGTAAAATGAACTTGTTTTCATAAAGTGCGTGGAAAAGATGTTAATCAAAAGCTTCAAGAACAGAAAATGCTTTAAAATGTAAGGAAACACTTGTATAAATAACTATATAATAAATAATTACATATGTTCCAAAATTTTTTTCTTGAATGATTTATAGAAATAGTTACATTTCTTTGGCAGTAGAGAGGGAAGCAGGCAACTTTTTCATTTAACGTTTTACATATGTGTATGTGATCTTGTTACACATATTTCTGTTTTTCAAAACCTCAACAAAGGTTAATTGGCATTGAGATTATGGACCTTTTCTCCCCTATTCATACTTATCTTTTTTAAAGAAAATAATAGCTTGTAAATGTAATCTAAAAATGAAAATGGCTAGTAGTGACAAATGTATCAAATTTCTTGTTGACAATGACAGTAAAAAAATTCCTAGCTTTGCTTAGATAAGTAAAACAAATAAAAGTTTCACTTCTACAAATATATTTTTCAAAATAAAACATTTTCTAGTATGTTGATGTGACGATTTATAGCTGTTAATCTTTAACCTTTGATTGTTTCTTCCTTCCAGCAATTTTACCTGCTCAGGAATGGAAACCTCCTCTTCCAGCTTATGATTTTCTAAGTATGATAGATGCCGCAACATCTCAACATGGCACTAGGAAAGTTCCCAAGTGTATGAAAGAAACAGATGTGCAGGAGAATGATAAGGAACAACATGAAGATAGATTGGCAGTCAGAAAAGAACCGATTGAAACTCTGAGAATAAAGCATTGGAATAGAAGTAATTGGTTTAAAGAAGCAGAAAAATCATTTAGGCATGATAAAGAGTTATGATGCTCAAAAGTGAACTAATTTTATAGGGCTGTGGTTTCCAAAAATTTTTTGGTATGATAGACTTAATTTATTTCCTTAAAGAATAATACTAAATCATTTCAAGTTTGCAGACTAGTGCCATCCAATAGAATTATAATATAAGTCACATGTTTTATTGAAAATTTTCTAGTAACTACAGTAAACAAAGTAAAAGTGAGCAGGGCAAAATAATTTTGATATTACTTTTCACCCAGTAGTATACCCAAAATAGCTAAATATAAAAATTATTAATGAGATATTTTACATCCTTTTTCGTACCAAGTCTTCAAAATGCAGTACATATTATATACTTACTGCATTTCTTACTTCCGAGTAGCCATATTTCAAGTGTTCATTGCTACATGTGGCCTGTGACTACTGTATTGGACAGTTCGGTACTAGACAAAAACTAGCATAATTAACTTAGTTCTAGCCATGATTTATATTTGGATTAAAATTAAAATATAACTCTAATCACAGTTAACTCCACAGTGCATTCATGCAGCTGGCAGTTATATTTGTTTTGTTGTAGTCATGATATTAAAAGCAGCGTTTGTCAACCTCAGGGGATATTTAGCAATTGTTGGGAGACATTTTTGATGTCATGACTAGGGCAGTTATTGACATTTAGTGAGTAGAGGCCAGGGATGCTGCTAAATAACCTGCATTGGACAGCGCCCCACAACAAAGAATTATCCTGCCCAAAATGTTAGTAGTGCCAAGGCTGAGTAACCTTGTGTTAGAAGTAACCTGTGGCAGACTAGGTTTCCAGAATTTCCTGGTTCTGCTCAAGTATCATGTTTGAAAAAATTTTGGCTATTAAAGATATGTATTAGATGGTCTTATCCTGATTATTACCTGGATACAACTTGATCTTTTCTAATATTTTCAGAAAGTGATGGGATAACCCTAGAAGAGGACTCAGAATGATATTTATATTTTAAGTGAGTCTTAAAACCTCCTCTTATTTCTAAAAGTTATATGGCTAAATTTCAGATTGAACAGGAATTCAGCATTCTGCCATCTCCTCATGGAAAGAGAGGCTCCCTCATCTGAAGCGTCTCTGAAATCTACCCTTGCAAGCTTCAGACAAATCAGTTGGTCTCCCTGAGCCACACGGCCTCATCTGTGAGGGAGGGAAAGATTAGCCAAAGAGTTAATTTTCATTCCAAATCACTTAGCTGTTAGACTGATCTGTTTGTAGCAGTTGTTTGTCTCATTTTTGCTCTGTGCATTTTTTGAGACATTTGTTGAGAATATTCTATTTGGTGCTCTACTGTATTTTTCCTTTTAATATCTACTTGATATCTTGTTCTTTAAATTTTCTTCACGTATGGTTTGCCTGATACAACTGATTTTTATAACTGAAATTTAAGGAATCAAACAGCTAAAACTCAATAAGTGCATATATTTCCTTATAACATAGACCCGTTGCTACTCTCAGCACCCTCTCCTCAATTTTTTTTTCTGTAGCATGTGATGCCTGATTAAACTCATTTTCATTTGCTTTTATTTCTAATATGGGAACAATGAGAGTGAACTCTAAATATAAGTTGTAGTAATAAAACATCATTAGCCTAATTATTAGAAAATGCTAAGTAAGTACCAGCACATAGAAACATGAAATTGCTTAGTCATTGTACCTTTGTCAGCAATTTTGACAGTCATTAATGTTTGTCATAATTTTAAATAAAGTATCTGGGTTTCAGAATACCTTCACAAGCCTTCTTTAGTCTCCTCTGTGCCCTCTCTTGGACCACTCTCCCTCTATCAGTTGGGTTTCTTTGGTTACAAGCAACAGAAATTCAAGTTTGGCTCACTTAAGCAAATTGAGAATATTGGATAATTCAGAGAAGAAAAAGTAAACTAGGCTTTGAAAGGATAGGAACTAAGTCTGTTCTGTGTAACAGGAACTAACAGCTCAGTGAAGAATCGGTTCCAACCGATTTACTATCTTTTGTGACTCAGGGAGTCCTGGGAAAGTTGGTTAGGGGACCACTAGGCACTTTAATTGACAGTCCTAACAGTACTTTATTTATTTATTTATTTATTTTTTTGAGATGGAGTCTTGCTGGGTCACCCAGGCTGGAGTGCAGTGGCATGCGATCTCGGCTCACTGCAGGCTCTGCCCTCCGGGTTCACGTCATTCTCCTGCCTCAGCCTCCTGAGTAGCTGGGACTACAGGCGCCCGCCACCTCGCCTGGCTAATTTTTTCTATTTTTAGTAGAGATGGGGTTTCACCGTGGTAGCCAGGATGGTCTCGATCTCCTGACCTTGTGATCCGCCCGCCTCGGCCTCCCAAAGTGCTGGGATTACAGGCGTGAGCCACTGCGCCCGGCCCTAACAGTACTTTCAAATGCAGAAGGGGTGAATCTCACAAAAGAAATCCAAATTCTGTTTACCAGAAAAAGAGAATGAATGCAGAGGAGGAAAAACAATGAAGAAATAGAAAACCCATGAATCCTCAAGACACTGCTTGCTGTTCTTCTACCATCCTCTGTATCCTTTTCAGGTCTTTCTGCTACCTCTTACCCATTTTTGAGAGCTCCAAAAGCCCTCTCTCTACCCTGAGTGGTTATAGCTTTCCTGTTTATTCTCCTGGTCCTCTAGTAGGGTTGGTCGCCAGTGCATATTTACATTTTGTATAACATTTCATCTCTCATGAGTCATATTATTTCACCCTGTCCTGCCTCACCTGTGCTAGAATGTAAATATCCTTGGTCCATTGTTTCCAGCCCTTGTGATGAAATATTTCACGAGCTGTTTTTCAAATTCCTAGAGTTCCTCACTTATGCCTATGCTTCTTTAAAAAGTAGTTAAAAATGTGTAAGGTGAACAATAAGAGTTTGCAAATCAGTGTCTATTTCAGTAATAAAAAGTAATTGGGTAGATACACCTTAGGATTTTCACTTCCACCTAAGATGTAGAAAACTGCAAGAGAATGTTACTCCTATCCTAACAACAAAAATTTATCAGTTTTCTTATATCCTTCAGAGAAAGTAGCCAAAGGAACTGAATTTCAAAGAGTGACAAGTCCCCTTCAAAGAGAAACAAGATATGTGAACTGTTTTGCCTTTATCAGAGAATAGGAGGCTGCCATTAAAGCAAGTGAGAATAAATTATAAAGAATTTAGAAGCACTCCTTGCAAGTTAGTTTGCCTCAGATTCCTGAATTGGAAACAAAGGACTTTATTACACCAGTAGCATTAGTCAGAGTGTCAGCATCCCCACAGTGTTATCAGAAGAGGCCCAGGTGATACCTGCACACAGAGTGGATTGCATAACAGAAGGAACCCTGAGTTTAGGGAGCCCTAATATGTTATAATGGATATTTAGCATGCATGCCCTTTGCTCTGGAGGAATAGATCTTTATTATGCTGGACAGTAATCAAACTTGTCCTTCTAGAGGGAGATACTGTCTAGGGAGATGATATCTCTATCGGTCTTTCCAGGCTGTTCTTTATATAAATATCCTTGAAAAGGTAGTCCAGAAGAAAGGCAGGCAGTACCTTTCCATGCAATCATGCAGAAATGTGAGAGACCTATGGAGAATTGTCTACTGACAGAAATCATTAAATGTTAAGGAATTCTTTAAAGGCCAACTGTGTAATCGATATCAGCTTAAAATAGGTCCCCTGACATGACAGAGGTTTACAATCACTTTCCACAAGCCTCCACTGCATGCTAATGAGAAAGACTGGGGCAAGAGACTGGTGAGAAGAGACCCCTCAGTGACACAGGCATGCATGAAATGATGGGCTGACAGGCGTGAAACACTGCCCACTTCCTCAGACCTTTCTCTTGTACAAAGCAAAGCCACTGGGGGAGAGATGGCAAACGTTCCTGCCCTAATGGCCCAGGCAGAGATCCACTGCTCTTGAAGGACATGTAAAAGCAGAAATCTTTTGCCCTTGAGAAAGGCAGAAAATCTTGTGGGCCCAGGATCCTGTGCCAATACCAAGCAGAGATCCACTCTTACTGGAAGTACAGAAAATCTCTCCTGTTCAAGAATTCCCCAAACTGATAAGTATATAATTCAAATTGCAATAATGCAATGAAGATGTAGAAGGAAGTGATAGAGAATGATTATTATTAGAGGACCACCTACTTAAGTACAGTGGTGAGGTGAGTCCTCCATAATGAGGTGATATTTGAGCTAAGACTTAAAAGGATGAGTTAGCCACCCTAGATGAGAATAAAGAGCATTCTGGATACAGGAATAGCATCTGGAAGACTCCGGAAAGATTTTGGCTTATTTGAAGAATGGAATAGAACCAATATGGCTGGAGTCTAATGGGCAAGGGGGGCAATAAAGAGATAAGGCTGGAGAGCTAGGAAGAGGCAGCATTATGCAGGGTTTTGGAAGACATGGATGGTAAGGAATTTATTTCAAGCACACCAAGAAGCAGGGGAGAAATATGATGGGATGCAAAACCTCAGAAGAATATTCTGGTTGCCACAAGGAGTGGTCATGGAGAGTTGAGGATGGATTTGAGCTGTATTTTGGAGGTTTGACCTATAGACCTTGCTGATGGATTGGATCTAGGTTTTGAGGGAGAAGGAAGAACTACAAATGACTCAAGTTTCTGATATTAGTAACTGAAAGAATGTGGTGCTATTTACTGAAATGAGGAATAGAGAAGCTGGGGTGGTGTTGGGGGTGGACAGAAAATCAAAAGTTTTATTTTGTCTACATTAAGAGTGAAAAACCTATTTGATTTCAAGTTGACAGTTGGATACTTCAGTATGGAGCTCAGTGGAGAGCTTTTCTTCATTGATTCGACAAATATTGTTTATTGTCTGCCAGGCACTGTTTTTGGCAATGAGAATAAAATAGCCCCTTTCTTCATGGAACTTACATTCTAGTGCAGGTGAGATGGAAAATAAGTAAATATACAGTTGATACACAGATGATAATGGCTGTGAAAAAAATAAGACAAAGGAGGGTAGGGAGGGGTATAGGAGATTTTAAAAATAAAGTATGGATAAGGAAAGCCTCACTGATAAGGTAAACTTGAATAAAACCTAAGAAGGAAATAAGGGAGCAAGCTTTCAGGTTATTTGTGATCAACCCTGTTACTTAAAACAATTTAGAATGCTAGATAATTTTTAAAAATTTTTAAAAATCTTTATTCAAAGGATTGAGGGGTTGACTGACAAGAGACCAAAAAACTACTGGGCCAAAATCTAAGTAAAAGCAGGAAACCAGAGAATTAAAGGATGTACTTCAAGTATTTTTTCCTAAAGCAATTGTCCATGTGAGCTGACTTACTCAGCTCTCATCTTTATATTTTAGTAAGTTATTTTGCTGGGGTTTTTTTCTTTCTTTCTTTTTTTTTTTTTTTTTTGAGATGGAGTTCTGCTCTTTCGCCCAGTCTGGAGTGCAGTGGCACAGTCTTGGCTCACTGCAACCTTCGCCTTCTGTTTTCAAGCAATTCTCCTGCCTCAGCCTCCTGAGTAGCTGGGATTACAGGCACCTGCCACCATGCCCAGCTAATTTTTGTATTTTTAGTAGAGATGGGGTTTCACCATGTTGGTCAGGCTGGTCTTGAATTCCTGACCTCGTGATCCGCCCGCCTCAGCCTCCCAAAGTGCTGGGATTACAGGAGTGAGCCACCACGCCTGGCATTTTGCTCTCTTTTACCAAAAACAAACGCAAAGAAAGAACAACAACAGAAAAATTCTTAAATACATTGATAGGCTGGAGAATTTTAATCTTTTTCACTTATCATTTAAATCCAAGTACATTTTATAACTTCTTTATACTAGCTGTCAACATGTAGGGCAATCTGTCTAAGCAGGGATGAATGACTTAAATAATCCTGGAGAATTTTCCCTTGAAGCCAAGCATGGGGTTGTTTAAATAAATTTCTTGTTTAAAATGAAAAACCAAAAATAAATATAAAAATAAAAACACGGTCAACTTTCTTTAGCTGCCAAGTATCTCCGTTGGCCTGAAGATGACAAAGGAGGGATTTTGTTGTGTAGAAAGTTCTGATTCCTCCCAGGAGCCCGTGAACCGCTTGTGCCTCAGGTGAGCAAGAATAGTCTCCCCACGCCCAGCTCTGTAAGGTGCCTGTGGTGAGATTTCCAAGTCCACCCTGGGGCCAGAACCGGTCCAGCCTGGCCCAGGAGGTGCGTGGAGTGTGGATGTGGGTGAGTGTCTGTCCCATACCCTGGCAAATGTCCCTAGCCCCAAACTTCAGCTTTGCCATGGGGACCAAAGTTAAAAGTCCAATCAGCATGGAAAGTTGGAACTCCATAGAGCCTGTGAGGTAAAGGTGAACTTAAAGAAATAGAAAAAACCTTCTCCATCTCTGCATAGTCAAATACTACAAAAGATGTTTTGATAGTGAGAAGCAAAAGGAAAACAAAAAGCCAAACCCTCTCTGAAAACTTGGAACTATATCTAAGTTTTGGATATACGTGGAGCCCTTGAGATTTGCAAACCAAATTGCCATAACCTATGTGGTCCAAAAACCCTCAAGTGATGATTAGTTTAAAATGGTCCCAAACAGGTCCTTGAACTAGAAACTTGGCAAAAACAAACACATTCTCTCTGGGGAAAGCCACCCACCTTCATAGCAGGCCTCCAAGTATTGACCAAGATAACTTTTTCAAGGGCAGTGATTTACACATAGTCAAAATTATGTAAGCACACAAGGAAAAACCAAGCATACTGAGAACTAGCAAGAATTAAAAGCAAAACAAATACTTCAGAAATTAACATTATTAGACATATTAATTGTGCTTACTATGTTTCAAGAAATAAAAGGCAAGCTTAAACATATCTTCAGGAAACAGGCCATCAAAAGACAACAGAACGAATTTAAGAAAGAAAGAAAATTTCTAGAAAAAAAAAAAAACAAAAACCATAACTAGGCCGGGAGCAGTGGCTTATGCCTGTAATCTCAGCACTTTGGGAGACTGAGGGGGAAGAATCACAAGGTCAGGAGTAAGAGACCAGCCTGGACAATATGGTGAAACCCCATCTCTACTAAAAACACAAAAAAATTAGCCAGGTGTGGTGGCGCATGCCTGTAATCCCAGCTACCAGGGAGGCTGAGGCAGGAGAGTTGCTTGAACCTGGGAGGTTGAGGTTGCAGTGAGTCAAGATCGCACCACTGTACTCCAGCCTGGGAGACAGAGCAAGACTCCATCTCAAAAAAAAAAAAAAAAAAAACAACAAAAACCATAACTAAAATATTTAAAGTAGACACAGCTGAAAAGGGAATTGGAAGATCATAAAAAATCACTCAGAATGTAACACAGAGAGACAAAAGATGAAAAATATGAAAAAGAAGCAAAACAAAAGAACAATTAACAGAATTTTCCAGAATGAAGAAAGACACCAATTCACAAATTCAGAAGCTTATAAATTCGATTAAATAAAAACAAATTTACCCTACACACACAGTGAATCTACAGAATACCAAAGGCAAAGAAACCTTAAAATGTGCTAGAAAAAAAAAGACATTGTATTCAAAGTAGTGTCAGACAACAACCGAGTCAGAAGCCAGTAGAATGATATATTCAATAAACAAAGAAAAATAATTGCTAACCTAGAATTTTATATCCAGTGAAAATATTTCTTTAAAAAAGAGTAAGATCAGGACATTTCAGAATAGCAAAAACAGAGTTGCTATCTGCAAAATAAGGAGATTCAGGATATATTTTTCATGTGGAAGGAAAATGACCCCAGATAGAAGGGAAAAGAGGCAAAAGGGAATGAGGAACAAAGTGGTAAGTACATGGGTAAATGTGAATGGGAATTGAGTGCATAAAACAATGTCTTGTGGAGTTTTAAAAAGTGAACAATGAGAGGGTGGAGCCAAGATGGCAGAATAGGAACAGCTCTGGTCTACAGCTCCCAGTGTGAGCAACGCAGAAGACAGGTGATTTCTGCATTTCCATCTGAGGTACTGGGTTCCTCTCACTAGGGAGTGCCAGACAGTGAGTGCAGGACAGTGGGTGCAGCACACCGTGCGCGAGCCGAAGCAGGGCGAGGCATTGCCTCACTCGGGAAGCGCAAGGGGTCAGGGAGTTCCCTTTCCTACTCAAAGAAAGGGGTGACAGATGGCACCTGGAAAATCGGGCCACTCCCACCCAAATACTGTGCTTTTCCAACGGGCTTAAAAAGCAGCAAACCAGGAGATTACATCCCACACCTGGCTCGGAGGGTCCTACACCCACAGAGTCTCGCTGATTGCTAGCACAGTAGTCTGAGATCAAACTGCCAGGTAGCAGTGAGGCTGGGGGAAGGGCGCCTGCCCAGGCTTGATTAGGTAAACAAAGCAGCCAGAAGCTTGAACTGGGTGGAGCCCACCACAGCTCAAGGACACCTGCCTGCCTCTGTAGGCTCCACCTCTGGGGACAGGGCACAGACAAACAAAAAGACAGCAGTAACCTCTGCAGACTTAATTGTCCCTGTCTGACAGCTTTGAAGAGAGTAGTGGTTCTCCCAGCACACAGCTGGAGATCTGAGAACGGGCAGACGGCCTCCTCTAGTGGGTCCCTGACCCCCGAGGAGACTTACTGGGAGGCACCCCCCAGTAGGGGCAGACTGACACCTCACGCGGCCGGGTACTCCTCTGAGACAAAACTTCCAGAGGAACAATCAGACAGCAGCATTTGCAGTTCACCAATATCCGCAGTTGTACAGCCACCGCTGTTCTGCAGCCACCACTGCTGATACCCAGGCAAACAGGGTCTGGAGTGGACCTCTAGCAACCTCCAACAGACCTGCAGCTGAGGGTCCTGTCTGTTAGAAGGAAAACCAACAAACAGAAAGGACATCCACACCAAAAACCCATCTGTACGTCACCATCATCAAAGACCAAAAGTAGATAAAACCACAAAGATGGGGAAAAAACAGAGCAGAAAAACTGAAAACTCTAAAAAGCAGAGCGCCTCTCCTCCTCCAAAGGAATGCAGCTCCTCGCCAGCAATGGAACAAAGCTGGACGGAGAATGACTTTGACAAGTTGAGAGAAGAAGGCTTCAGATAATCAAACTACTCCGAGCTACAGGAGGAAATTCAAACCAATGGCAAAGAAGTTAAAAACTTTGAAAAAAAATTAGACGAATAGATAACTAGAATAACCAATGCAGAGAAGTCCTTAAAGGAGCTGATGGAGCTGAAAGCCAAGGCTTGAGAACTACATGAAGAATGCAGAAGCCTCAGGAGCCGATGTGATCAACTGGAGGAAAGGGTATCAGTGATGGAAGACAAAATGAATGAAATGAAGCGAGAAGGGAGATTTAGAGAAAAAAGAATAAAAAGAAATGAGCAAGGCCTCCAGGAAATATGGGACTATGTGAAAAGACCAAATCTACATCTGATTGGTGTACCTGAAAGTGACGGGGAGAATGGAACCAAGTTGGAAAACACTCTGCAGGATATTATCCAGGAGAACTTCCCAATCTAGCAAGGCAGGCCAACATTCAGATTCAGGACATACAGAGAATGCCACAAAGATACTCCTCGAGAAGAGCAACTCCAAGACACATAACTGTCAGATTCACCAAAGTTGAAATGAAGGAAAAAATGTTAAGAGCAGCCAGAGAGAAGGGTTGGGTTTCCCACAAAGGGAAGCCCATCAGACCAACAGTGGATTTCTCAGCAGAAACTTTACAAGCCAGAAGAGAGTGGGGGCCAATATTCAACATTCTTAAAGAAAAGAATTTTCAACCCAGAATTTCATATCCAGCCAAACTAAGCTACATAAGTGAAGGAGACATAAAATACTTTACAGACAAGGAAATGCTGAGAGAATTTGTCACCACCAGGCCTGCCCTAAAAGAGCTCCTGGAGGAAGCACTAACCATGGAAAGGAACAACTTGTACCAGCCTCTGCAAAAACATGCCAAAATGTGAAGACCGTCAAGGCTAGGAAGAAACTGCATCAACTAACAAGCAAAATAACCAGCTAACATCATAATGACAGGATCAAATTCACACATAACATTATTAACTTTAAATGTAAATGGGCTAAATGCTCCAATTAAAAGACACAGACTGGCAAATTGGATAAAGAGTCAAGACCCATCAGTGTGCTGTATTCAGGAAACCCATCTCATGTGCAGAGACACACATAGGCTCAAAATAAAGGGATGGAGGAAGATCTACCAAGCAAATGGAAAACAAAAAAAGGCAGGGGTTGCAATCCTAGTCTCTGATAAAACAGACTTTAAACCAACACAGATCAAAAGAGACAAAGAAGGCCATTATGTAATGGTAAAGGTATCCATTCAAAAAGAAGAGCTAACTATCCTACATATATATGCACCCAATACAGGAGCACCCAGATTCATAAAGCAAGTCCTTAGCGACCCTACAAAGAGACTTAGACTCCCACACAATAATAATGGGAGACTTTAACACCCCACTGTCAACATTAGACAGATCAATGAGACAGAAAGTTAACAAGGATACCCAGGAATTGAACTCAGCTCTGCACCAAGCAGACCTAATAGACATCTACAGAACTCTTCACCCCAAATCAACAGAGTATACATTTTTTTCAGCACCACACCACACCTATTCCAAAATTGACCACATAGTTAGAAGTAAAGCACTCCTCAGCAAATGTAAAAGAACAGAAATTACAACAAACTGTCTCTCAGACCACAGTGCAATCGAACTAGAACTCAGGATTCAGAAGCTCACTCAAAAGCACTCAACTACATGGAAACTGAACAACCTGCTCCTGAATGACTACTGGGTACATAACGAAATGAAGGCAGAAATAAAGATGTTCTTTGAAACCAATGAGAACAAAAACACAACATACCAGAATCTAGGGGACACATTCAAAGCAGTGTGTGGAGGGAAATTTATAGCACTAAATGCCCACAAGAGAAAGCAGCAAAGATCCAAAATTGACACCCTAACATCACAATTAAAAGAACTAGAAAAGCAAGAGCAAACACATTCAAAAGCTAGCAGAAGGCAAAAATAACCAAAATCAGAGCAGAACTGAAAGAAATAGAGACACAAAAAACCCTTCAAAAAATTAATGAATCCAGGAGCTCTTTTTTTGAAAATATCAACAAAATTGATAGACCACTAGCAAGACTAATAAAGAAGAAAAGAGAGAAGAATAAAATAGATGCAATAAAAAATGACAAAGGGGATATCACCACCGATCCCACAGAAATACAAACTACCATCAGAGAATACTACAAACACCTCTACGCAAATAAACTAGAAAATCTAGAAGAAATGGATAAATTCCTCGACATATACACTCTCCCAAGACTAAACCAGGAAGATGTTGAATCTCTGAATAGACCAATAACAGGCTCTGAAATTGTGGCAATAATCAATAGCTTACCAACCAAAAAAAGTCCAGGAGCAGATGGATTCACAGCCGAATTCTACCAGAGGTACAAGGAGGAGCTGGTACCATTCCTTCTGAAACTATTCCAATCAATAGAAAAAGAGGGAATCCTCCCTAACTCATTTTATGAGGCCAGCATCATCCTGATACCAAAGCCTGGCAGAGACACAACAAAAAAGAGAATTTTACACCAATATCCTTGATGAACATTGATGCAAAAATCCTCGATAAAATACTGGCAAACTGAATCCAGCAGCACATCAAAAAGCTTATCCACCATGATCAAGTGGGCTTCATCCCTGGGATGCAAGGCTGGTTCAACATATGCAAATCAATAAATGTAATCCAGCATATAAACAGAACTAAAGGCAAAAACCACATGATTGTCTCAATAGATGCAGAAAAGGCCTTTGACAGAATTCAACAACCTTCATGCTAAAAACTCTCAATAAATTAGGTATTGATGGGACGTATCTCAAAATAATAAGAGCTATCTATAACAAACCCACAGCCAATATCATACTGAATGGGCAAAAACTGGAAGCATTCCCTTTGAAAACTGGCACAGGACAGGGATGCCCTCTCACACCACTCCTATTCAACATAGTGTTGGAAGTTCTGGCCAGGGCAATCAGGCAGGAGAAGGAAATAAAGGGTATTCAATTAGGAAAAGAGGAAGTCAAATTGTCCCTGTTTGCAGATGACATGATTGTATATCTAGAAAACCCCATCATCTCAGCCCAAAATCTCCTTAAGCTGAGAAGCAACTTCAGCAAAGTCTCAGGATACAAAATCAATGTGCAAAAATCACAAGCATTCTTATATACCAATAACAGACAAACAGAGAGCCAAATCATGAGTGAACTCCCATTCACAGTTGCTTCAAAGAGAATAAAATACCTAGGAATCCAACTAACAAGAGATGTGAAGGACCTCTTCAAGGAGAACTACAAACCACTGCTCAATGAAATAAAAGAGGATACAAACAAATGGAAGAACATTCCATGCTCATGGGTAGGAAGAATCAATATCATGAAAATGGCCATACTGCCCAAGGTAATTTATAGATTCAGTGCCATCCCCATCAAGCTACCAATGACTTTCTTCACAGAATTGGAAAAAACTACTTTAAAGTTCATATGGAACCAAAAAAGAGCCCGCGTCGCCATGTCAATCCTAAGCCAAAAGAACAAAGCTGGAGGCATCACGCTACCTGACTTCAAAGTATACTACAAGGCTACAGTAACCAAAACAGCATGATACTGGTACCAAAACAGACATATAGTTCAATGGAACAGAACAGAGCCCTCAGAAATAATGCCGCATATCTACAACCATCTGATCTTTGACAACCTGACAAAAACAAGCAATGGGGAAAGGATTCCCTATTTAATAAATGGTGTTGGGAAAACTGGCTAGCCATATGTAGAAAGCTGAAACTGGATCCCTTCCTTACACCTTATACAAAAATTAATTCAAGATGGATTAAAGACTTACATGTTAGACCTGAAACCATAAAAACCCTAGAAGAAAACCTAGGCAATACCATTCAGGACGTAGGCATGGGCAAGGACTTCATGTCTAAAACACCAAAAGCAATGTCAACAAAAGCCAAAATTGACAAATGGGATCTAATTAAACTCAAGAGCTTCTGCACAGCAAAAGAAACTACCATCAGAGTGAACAGGCAACGTACAAAATGGGAGAAAATTTTTGCAACCTACTCATCTGACAAACGGTTAATATCCAGAATCTACAATGAACTCAAACAAATTTACAAGAAAAAAACAACCCCAACAAAAAGTGGGCAAAGGATATGAACAGACACTTCTCAAAAGAAGACATTTATGCAGCCAAAAAATACATGAAAAAATGCTCATCATCACTGGCCATCAAAGAAATGCAAATCAAAACCACAATGAGATACCATCTCACACCAGTTAGAATGGTGATCATGAAAAAGTCAGGAAATAACAGGTGCTGGAGAGGATGTGGAGAAATAGGAACAGTTTTACACTATTGGTGGGACTGTAAACTAGTTCAACCATTGTGGAAGACAGTGTGGCGATTCCTCAGGGATCTAGAAGTAGAAATACCATTTGACCCAGCAATCCCATTACTGGGTATATACCCAAAGGAGTATAAATCATGCTGCTATAAAGACACATGCACACATATGTTTATTGCAGCACTATTCACAATAGCAAAGACTTGGAACCAACCTAAATGTCCAACAACGATAGACTGGATTAAGAAAATGTGGCACATATACACCATAGAATACTATGCAGCCATAAAAAATGATGAGTTCATGTCCTTTGTAGGGACATGGATGAAACTGGAAACCGTCATTCTCAGCAAACTATTGCAAGGACAAAAAACCAAACACCACATGTTCTCACTCATAGATGGGAATTGAACAATGAGAACACATGGACACAGGAAGGGGAACATCACACTCCGGGGACTGTTGTGGGGTGGGGGGAGGGGGGGAGGGATAGCATTAGGAGATATACCTAATGCTAAATGGCGAGTTAATGGGTGCAGCACACCAACATGGCACATGTATACATACGTAACAAACCTGCACATTGTGCACATGTACCCTAAAACTTTATAATAATAATAAAATTTAAAAAAAAGTGTACAATGAAAATAACATACCATGACAATATGTAAGCAGGAAAAGGAATCAATAGTTAATGCATTCTACATTACTTGGGAAAAGGATAGTTACTGATTAATTTTGGGTTTCAATAAGTATGCATTTTGTAATTTCTAGGGTATACATTGAGAATTGAAAATTTTCAAACTATGAGAGGAAAAAAAAAACTGTAGTTACAAGAAATGACCAGCCAAAAGAAGGCAGGAAAAGAAAATAAATGAAACATGGAACAGGTGGGATAAATAGCACAAAATAGGACAGCAATTTAATCTGAAATATCAGTAAATACATGCAAACATACTAAATGCTGCAATTAAAAGATTGTCAGGATTTTAAAAATCAACTACATGAAGTTTATAAGAGATATATATTAAACTTAAGTATACAGGAAGTTTAAAAGTAAAAGGATGGAAAAAATACATACCATGCAAACGAGAGAAAGCTGGTCAGATAGCCTTAATGTCAGAGAATATACATATTAAGTCAAAAGCATTATTAAAAAGATAGATTCTTCATAATGATAATTCAATTAATCAGTAAGTTATAACAGTTATAAATTTGTGATCACCTAATAACATGGTATCAAATTATATGAAGCAAAAAGTAATAGAAGTAGACAAATTCACCATCATATTAGATTTTTAAGTATGAAGTAATTAATAGAGCCAGCAGAAAAAAATAAGAGAAGTTGTCAAAGAGTTAAACAATGTCATAAATAAACTTGACCTAACTTCACCCAGTGATTGCGGAATACACATTCTTTCCAAACACACACAAGGCATTTATAAAAAGGAACATATACTGGGCTATAAAGCAAGTATTGATAACTGTTAAAGGATTAAAATCATGCACAACATGTTCTCTGAACACAGTGCAATTAATCTAGGAATCAATAACAGAATGATGCCTAGAGATACAGAGTTAAGGAGTTGGGTATGCAAGCTTGAGCTTGAGATAAAAATCTAGGCATTATATAACTTATGAATGGAAAAAATTGGAATTCAACCTTAGTCTCCTTCACATCCATTTAGTGGGATAATACCATGTAAAGCCTTTCCTGTCCATAACATCCTTCTGCATTGAAATTTAAAAAAAATATATAAAATACATTAAATAATACTAAAATGGCCTATGACTAGATTACTGAATAATCAGACAATTCAATCATCTCTCCCCTTAGAGTTAATATTCTTAACACTTTATGGTTGTAGGCTATAATTTCACATTCTCTTAAAATAAGCCTTTTTCTTTTACTAAGATTTATTAGTGGAAGCCTATCCAAGATTTAGTTTGGATAACCCAGGGTCAAGTCCTTACATAGGCCTCGAGAGCTATAAAAAAACAGATGCAGAATCTGGAGTCTTGTGAAATATTCCAGACCGGCTTCTTGACTTATAGTGGGCAAAATTGCACGTCAGTATTTTAATCAAATAAAGCACTCATTTCCTCTGACATTAAATGCAGTCTGGATTTTCTGTTTCTCAGGTGGATGTTTTATATAGTTATGAAGGCTATTTTTGAAGAATTAATTTTCCTCACATTTAAACTTGTTTTCTTATTAGAGATACAACCTAACCAGCTACCCAGTTCTTTGTGCCATGAAACTCCTTCAGAATGTCTGGTTTTTTGTACTGAGAGTGACTATTGCATCTAAATCACTTCTCCAAAGTTACCAGGAGAGGACTCTAAGGTCACACCGGCCCCAGATGGTCTTGACAAATGTGAACAGTGAGTAAGTCCCTATTTAAACATTGTAAGAAGGTAGGGTTATTCCTGTTTCTAAAGATACTTAAAGTCTGAGGGAAAAAGCTATTGGAGAATAGTTATCGGGGAATCTGCCCCAATATTCACGTAGGTTCTTTTCTATTTTCCTTAAGCATTGGCCAGCTGTAGAAATAAAGGGACAGAGTACAAAAGAGAGAAATTTTAAAGCTGGGTGTCCAGGGGAGACATCACATGTCAGTAGGTTCCATGATGCCCCACAAGCCGCAAAAACCAGCAAGTTTTTATTAGGGATTTTCAAAAGGGGAGGGAGTGTGCAAATAGGTGTGGGTCACAGACATCAAGTACTTTACAAGGTGATAGAATATGACAAGGCAAATGGAGGCAGGGCGAGATCACAGAACCACAGGACTGAGGCAAAATTAAAATTGCTAATGAAGTTTAGTTTCGGGCACCATTGTCATTGATACATCTTATCAGGAGACAGGGTTTTGAGATCAACTGGTCTGACCAAAATTTATTAGGTGGGAATTTCCTCTTCCTAATAAGCCTGGGAGCACTATGGGAGACTGGGGTCTATTTCACCCCTGCAGTCTCAACCATAAGAGACGGCCACACCCAGGGGGGCCAGTTCAGAGACCCACCCCCAGGTGCGCATTATCTTTCTCAGGGATGTTCGTTGCTGAGAAAAAGAATTCAGCGATATTTCTCCCATTTGCTTTTGAAAGAAGAGAAATATGGCTCTGTTCCGCCCGGCTCACTGGTGGTCAGAGTTTAAGGTTATCTCTCTTGTTTCCTAAACATTGCTGTTATCCTGTTCTTTTTTCAAGGTGCCCAGATTTCATATTGCTCAAACACACATGCTGTACAGTTTGTGCAGTTAACGCAATTATCATGTGGTCCTGAGGCAACATACATCCTCCTCAGCTGACAGGATTAAGAGATTAAAGTAAAGACAGGCATAGGAAATCACAAGGGTGTTGATTGGGGAAGTGATAAGTGTCCATGAAATCGTTACAATTTATGTTTAGAGATTGCAGTAAAGACAGGCATAAGAAATTATAAAAGTATTAATTTGGGGAACTAATAAATGTCCATGAAATCTTCGCAATCCACGTTCTTCTGCCATGGCTTCAGCCAGTCCCTCCGTTTGGAGTCCCTGACTTCCTGCAACAAACAGTTTTCTTAAAAACAGTGTAACAAAAGTAGCATTCAAAGAAACTCTCATGTCTGGTAAACAGAATTGAGAATACCTGCATATCCAGAAACATCTGGGAGATATAACCAGTATAGCACATTGGTGAGTGAATGGGCTTTGGATTTGTGCTAAAGAATCTTTGGACCTGACTCTTCCGATTATTAGCTGTGTGATATTGTAAAGTTACTTAAAATCTTACATCTTAGTTTCCTCAGTGGTGAAAATATTGCTTATCACATGGTATTGAGGGTTAAATGGGAGTATGCATAGTAAGCATTGGATATATGTCATCTTAAAGATTGGTTCATTTACTAGAAATTTTGTCCTATTAACAAAATAAAGTAATACATTCTCATAATAAAATTTAAACAATATAGAAATAAACAAACAAACAAAAGCAATACCTGGTCCCACTCCCTCCAACTCCAATTATGGAGATGTGGTAACTACCATTAACAATTTGGCTTCCGTTTGACCTTCTGAATATTTCACTTCTTATTTTTAGGAGTCAAAGATACTTAGGTTAGTCAATTGTCCCTCAACCTTTTCAACTAAGATCAAGTAAAGATACCATTAGAATATATTTTTAAATTTAACTTACTTATTTTCATATCTAGCATTAACAGTTTTTCTTTCACTTTGTGGTATTAAATATTTCATCCATATTCAGTGCTTACGCTGAAATCAAAAGGCGGAGGTTGTAGAAAAATCTGTCCCATTTGATCGTTAATGTAGTCAATAGTTGCTTTTTTGACTGGAGTTTTGTTCTTCAAATCTGAACTTAAAAATTAACATAATTATACCTAGAGTGTTTTTTGTTTGGCTGAACACAACGTCCCCTTGGTGTCCTGGAGTGCAGTGCTCGAGAGCACCATTCTGTACTGAGTAACAATCCACCAGATTTCCTGCCAAGGGATAACCCCTGTCCAATGTGTCTAAATATCACTTGTGGCTACTAGTGTCTGATACATATGACTGCAGGTATGAAAATTGTGTCGGTTCAGAATCCTTTAACAGCATGTAACAGATAATCTAACAGTAACTTAACATATCAGGTTTTATTTGGTTTTATTTTACTTAAGTGAAATATTTTACTTTATTTACATAAGAAGTCACCAGATATATAGCAGCTTCATGGTGGTAGCAATGTCCTAGGTTCTGTCTCTTTGCTTTGCTCTCCATAATGTAATGGCTTGTTTCCTCTCTTCTGCAAGATGCTTGTTGAAGTTCAAGCATCTAACATGTATAAGGCAGGAAGAAAGAGAGAGGTGGGTGCCTGATACCTCCATTTTATAAGAAGAACAAAGGCTTAATCAAAAGTTGCCTGAGAGATTCTGCTTGTGTATCACACTTGGGCCAGAGCTGGGCCATATAGCCACTCCCACCTGCAAAAGAGCTGGGAAGTAAGTCCTATATTTGGTTTGCAACCTCTATACTGGAAAACAGCAATGGAAAATGCTGTAACAAATCCACAGCCTCTGACACAAGAGGGAAAATGGAAAATAAGGGGATGGGCCATGATTATTCTGCCTTGTTCTTGGTGCTGGTTTGAAGATACGCCCCAGTAATAGCAGTAAGGATGATCTAGAAATTCTCCATTGAGAAGCTCAATGCCAAAAGGAGACCTGGGTCCCCAAATGTTACAGCTGTTAGGCACCAGCAACTTTGGTTCACACATAGCCACTTCCCCAGAGTGCAAATGTGCCCTGAATCTGGGTTGAAGCGGTTCCAGCATCTGCCATCTCTTGACTTGGGATTGCTGTTGCTCTTCTCTATCAGCTCAGTGCTGGGTCCATTTAACAATTCTAGTACCTTTCTACACTCAAGGTTTATTTTAGGGAGCCCCTTGTCCTTCCCTGCCCCTGAGCATTGTTCAGGGACACTCTGGCCCACTGAGAAGTTGTCCCAAAGCCCAGGGATCCTTGTCCAAATCACTTCACCCCTTCTTGGAATTGTGAATACCAAAGGGTATTAGAAAAGGGTATATAACCTTTTCTATAAGCAGAAGATCTTGGCTTACATTTGCTTAACGTATAAGAACAATTCAAATGACTCTTCAAAGAACAAGGACGATCACCCAAAGTGACTCCCTGTGTTGCCTACTTGCTTACCAGAGAAGTTGAGTTCAGCTTTTCCCGCTTAAAAGAAAAAAAATCTGGCTACACGAAAAATTAGAAAATATGCAGTTATTGCAGTATTGGCAAGTGGCATAATTGATTCTCTGAGATTTCATGCCACACATCTTTAGATCACATCATTCATTCATTTACATTCATTCCTTCAACCAACCCACATCTGTGATGCCTATTAAGTGCCAGCCCTGAGCTAAGTGCTGTGAACATAAAGTCAGATAAGGAATGGACCATTACCCACAGGACCTTAGCATCTAGTGTGTGGGAGAGACATGGAAATCACTTTTGCCTGTTGTTACAAGTGCTGAGGCAAAGGGTGGCCCAGGATTGTGGAGAATCCTGGAGGAGGAGCAGCTAAATTAGTCTGGGGGCCAGAAAACCTTCCTGGGGAGAGGATGCTTGAGCTGAATTTTGGAGTATGAGTAGAATTTACTAAAGCAATTTCCAGGGAGAGGAAAGAACCTGGGTGATGACATGGGGACCTCAAACAGCCTGGTGCATGCAGAAACAAGAGCACTAGTTCCATTTGGAGTGAAGAGTGTTTGAAGAAAAGACATCCAGGAGGCCAGAGAGGAACAGGAGCCAGATACAGCAAAGTGTTGTTGAACTAGTGAGCTTAAACTCTGAATTGTAGGTTATGAATTAGGGTTACAAGCCTATTCAGTTATTCCTCACCCATTCCCAAGAGTAAAAAAGTAAACTTCAACTGTTTCTATTTTGATGAAAGAGGAGAATTAAACATCTATGATAGATTACCTTAAACGCATGGTCTCCCTAAAATGATAATTATAATCATTTTAGATTAAAAGTCCCTTTCTACCAGCCCCTTTGCTTGCATTAACATAAGTAGATTAAGCCCTCTGGGGGATTAAAAATTGTAGGTGAATGTTTTATCCTGGAAATTACAATGAATCAGATACTCTCTAGGGCCAAAGTCATTTCCTGAAATAATTTTTCCAGACTATTAGAGTACAATTTATTCCCTTGCAATATAAATTGCACAAAATGGGAACTGAGTTAGTAAACCTCCCTTAGCATCTCAATTACTATGGTTCGAAACAACTTAGGTATGGGAAGGAGATAGACCAGTACCAATATTTGCACATCCATTTCTTTTCTTTAGTTTGGCTTCAAAGTCTTCCAGTGTTTCTCTGGTTTCCTAGAATACTGGGACTTTGAGAAGCAGATTCCCACAATAAAGTCTTAATGTAATTCAAGAAGTCAGAAAGAGTGAAATTATTTAGATGTTTGTTATTCTAAAGTCTTGTGAAAACATTTTGTCTTTCAGTTTTAAAACTCTTTTATGTGTTTTTAAAATTGTGTTCTGGTATACTCAGAGAGTTTATACTATGAGCATTTCAGAAGATAGTCAAGTATTGATATGTTTACATCACATCCTGTGTGTGATGGTTGCTGCAGAAATGATTGATAATAAGTTTATTTTACTCTAAACTTTACAAAAATATTGATTCATACTACCTTGTATTATATTCAGTTTCCCATTTATAAAGGCCTTTCCTATACATTGTTTAGTTTTCACAATATCATTATAAAATAGACTCAGTATTTTACAAGCTAGGAACAAAACCAAGAGGTTATGGCACATAGGGCTGGGCATGGTGGCTCACACCTATAATCCCAGCACTTTGGGGGGTCAAGGCAGAAGATTACTTGAGGTCTACTAAAAACACAAAATTTAGCTAGGCATGATGGCACGGGCCTGTAATCCCAGCCACTCAGGAGGCTGAGGCAGGAGAATCACTTGAACCTGGGAGGGGGAGGTTGTAGTGAGCCGAGATCGTGCCACTGCACTCCAGCCTGGGTGACAGAGCAGGATTCCATCTCAAAATAAATAAATAATAAATAAATAAATAAATAAGAAGTTACAGCACATAGGTCACAAACTAGAGTCTTCATTTGCATCATCTAGCAGAGCTTTTCATAAAACAGACCCTTGTATTTTTTTGTGTGCTTCACTCTCCTCCCCTCCGCTACCCCCTCCAAGATTCTGCTTTAACAGTTAAAAAGCTGCCCAGATAATGCTCATAGTGAACCTGCTGGGGAACCCCTGGTTAAAGGGATTTTTCTTTCTTTCTTTCTTTTTTTTGGGACGGAGTCTCACTCTGTCTCCAAGGCTGGAGTGCAATGGTACGATCTTGGCTCAAGGCAACCTCCCCCTCCCAGGTTCAAGCAATTCTCCTGCCTCAGCCTCCTGAGTAGCTGAGATTACAGGTGCCCACCACTATGCCTGGCTAGTTTTTGTATTTTTAGTAGAGACAAGGTTTCACCATGTTGGCCAGGCTGGTCTTGAAGTCCTGACCTCGTGATCCGCCCGCCTCGGCCTCCCAAAGTGCTGGGATTACAGGCGTGAGCCAGCACGCCCAGCCAGTTAAGAAGATTTTTCTGAAGCTCTTAAGGAGTAGAATCAGAACTTGAACCAGGCATGCAGACTGCAAGTCAAGGGTGTTTCCCATAGACCACAAGTAGGTAGGAGCAGTTGATGGGAGGTGAGGAGTAGGGGTAGAGGGATGGATGTTGATGGATGTGAATTAAAATCTTATAGCAATTTTCCTTTAAAAACAAATTTTTTTAAAAGCGAAGATGGAGTGACAGTCAAGATCAGAAATTTTCAGGTTGATAACATTTTATGGGATAATGTTAGTATGGATGTTCATGATGTGAGTGTAATCTTTTTGTTTCTAGGCATGAAAAGCAGGAAATGTAGGAGAACAAGACAGAGGAAATGGTAGGTTCATCTTTTGTATCTTTCAAGGAGACATGGTGAAAAAAAATCCATGATAAGCTGTAAATTTGAAGACAAATCATGAAAAAATAATTGCCATGAAACTGTAGTAAATTCACAGGTTTGTGGGGAAGAGATACTCCATGTTTTAGAAGATGAGTTATACTCAAGTCCCAAGAAGGAAGATCTGAGTGGTAGATGTTTCCATTTTTATATTACTAATGATGAAACTAAGGCTCAGAGAAGTAAAGGAGCTTGCCTAAGATGCTCTGAAAATATGTGGGAAAAACCATCAAACCATTATTATAATAAATGATCATAAATGATAGAATAAAGAAAAACCCAAATAAATCCCAGGACACTGTGAGAGAAGGCCTGGCAAATGCAACCTACAATCCATTTTGTGATATTGATGAACTATAACATTGATTTACCCTGTTTTTGTCACCAAAGGAAGCCACTGAGCCATGGTTATGAGATTTCTTCTTGGACATTTGAAACTGAGACTTTCCAAATTCTTATTTTTCAGAAGCTGATGAATTTCAGCCCTAGGCAGGATTTTTATAACACAAATTTAGGGGAGAATATATTTTAGATAATTTCTTTGTGCTGCCGTTTATCACCTGTTTGTTGAAGATTTGTGTTTTAGGTGATGCTGTTTTAAGTAGTACTGCAAACACTTTCTGCTTTTAAGTGTGTACAGCTCTCAGAATCTGAATTACATGGTATAGTGCTTTTGTAAAGTGTATGTTTTCAATGGTATAAGGGACTTTTAAAGTTTATTTTGATATTTTAAATCATCAGTCACCTGTGCATAGAATTGGTTGTTTTTCGCCTTTTCTGCGTTGTTACAAATATATCCCAGTCACTAGGCCGTAGTTGTCTAGGTTTTCACAAAGGTGTTTCTTTTCTCCATGTCTTTTCCAAAAGACTTTCCAAGCTCTAGGATTCAAGGCAGACCTCTCATACCTCTTAGATCTTACTTAAATCTGATTTGGGCTTCAGGGAAAACACTGAAGACACAACCAGTACCTGAAACTTTTTTTAGTCTTAGTGTTCTGATTTACCCTCAGTCACTTCCCCTAGCTTATGAAGGGAATTTCTGATAGAGTTCTTCATCTCTGATTTTTAAAATTTTGATCAAAATTCATTTTTCCTGAGAAAGCATTTTTGTATTTTAAACCCAAGAATTCACAATGGTATTTTTTCTTATAGGAATGCATGAAATGATTTGCCTTTCTAAAAGTAAATGTAAAACCTATAAACTATGTGACTATAGTTTCCCAAGTTTCTAGGAATCAACCCAAGTGCAATTATTATAAACATATAAGAAATCATGTCTACAATTGAAAATATAAAATTTAAAAATATATATTTGTTCGTAACAGAATCTATAATCAGCAATTTCTTTGTTTTCCTTGTCTTACTGTTCCTTCTCATAATTGTTGACAGACACGCATTGTAAAAAGAATGAAAGTTCAGTATTTGTGGGAAAGAATTTCAGAGTTATTTCTAGTAATTCCCTTGCTCCCTTAATGAGCTGGTATAAGATTTTTTTTTAATGTGTAGAAGACTTTATTTTGTTAACACTTGCTCTAATCCAACTTCATAAAGTGGAAGTTTTCTCTCTCCACTGATGCTATGGGAAATCTGAGAATTCAGGCTCTGTCCATTGCTGTTGGTCCACCCCCCTGAAAATGATCTTTAGCTTTTGGCCTACTAGAGAAAAATAATTATTTTTATGGCTCCGAAGTATCTTTTTAAAATAGAGATTTTTTTGATGATATCTTTCAACTCACCTTTTATGTTTTCTGATAATAATAAAATAATCCTGTGGGTAAATGCCCTTTTATACAGATGTGTGACAAGTAGTTGAACAGACAAAACTTCTAGTTGAAGAAATAATTTTGTACTTTTTTAAAATTAAGAATTACTTTTTTTTTTTTTTTTTTTGAGACAGAGTCTGGCTCTGTGCCCAGGCTGGAGTGCAATGGCACGATCTCGGCTCACTGCAACCTTGATCTCCCAGGTTCAAGCGATTCTCCTGCCTCAGCCTCCTGAGGAGCTGGGACTACAGGTGTGCGCCACCACACCCTGCTAATTTTTTTTTTTTTTGTATTTTTAGTAGAGACGGGGTTTCACCATTTTGGCCAGGATAGTTTCGATCTCTTGACCTCGTGATCCACCTGCCTCAGCCTCCCAAAGTGCATTACAGGCGTGAGCCGCTGCTCCTGGCCCAAGAATTACTTTTTAAATGAAAATCACAGATTCTTGTTTTATATTTTTGGATTTTCAAATCTTGATATCTTTTCAAGAAAGGCATAGTCTTGATAAATAATATCCAAAAATATATTAATATAAATACTATGTATGTTCGTGTAATTTCAGAGCTTCACTATATATACCCATATATGTATATGTGTATATATGTGTGCCTGTGTGTGCGTGTGTTTCTGGTACAAATTGATTTAATAAACTATTTGAAGAAAAAACTATCCCTGATTACCTAACTCATATTTTATCATATGAAATTTAGCACATTGTGTAGTTTGTTCTATTCTGTGTGTTTCTGAATTGTTTTAGTTGTCATTAGTGCTCTTTGATAGTTACCAAAAAAAAATAGTTGTAAATATTTGTAACATCAGGAATCTTGTTTCACCTTTGGTTTAATAGTCTAAAATTCTTTGATCCTGAATACAAAGAGAAGTCCCAGAACATTTAGGAAGGTTCATGGAAGGGTAATTGGAACCCAGGACTACATTCTATCTACACATGCACCTAGTAAGCTAGAGGCTGACTGCTGAAACTGCAGGTAGAGGTGGCTGTGTTAGAGGACCTGTGCTTGCCTATGCAGAGCTCCACTCCACAAATATCCTATATTTAAGGAGGGATTTTTTTACTTGGGGTCTGTAATACACGTAGGTAAAGTGGAGTGTACATGAACATGTATGCATTCTTCTGGGGGTTAGACCCATTTTTCTTTTTCTTTTGGGGGGGCGGATTGGAGGGGGATGGAGTCTAGCTCTGTCACCCAGGCTGGAGTGCAATGGCATGATCTTGGCTCTATGGAACCTCTGCCTCCCAGGTTCAAGTGATTCTCCTGCCTCAGCCTCACCAGCAGCTGGGATTACAGGCGTGCACCACCCAACGCAGCTAATTTTTTGTATTTTTAGTAGAGATGGGGTTTCACCATGTTGGCCAGGCTGGTCTTGAACTCCTGACCTCAAGTGATCTGCCTGCCTTGGCCTCCCAAGCACCCGGCCCTAGACCCATAACTTTCTTTAGGTTGTCAAAGAGTTTCATGACTGCAAAAGAGGCAGAAAAACTATTAAAGCTTACAAGATGACTGTATCCAATGAACTATTTCAGTTTTTCTAAATATCACTTAATAGCCTGAAGCATAAATTTATCATGATTCTCTTCCCTGCCTCTTAAAACCCAGGTGCCAGTCAACAAATTAAAGAAACTTTATTGACATGAATGGTACAGGCATATGACTAAAGCAGAGAAAGTACAATACGGTTTCATTTTATGAGAGTGACGTGTTCCTGAAGACTTGGCAGTATTCAAAACTTGCATATTTCATGTTTAATTGCTCCCATAGAACTGACAAAGATGTTTACTAGCAAAACTGGCCAAGACATACGCCAATAGCATAAACACAGTTGTTAATTCCCTCATCCCTCCTCCAACTTAAAATCATAATTCAAGATAAAAAATTATATTTACATAATTTCTAATTTTGTGCTGAAAGTGAAACTTTATTGATATTTTTAGTTCAGCCTTTTCAAGTGAATTAAAGTTTTCCACAGAACACTGAGTCAAAATGAAAATTAAACACATGCATACACACGCTACTGGGTATATATCCAAAGGAGATGAAATCACTGTGGTGAAGAGATACCTGTACTCCCATATTTATTTTAGCCCTATTCACGATATGCAAGATACAGAATCAATCTAAATGCCCAGCAATGAATAAATGGAGAAAGAAAAGATGGTAAATATACACAATGGAATACTCTTCAGCCATAAAAATAGGACGAAATCCTGACATTTGTGACATGGATGAACCTGGAAGACATTATGTTAAATGAAATAAGCCTGGCTGGGCGCAGCAGCTCACACTTGTAATCTCAGCACTTTGGGAAGCTGAGGCGGGTGGATCGCTTGAGGTCAGGAGTTTGTGACCACCCTGGCCAACACAGTGAAACCCTGCCTCTACTAAAAACATAAAAATTAGCCGGGCGTGGTGGTATGCATCTATAATCCCAGCTACCCAGGAGGCTGAGGCACGAGAATCGTTTGAACCTGGGAGGTGGAGGTTGCAGCAAGCCGAGATCACGCCACTGCACTCCAGACTGGGCGACAGAGTGAGACTCTGTCTCAAAAATAAATAAATAGGTAAAATAAGCCAGGTCCAGAAAGACAAATATTGCTTGGTCTCATTCACATGTGGGAGCTAAACAAGCTGATTTCATAGAAGTAGAGAGTATAATGGTAGTTACCAGAGACTAGGGTGGCTAGAGGGATAGGGTATAGGAAGATGTTGGTCAAAGGATACATAATTACAGTTAGATAGGAGGAGTAAATTTCAAGAGATCTATTGTATAGCAAGGTGACTATAGTTGATGGTATATTGTATTATTGAAAAACGTAAACAGTGGACGTTATGTGCTCTCATTACAAAAATGATAGCTATGTGAGTTAATGTATTTTAAACTAGCTAGAGTTGTTAACCATTCTACAATGTATATATACTTCAAAACATCATGTATACAGTGAAAACATACAATGTTATCTGTCAATTTTTTAAAATGGCCGCCCTGATCCAACAGATGAGGCCAAAATAAGAGTGGTACCAGCATACTAATGTGTGTAGTTCAGCTTGGGAGTGGGTTTAGAGGCGCCTGTTCTGAGACTTGGGCTGTGCAGTGTAAAAGTACACAACTTACATTCCGAAAACTTTCTGAGTGATTAAATAATGCATGAGTGAACTATACTGTATTGGTTATTCAGCCACTCCTTTCTGAATCTTTTTTTTATTTTTATTTTTATTTTTTTTTAGGTTAAAGAGCTAATAGTCTTTGAAAAAGAAGCATGAGCTCAGCTTTCAAAAGGCAAAAATTTTATTTTCATCATTTACATCCCTGGTAACAAGAACCAGCTGCTAGGAAATAGGTCCCAGTTATGTATGAAACTCCAATCTGCTAGAGTTTCATCCTCAATTTATCAACCTCAAATATTAATAGATCTTTAATGAAAATCTCTTCGTTTCTGGCAGAACTTTGGTGATGAATTTCTACTCTAGGATTCAATTTTGAGATAAGCCAAATTCACCAAAATTAGCCCTTTTTTACTCTGCTTGTGGCCCTTGCTCGACCTGTAGTTTTGGACATTAATCATTTCAAAGTAGCATCTTTTGATCACATTGGCACTACAAGATGCTTTTTTCATCTCTGGTCAGCAATTTTTTGAGCCTTTCTTATTTCTACATGAGCCAGGAAACTCAGCCCAAGCTGGGTTCAGCTACTATGTTAGCTAATTCTATGTGCCAACTGCTCTAGGTTATTGTGCCTAGTTGTTTGATCAAACACCAGTCTAGATGTTGCTGTGAAGGTATTTTTTTAGTTGTAACTAACATTTAAATGAGCAGACACTAAGTAAAGCAGATTAGCCACTATACTGTGAGTGGGTCTCATATAGTTAAAGGCCTTAAGAGAAAAGACTGAGTTCTCAAGGAGGAAGTTCTGACTCCAGTCTGGCTTGGGACTCAAGACGGCATCAATTCCTGATGGAATTTCTAACAGATTTCAGACTGCGAGCCCCACGATCACATGAGCCAATTCTTTAAAATATCTTTTTTTTTTTTTTTTTGAGACGGAGTCTCGCACTGTCACCCGGGCTGGAGTGCAACGGCGCGATGTCGGCTCACTGCAACCTCCGCCTCCTGGGTTCACGTGATTCTGCTGCCTCAGCCTCCTGAGTAGCTGGGATTACAGATGCACACCACCACACCTGGCTAATTTTTTTTTTTTTTTTGAGATGGAGTCTTGCTCTGTTGCCAGGCTGGAGTGCAATGGCGTGATCTCGGCTCACTGCAACCTCCATCTCCTGGGTTCAAGCGATTCTCCTGCCTCAGCCTCCCAAGTAGCTGGGACTACAGGCATGTGCCACCACGCCCGGCTAATTTTTTGTATTTTAGTAGAGATGGGGTTTCACCATGTTGGCCAGGATGGTCTTGATCTCCTGACCTCATGATCTGCCCACCACAGCCTCCCAAAGTGCTGGGATTACAGGTGTGAGCCACCGCACCCGGACAAAAAAAATCTTTATTTTATATATATAAATATTATATGTAAGTATATTCATATATAAAGATATTTAAGGGATACATTATATATATTTATTTAAGGAGTGAATACACACACACAAATCATACTGGTTCTGTTTCTCTGAAGAATCTGATACAACTCAGATCAGCCTTATTAGTGGAGTGGGATTATTCATGCCCGCTGGGAGCCAATTAGATCAATGATTCTAAAACAATGGGTGTGTGGAAGTGCATCAGGCACTGCTAATGGTGAGAAGGAAGGTGCTGACAGCTGGTACTCTGTTCCCCCTTCCTGAGCTTCAACCAGAGTGACTTGACTTCTGTTTGTTTCATATATTGGAGGGTGGTATAAATGGTACTTAAAAAAATTCCAGTGCCAAAAATAAAACTTACAGATTTATGGTTAAGATAGACCAATATCTCAAAGTTTAAGTATGTATGGTGTCTGCATGAAATTTTTTACAAAATAATTTTTCATTGATGATGAGGTCATATCTCAAAAAGGTCCAAATATATATTTTGTAGTCAATAAGATATTCCTATGATAAGGATTTTTTTCAGGACATATTCCATCCCAGTAGCTTGATGTTACACAGCTCTATAGTTTTATAAATATGTAGGAAAATATAATTTACTTTGTTTCCCAAATGCAAGTCCATCTTCTCAAGTGGCCTTTAGTTATGGCAGTAATCTCTAAAATCATGAAAGGCAGGGAAATATGTATTTGATGTCATGTTCCTGATTTATTTTTATAAGATTCATGAAAAGACTAAGCCAAGATGTGAACACAGGATCGGGGACTAGATGGATTCTCTTTTGGCTGTTACTACAACAGGAACTAAAACAGGAAGGAACTGTTACAGGAACTGTAGCAGGAAGGAAGAAAAATGTGCCTTGGAATTCATAAAATTCTGAAGTAATGGTGACAGGTGTGAAGTGGAATAAAAGCCTGGGGTGTTGTGGGCTGAGGTATTGACAGCGTTGGGATAGCCAAACTCAGTAGTGGGCCTAAAGGAATTTGATCTATCAGCTAGAACTAGCAGGTTCTGTGTCAGAATCTTCATCACCATTTAGAGGCACTGTTTGGTTAGAATTAATATGAGAGATTGCACGCTGTAATGGAAATGGCCTTCCACAAATGGCTGATAAGCTGGGACCTTACTGTCCAATATTGCCTGGCTCAGGAGACCATGAAGTTTTGAATATTTCTCTGAGCTAAAGGTCACCGGGTTGGCTTTGCTATAGATGGGGATGGGGATTTGGTGGACAAATAGGGACCTGAGCAGAGGCTTAAGATGCAAATCTGACCATGTCACTCTTCAAAGTTTCCCCTCCCACTACAAGATAGTCTAGGCCAGTGTTCCTCAAACCATAGTGTGCATGAAAATCACCTTTGAAAACATCAGTTGTTGGACCCTACCACCAGAGTTTCTGATCAGTACGTCCAGGATAAGGCATAAGAATGTACATGTCCAAGTTCCCAGGTGATGTCGATACTGTTGGTCCATGGACCACGCTTTTAGAACTACCAGTCTAGGCACTTTACCATCACACAAATGGATCTTTTCTGTTCATTTCATGCCGATCTCTTTAGTCTATATTTCCCACCTGCTGTCCTGTATATTATGATTCAGCAATGTGGAACTGCTTATAGTGCACTTGCGGCCACTATGCTGTTTCTTGCCACCCTGCCTATTCCGTTTATTTTACTAATTCTTACGTAACTTTAAAGACTTGGTTTGCATTGTTGCCCAGTACTCTCTCGTTTAATTGTCTCATTTCCCACTCCTCATCTGGGTCAGTTAGCCCTCCTGTAATACCCAGAGACTGCTCCAAACATATTTCTACATTACACTTATGACGATGCACTGGAGTGATCTGTTTATGTGGCTATTTCTTCTATGACACTGTGAATTCCTTGACACCAGGAGCACATCTTACTTTTTGCATGCACAATACATTCACACTGGAGGTGCTTGCAAAATTGGGAGACGGGGGTAGAGGGAGTAGGAGAGAGGAGGAGAGTGAACCTTGTGCCCCTGATTACTGAGGCCATCTCTCTGATACACAGGGAATGTGTGGATCTGGCTTAGAGTAGAGCTTCAGGCAGCCATCTGTCATTAAAAGAATTCTTTTAATTCTATCTGTTCAAGATCTTGTACAATCTACAGAATTTCAGAGCAAATCAAATAACACACTAGGGTTATATAGCAGTCAACCTTCTATTTCTTTCAGCTATGGTCATTTCCTTAGTGTGCAGACCTATAATGAGGGCTGCATATGAGTATTGTCACACTCTCTGGCAAGTTTCACCTTTAGCTTCCCCTCTGTTGAACAATGCATACACTTATTAAAATTTAGGGCAATTTTAGTAATTTATAATTGGATGAAATAGTTATTATTGCCTTAGCATATGCAGTTCACAACGACAATTAATTGCACAGTAAAATTTGCAAAGGAGATACTTTGATTCAGAGACTACTTTAAATCGTCAGTGCTTAGGCTTTTTGGTTTTCTCATTCCTTCTGTCCTCACTTTTTATTTTCCACCCATGGCTCCTTTTAGGATAAAATATTTTAGCCAGGAAAGAGCATAAAGATAATTCAGTCCTGATGCATAGGATAAATGATTTGTCTGGTCACACAGCTAGTCCGTAACGGAGGACTAGACTCCAGGACCCTGTCCTGAGCACTCCACCATGCTACCTTTTACCATCTGTTTAAGAAGCCCCACTTTGTATCATCAATTCTACTGTTCCTGAAGCAGAACAGTTAACAAGGCAAATTCAGTAATTTACGCCCTAAACTAGGAGAGAGTTAAAGTTGAAGGGTAAAATCCACATTGCAAAGAACCATACGGTCTATTAATACTAATAATATAATCATAGGTAACATTTGCTGAGGGTTTGCTATGTTGCAAGAACCACAGTAGGTGCTTTACATGGACTGTCTCAGTTGATCCTCACAACCACTGTATGAACGGGTCTGTTATCCCGTTTACAGATTAGAAACAGGCTTGTAGGCTAATGTGCCCTAAATCCACACTGGTAAAACCAAAATTAAAGCAGACGCGGTCTGTCTCCAGAGCTCATGCTCGTTTAACCACTACACTAATGGGAGAAAAAGCATGCAGACATTCAATCTGGTTGCAAAGTGACTGAAGGAAAACAGTTGCTACAAAACGCAAATAGTGAGACAAGGCATCTGTGGGCACCTTCTGCCTTACCTCACATTTGTAAAAATAAGTATACTGTATGGGACTGGAAGCTGTATGATTTAGCTTCTTGTTTTAATAATTTGTAAATAAATTATGTTAACTTAGGTTTGGAAGGAGCCACATTGTTTATTTAATCTAGCTTTACTAGATGAACTAATCCTTCCCTCTTCAAAATCCCTGATGCAGAGTGATGAAGTTTCTTCTTGAAAACAGCCAGTGAATAGAGGATTTGCCTTTTGAGACAGTCTACTCAGTGGTTTCTGGTTCTTTCATCTGGAATTAGAGCCCACTTTACCTGCCCCTTTTCCCTAGGTCCTGGCCTATCCCCTGAAGGGGAGTGTATTTGTCTGTTCTCTTGCTGCTAATAAAGACATACCAGAGACTGGGTAATTTATAAAGGAAAGAGGTTTAATGGACTCACAGTTCCACATGGCTGGGGAGGCCTCACAATCATGACTGAAGGCGAATGAGGAGCAAAGTCACGTCTTACATGGTGGCTGGCAAGGGAGTTTGTGCAGGGGAACTCCCGTGTATAAAACCACCAGATCTTGTGAGACTTATTCACTACCACGAGAGCGGTATGGGGAAGACCAACCCCATGATTCAATTATCTTTATCTGGCCCCACCCTTGACACATGGGGATTATGACAATTCTAGGTGAGATTTGGGCGGGGACACAGCCAAACCATGTCAGGGAGGGAGTACATCTACTGTCTCTGCCTGAAGGTAGCTGGAAAGGCTGGGAAGATTGTCTCCCAACCCCCCAGAATTTCCTCATCAGGTTACACATCCCCAGAACATCTTTCAACCCTCCGTTTTCCAGATCTCCCACCATGTTTTTATTTACTTTTCTTTTTTTATTTGAAACGATCATAAAACAGCACTACCGCCATTTAGTCACTTCTTCCAGGACATAGTCTAGTTTTTTTCTACAGTCTTCTCCAGAATCTAACATTTTATCTCATCATTGCTGAATGATATTAGACTTATTATTTCCTGTGTTCTGGGTATAATACTCCTATTAATACCAACTAAAGCCAAGATAGGTGAAAAGCAACCATACTTCTCCCCAACTAATTTTGCACTTGTAACTAACTATATACTCAGATCTATTGAACCAGAACTGCTTTGCAGCCCAGAATTTTCTATCCCAAGGCTAAATGTACAACTTTACAGTTAATATTGTTTAAATTATTATTTTTATAATTTATATATAATATTCTAGCTTGTCAGGATCATTTTGAATCTCTGGTGTGTTAATTATACATAATTTGTCTGTACAATATTTCTTCCATATTATTAATAGAAAATACTGCATCTGACAGGGCCTGTTACACTGTTAAGTGAACTTTTTTCAGAATTGGTAATCAATACTCTTTCAATGTATTATTCAACCAGTTGCAATGCCAGCTAAGCAGTAAGAAAAGTTAGCTCTCATCATTTTATCCATAAAAGTACCACAAGAAACTTTGTCAAATGTTTTATAAAAATCAAGACACAGTATATGTAAGATATTCTATTAGTTTATGAATTATTTTAAAATATGGTTACAAATGACTATTTTTAAAAATAATCAAGTTTTCAGTTTTCAGAACTATGGTGAGTGCTTCCTCCATGCTGGTTCCCATTGATTTCTAAATCCTCTCAAGGAGAATGGGCATTATCTCACACTACTAGACTGGTCCTCAAAATAGGTAGGTGAAGGAAGAAGGGCTTGGAAAGATTAAAAATGATAGCCTACAACTCTTAGAGAGATATAACCTGCAGGCCTGTTTTTCAGATGTGGAAACTAAAATTCAAAGAATTGAATTGACTTTGCTAAAGTCACCCAGGAAATGGATAACTGAGGATTCATATCTAGCTCTTCTGTCTCCAAGTTCATTTTTCACATTAACCTGTACATTCTCTTGATCTCAGTCCTCTACATTCAATTCCTGTGATGAGTTCCAGCTCTCTTAGGGTCATGAGCAAATCTCAAAATGGGGTAAATGCAGCCACAGACAGAAAAATGGAGCATCTTTATAAAGCATCACCTTTTATCTGAAGACAGATAGCATTCTTTTTTATTGACATAAAACAAAACACAAAGCTATCTTGGAGAGTAATGTAAAATTCACATTAAAGATGAAACATGAGATTTTAAAACTATCTTATGTATGTTTTGACCCTCTCTGGATTATACTATCAAGTCCTCAAGGCCTGTGGCTGAGCTAGCTATAGTAGTGGTGGCTCTGGTGTTTGAGGCAAGGGCATGCACAGGGTGCCCACAGAGCTGGGGTCTGGAGTGCATTTACACATGAAGCAGCTGCAGCTCCAGGGTCTGGGGCACATGCAGGGTTGGGAGGGTTGCCTTGGAAGGAAATAGGAAGTATAGCAGCAGCTCCTTCTCTTGGGAGGCTTCTGCAGTAGGATGGTGTTGGTTACCTTGGTGGTGAAATATGCCAGTGTCCTCCGGAGAACAGGACTGTGGCGATATCTACCATGTGACTGAGACTGGCAGCCCCCACCCTTCTTCTTTGTTCTTAGGCATCTCCAGATGTCTTGGATAGGCTGATCTCCCCAGTGATCCTTTCTGTGGGGTTATTCTTTTCCGTTTTGCTCTACTGCATTCTGCAGATTCTTAATTGGACCCTTAAGTCCTCTCAAAGCTATTTTCATTTATGGATATCTGCCTATTTGTTAGTTTTTGTGGGGAGATAGAGGTTGGCATCTCGGACTCCATCATCTGGCTGACTTCACTCTCCTGTACCATTTTGAACATAACTAACTTTGTACATTAACATTTATTCAACATTGAACACATTTATTGAGCACCTACTTTGTGTCAGGCATAGTACTAAGCTCTGGGGTTACCGTGGTAATTAAGACGGACACAGTTTTTGCCCTTATTGAACTAACATTCTAGAAAGACAAAAACAAACAAACAAAAACAACCAAAATGACAAAAAAACTGCAGGGTGTAATCAGTGCTATGAAGGCAATAATGGGCCTGAGATAGAGAATAAAGTTTGGGAGAGGTCAGATGGAAGAATGAAAATACTTTAGTTCACATGGTTTGATGTTGACTTTACTGCGGAGACATTTCACATGAAAATCGAAGAATGAATAGATAGGTGAAAGGTATGCGAGTACACTCCCCAAAAGAGAAGTAGCAGATATAGAGACCTTGAGGCAGGAAAGAACTTTGAGGGTTGAGACGATGAGAGAAGCCCAGTGTCATTGAAAAAAGGTGAATGAGTGAGTGGCAATGGCATCAGGCGAGGTGGATGAGGTGGACGGGGCTGGATTACACAGGGCCTTGGGAGTCATGGAAAAGAAGCTTAGATGTTATTCTAAGGACAATGAAAAGCCATTAAAGGATGTTAACCAGGGAAGTGGCAAGATCTGATTTACTGTCAAAGAAGGACACTCTCACCTTGGTGAGGAAAAGAGTTCCATGGAGGAACAAGGATAGAAGCAGAGGCCATTGGGAAATTACTACAGTTTTGCAGGTGAGAAATGATGGGCGTTTAGGCCAGGTTGGTAGTCAAGGCAGACAAAAATGGATGGACTGGGTTAAGTGCTAGTGGGATGAACATGGAGGGTGAGGGAAAGAGAGGATGAAGCTTAACTAAAGTTTTTGACTTGAGTCAAGTGTAATTGAATGTGGGATTGGGAAGTTGTTTGTGGTAGAAATTCTGTTTTGAACATGTTAGGTTTGAAATATTTGTAATCTATTCAAATAAAGATATCAGGTTGCCAGATGCCAAGCTTACTAGTGTAGAGCTCAGAGGAAAGGGTCCCAATTAGAAATATCATTTTGGGAGTCACCAGTATAATACAGAATCATAAGCAATATTTAAAACTCTGGGCATAGATGAGATCATGTAGAAAAGAATTCAAAGAGAAAGAGAAGTGTATCTCTGGAAGAAATCTCTGAGAAACATTGACATTTAGAGATTGGGTTGGGATGAGGAATCTTGCATGGAGCCTGAGAAACAAATGAACCTGAGAGGTGTGAGAAAAACCAGGAAGCTCCCAAGACAGAACAATGTTAAGTACTCAAAATTAGGACAAGTAACGTAATCTTTCTGTGCCTCCATTTCCTCATCTCTAGAAAATAGTTTATTAGTTTTTTATTGCTGCTGTGACAAATTACCACAAACTTAGTGGCTTTAATAAAAAAAAAATGCATGATCTTACATTTCTATAGCTCAGAAGTTGGAATTAGGCCTTTCTTACTGGGCTAAAATCAATGTGTCAGCAAGCCCATCTTCAAAGCTGGCAATGGAGAGTTGAGACATAATATTACTCCATTGTAACATGTTGCTTCCATTGTCACATCTCCTTCTGACTCTGACTCCTCTTTTACTTTTAAGGGTTCCTGTGGTTACACTGAGCTCACCTGGATAACCCAGGCTACTCTCCCTTTCCCAATATTAGCTTATTTGCAACCTTAATTCCACCTGCAGCTTAATTCTCCTTGTGGTGTCATATAACATGGTCACAGGTTTTGGAGATTAGGACATGGGCCTCTTTGGGGGCTATTATTCTGCCTGCCACAGATGGTAATAATATATATCTCATAGGATTGTTATGAGAACAAAATGAGTCAATACACAAAGTAATTATGCGTGTCATGCAGCAAATAGTCAATAAACATTGGCTACTATTATTACTCTGCTTTGTTTCTGCCTCAACCACTAGACAGCGAGTTTCTCAGACAAATGTGTTATCTTCATCTTTGTGGCACAGATTATAGATGTTCATGAAATATTCATTGAATGAATACATGGCACAGAGAATGTGGAAGAATGTTCAGTGAACAAATGAATGCAAATACATATGCCTCAAATAGAGTTACAGAAGCACTGTATTAACCTCATTTGATTTCATCTTTGCCAGAACCTTGTGAGGTAGACTGGCAGTCCTCCAAACCAGTTTCCCTTCTTGACTTCTCTATTTAAGTTCATGACTCCAACATTTACTCATATGTATAACCCCAGAGTTCTTTTATGATACTTATTGAATTACTTATACCCAGCTGACTTCCTGACCCATCTCTGGTTCTTTTTCTCCTTCATTCAATCAACACACATGAGCTTAGATTGTACTATCTGCCAGATAGAGGACTAGGCACCCTAAATACAAAGTTGAATTAGACATTAGTCTTAAAGAGTAGCCAAATTCTCAGCATTCTTCCTCAGTGATTAATGTCTCATAGATTTCTTTCCTACTTTCTCTTCCTCCACCAGCTGGTTCAGACCCTTAATACTTCTCCAGGCTTTTGTGGAGTCTGTTTCCACCCACTCTGCCTGTCTTTTACTAAAGCACAGTAATGATATACCCCAAATGTGCCTGGGATTTGCTTTCATGCTTTTGTTCATATTGTTTTCTCTACCTAGAATGTCTTCACTCTCTCACCCTGTGAAATCCCAAGCACTTATTCTTTTCAGCCCCATTTCCAACACACCTTTTCCCAGAAGCCCTTTGACCCTGGCAACAATGTTTTCTCTCTCTCTTCTTCTCTCCCTTAACATTATTTCCCTTTTGATTTCTTGCAGTAGCACCTTGTGTTATAAAGGTGTTTGTACATGCTGTTTCCCTCCATGAGGCTCTACATTTGTTCAGGGCAGTGACTGCATTTTATTGGAGATGCACAGGCTCTAGATTCTGTGTTTGCATCTAAGCTCTGCCACTTTCAAGCTCTGTGGCTGTGGACAAGCTACTCGATCTACGTTTCAGTACTCTTTTCTGCAAAACAGGATAAATAGTGTTACCTAATCAATCGAGTTATGGTGAGGATTTAGTGAATAAAATGCAAGGGCTAGCACATAGTAAGCACGCAATAGCATTTGTTGAAATTTGCACATCTGGATGATTGACAATTTGCTACTACTGTTTATTGTGGGGAGAACAGAGATCTAAATGTTAAATAACTCTCCCCAAATCAAGGAAGAACTAGGTTTAGAAGTTACATCATTTCAACATCACTTCCCAAATACCTGTCACTTACATGTTGGAAGAAATTTGTTTTATTTAAGAGTGTTTGGGCCAGGAGTGGTGGCTCATGCCTGTAATCCCAGCACTTTGGGAGGCCAAGGCAGGTGGATCACGAGGTCAGGAGTTCAAGACCAGCCTGGCCAACATGGTGCAACCCCGTTTAAAAATACAAAAATTAGCTGGGCATGGTTGTGGGCGCCTGTAATCCCAGTTACTTGGGAGGCTGAGGCAGGAGAATTGCTTGAACCTGGGAGGTGGAGTTTGCAGTGAGCTGAGATTGCACCACGGCACTCCAGCCTGGGCGACAGAGCAAGACTCCATCTAAGAAAGAAAGAAAGAAAAGAAAGAAAGAGTGTTTGGTCTTTTCCTTAAGTAGAAGCTCAGGGTCATGCTACCTAATTTTACATCCTCTGGTTTTAACATGTGAGAGTTAATTTGAGCAAAATTCACTGCTTGTATAAGTTTTCACATTCTTTATCACACCTGCCCCAACTCTCAGTTGTAAACTCCTTGACCCTAAACCTATGAGCTACTTGATAGCAAGGTAGCCATTTCTCTCAAGTAAAGAAGAAATTTCCATAGTACCTGGAGACCCTAAGCTATTCCAGGATGATCCATGACATTTTTCTCAGTTACCTTGCTCTCTTGCTTTGATTTGGGTCTTGCTAGGGGACTGGAATGTAAATCACCTAAGTGACTCAGATTGATACAAATATCTGTTATAAGATTTAAGGGAAAAATAAAATTATCCCAAGGATGTAGCTGACTGGGAGTTGTCAGAGGTACATCGGGACTTCAAGGTTTTGTTCAACTGTCATCTTCTTGGGGCAGAAACGAAAATGTCAGTAGTTTGAGAGTCCCTTTTTGCTTTAGGATAACCACAAATTGCAATCTTGTGGTGACATCAATTGTAGAAGTAGGACAGAGAAATGCTGGTAGCTTAAGAAGAGGTGAGATACCTGCAAACCCTGTTTGAATTCTGCACTCATCTGTTTTAAAGCAGGAAAATGATCACATCATTCTCTGGCTCAAAAATTTCAAATGGCTCTCCATTGTCAATAGGATCAAGCTAGAGTTTTTAGCCTAGTCTCTAAGGTCTGCCACAAATCAGCCTCAATTTACTTTTCTGGCTTTATGACTGCCCCAGCCTTGCCAGCAGCCACACTGCACTTTTCATCATTCTCTAAACAAATATATGTATCCTGTAGTCTTGCTAAGGCAATGCTAAGATGTAATTTTAAGGTGGGGGGGCAATAATAATATTAACTTCTAATCTCATGGGGTAGATAATAATAATAGTCACTATATACCAAACATTGTGCAAAAAATATCTTACACACATCAACTAATTTTAACCTAATCATAATCACTTTGACTAATTTTACTGTTAAAGAAATTTGGGTGTTGAGAAAACTGCCCAAGGTCATAGAGTTAGAAAATGGTGTAGCCAGTATTACAACACAAGACAGTCTGGCTTCTTGAGCACTGTGACATTGTGGAAAGACCTGTACTCTAGAGACGGATTGTTCTGCTAACATCTGGGCCTCCAGAAACGTTTACTGCCTCTGCTGGCTTCTGCCAGCTTTACAAGACTTTGCTGGTTAAACTTGAGCCTTGCAAAAGAGAAGATGGAGAAAATCTCCCTGAGAGCCGGTGTGCTCTTTATAGCCACAGTGTGCATTGTAATTTGATCATTTTCTGTTTTTGTCTAAAAACGACCAAACAAAGCTGAGAGTTGCTCTGTATCATCTCTCTTGCCGAGAACTCTTACTGAGTTAATAAGAGAAATGTTTATGCGAGTTGTATAATTCAAGCTTTCCATGAGAATGCACTGAATTAATGGGTAACAGCTGTGGGTAGTAGTAAAAACAACTTGGCCATACCTGAAGTGCCTTCATAGTTGGAGAGACTGGCCTGCAGTGGTTCTCTATCTTGGCTGCACAAATGACAAGTAGAGCTTTTGAGCAAGACCCCATGACTGGGCCCCGCCCCAGACCAGTTAAATTGTATTCTGGTGTGTATGTAAGTGGGGGTGGGTGGGCAGGCATTGGTAGTTTTTGAAAGCACCCTAGGTGATACTAATATGCAGTTAGGGTTAGAACTGCTAGGCTAGAGAAGAAAGGGCTGTGCTTATGTATTTGTTTATGGTGATCTGCAATCCTTAATAGTAATCTCAATCCCAAATTAACTTGAAACCTGAACAATACAGGTCTTTTTTTTAACTATCCAAAATATATCCTTAACATGTGAAGAATGGCAGGACTCTGAATGCATACATGAGCTACTGAAACACAAGACAGGTTAGATACGGGGCTGTCCCTTGGAATCTTGTTTTTCAAAGTTTGGTCCAAGGATTTGCATTATCAGCTTCAGCTGGGAGCTGGTTACAATGCAGAATGTCAGGCCCTCCCCCTCCGTCTACTGAAACAGAGTTTATATTTTAAGGAGATCTATACTTTCAAGTGTGAGAAGCACTGCCTTGGAGATCATCTCTTTCAGCGCCCTCATTTTATAAACGGGAGAAGAGGAAACAAGATACGAGTGAGATTATGGAACTCCCACCCAGAGACTGCACTAGAACACTGGGATCCTAGAGACCATGTCTGCTGATGCCAGGGCCTGCGACCTTTCCACTCCATTGCGCTGATAGGTCATAAAAATAAATTATGGTGAGTTTCTTTCCCTGAGTGAATTAAGATTATCTCCCTTTCGCATCAAGATTTTTCCAGGCTATGGGATGAAAAATGGAGCTTTAAATGATCAACTCATGTTTGATAAAGGGGAAAAAAACTCCTTGTATACTTTTAAAGTAGAATTGATACATAAAATTTAAATTCACCTTGTCATGAAAGAGAAAAATATAGAACTACTGTAAAAACATTTTTTTTTTTTTTTTGAGACAGAGCCTTGCTCTGTTGCCAGGCTGGAGTGCACGATCTCGGCTCACTGCAACCTCCCGGGTTCAAGCGATTCTCCTGCCTCAGCCTCCCAAGTAGTTGGCACTACAGGTGCCCACCACCATGGCCGGCTAATTTTTTGTATTTTGTATTTAGTAGAGATGGGGTTTCACCATGTTGGCCAGGATGGTGTTGATCCCTTGACCTCATGATCCACCCCCCTTGGCTTCCCAAAGTGCTGAGATTATGGGCATGAGCCACTGCACCCAGTCATAAAAACATTTTTAAGAAAGAAAAATGTGCTTTAAATATGAAGCTATACAATAGAATGATTTTCTTTGAACTATAGGGAATAAAAACAAATTTTACATAACAAAGATTGGGTTTCATTCCAATTAAAGTTTCCATTTCATTCCAATTAAAGTTTCCATTTCCATTCCATTCATCCAGTTATTTGTTGGGTAGAAATTTTTACCAGGGTACAAATTTTTGATGTGAAAAGATGTCATTGTTTATATCTCTCCATAACTGAAATTATTTTACTCTCAAGCACTAAATTCTGCCAGTGGTGTTGGAAGACTTACTATTACCTAATTATGATCACTTGATGAGCAATCTCTTTTGGACTAAATGCTAAGGCAAACACCAGGGTTCACCTCCTTGTTGAGGGGTGAAGGTGGGGAGGATAGTGAGGGTGCTTCCATAGCGTTTGGCACTGGGACAAGGCACAGCTGCCACATAATGTCCCGTGTACTAGCTGAGTGGCATTTGTCTGGTCCCTGACACTACAATATAACTGGTGTCTGTTGTCCATGTCTGCAGCTTAGCCTGCTGCTCTGAAGTCCATGTAACCTGCATCCACTTTGTCTCAACTGTCTTTTTGGCTCTGGAATCTCCCAAACTTACTCGGGGGCTCTTCCATTCTTTCCATGGCTTCATGCCTGGCCTAGAGGAGGGGAGTGCAAAGCACAGGCTTTTCTTAGAGACCCATTGCAGCTGACCTCTGGTCTCAGCATTTAGGAATCTCTCTTGCCTTCCTGTTGGTGGAATGCCTGTCCTTTTGGTAGGAATTGTTCTTACATAATCACACATTTCTTCTGTTCCACGATTCATGGTATAATCTGGTATCATGTTGTGGCTCCTGATATTTAAAAGGAATTTATATTTGGAAAATTTTAAAGACTTTTTTTTCCCTCCCAATGCCTGAATCTTACAACTGAATGAGGTCTCCCCAAGGGCTCAAAAGCCAGGAGCTGAAGGTGCTTCTTCCTTTCAGGCTGGATCACCCATGCCTCGAGAGCTGTGTACAAAGCCCCCAATACTACTTGGGTGGTAGATGGAAGAGTAAGGGCAAACACCTGGAAAATACATTTAAAAAACCCAAACACTACCCTGCCCAAATCCTGCCAATGAAGCCATATTTTAGGTCTAGTATGCTGTTTCTGAATTTCTACATATGAGAGGCAGGGAATTCAATTCTATAAACTTTTTTTGAGTACTCTGTGTAAGATACTTCATAAGGTCCCTGCCCACAGGTGGCACATTAGTTTCCAATAGGATGTAATAAATTACCACAAACTTGGTGGCTTAAAACAATGCAGATGTATTATCATAACAGTTCCAGAGATCAGAAGTACAAAATCAGTCTCACTGAGCTAAGATCAGAGTGTTGGCAAGCCTGTGATTCTTCTGGAGGCTCTATAGGAAGAATCTGTTTCCTTGACTTTTCCAGATTCTAGAAGCTGCCTGCATTCCTTGGCTCATGGCCTCATCCTCCATGTTCAAAGCCAGCAGTGTAGCATCTCCCCTCTCTGGCCTCTGCTTCCACCTTTATAGCTCCTCTCTCTTATAAAAACCATTGTTAAAGGACTAATATCCAGAATCTATAAGGAACTTAAATCAATAAGAAAAAAACCAACTTTATTAAAAACTGAGCAAAGGACATGAACAGACACTCCTCAAAGACATACATGTGGCCAACAAGCATATGGCAAAAAAGCTGAACATCACTAATGATCGGAGAAATGCAAATCAGAACCACAATGAGATACTATCTCACACCAGTCAGAATGGCTAACATGCAAAAATCAAAAAATAACATGTTGGCAAGGCTGTGGATAAAAGGGAACACTTATATACTGTTCGTAGGAATGTAAATTAGTTCAGTCCCTGTGGAAAGCAGTTTGGAGATTTTTCAAAGAACTAAAAATAGAACTACCATTCAATCCAGCAATCCCATTACTGGGTATACACCCAAATGGAAAACAAATGGTTCTACCCGAAAGACACCTGAACTTACATGTTTATCACAGCACTATTCACAATAGCAAAGACATGGAATCAACCTAGGTGCCCATCAACAGTGGACTGGATAAAGAAAATGTAGACGTTTACACCATGGAATACTACATAAAAAATACTACATAGCCATAAAAAAGATTAAAATCATGTTCTTTGCAGCAACATGGATGCAGCTGAAAGCCATCATCCTAAGTGAATTAATGCACAGACAACCAAATATTGCATGTTCTCACTTAGAATTGGGAGCTAAACTCTGGATACATGTAGACATAAAGATTGGAACAACAGAGACTGGGGACTCCAAATGGAAGGAGACAGGCAGGGAGGAAAGGGCTGAAAAACTTCCTATTGGGTACTATGGTTCACTATCTGGGTGACAGAATTAATAGAAGCCCAAACTACAGCATTACACAATATATCCTTGTAACAAGCTGCACATGTACCCTGTGAATCTAAAGAACAAATTAAAACTTAAAAGCAGAACCTTTGTGGTTATACTGAGCCTTCCTGGCTAATCCAGAATCATATCCCCACATCAAGATTCTCAATTTAATTACATCTGCAAAATCCCTTTTACCATGTAAGGTGGCATATTCACAGGTTGTGGGGATTAGCATGCAGACACCTTCGGTGGGGCAGGGAGGGAGTATTATTCACCACAAGGGTGCCAGGGGAGAGGACAAGGATGACAGATACATGGCTGGGAAATTTTCTGAGATATGAATTTATGTTTTTCTTCCTGTATTTTATTATTTATCTTCTCGCATTTAAGCAGGGAGCCAGGCTCTGACCTTGCCTCAGAGGGGGCAAAAGGCAGAAGTTCCTGACAAGACACTTCCCTTTCTGACTTTTGGTTTTTAAAGGCTAAAGTGCATGGAGGAAGTGGGCTGGGTGTCCTGGAGGGAGAGGGGAGAGGGAAGCATGGAGATGGGGTGGGGGTGGTGTTTCCCATCCTTGGGGGTGGGTGGGCGAACCTGGGAATTGTGTGGGAGCTCTTGCTCCCTGGAAGTGCCCTGGGGAGTGATGGGACCTCAAATCTTGACTTTTCCAAGATTTCAGTGTCCCCACACATAGCCCAGAATCGGCATAGCTGCTAAAACCCACACCCCATGGGGGTGTCCTGGTGACTGAGGCAGGTCCCTGGGGTCCTGGCCCTGCAGGGAAGGCTAAGGATGACTGAGAACAAAGTACACCCCAGGATGGTGGGATAGGGATTTGGAATAAAAATAAAATGGTTTGAGGAAAACAGGAAATTCAGTATTTCTTGCTAATATGGTTTGGCTGTGTCCCCACCCAAATCTCATCTTGAATTGTAACTCTCACAATTCCCGAGCCTCATGGGAGGAAGCCGGTAGGAGGTGATTGAATTACGGGGGTGGGTCTTTCCTGCGCTGTTCTCATGATAGTGAATAAGTCTCACGAGATCTGATGGTTTTAAAAACGGGGATTTCCCTGCACAAGCTGTCTTTTTGCCAGCCCCCCTTTGCTTAAGATGTGACTTGCTCCTCCTTGCCTTCTGCCATGATCGTGAGGCCTCCTCAGCTATGTGGAACTGTGAGTCCAGTTAAATCTCTTTCTTTTGTAAATTGCCCAGTCTCAGGTATGTCTTTATCAGCAGCGTGAAAACGGACTAATACACTTGCCCAACTGCCTAAACCGTAAATATAAAATTAAATAAGGGAATTGCTGTAAAAGCCGTATAACTAAGACAGTCGAGTATCTCACTACTCCCAGCTCTCACTCTAGTGTGATTTGCAGGGAAATGACAGGGGGCTACACTGCAGCATGCTAAGTCTAAGGGGCGGGTGCAGGTGGGGGAGGGGAGCACAGGACGCTGAGGGTACCGCATTCTAACTCCGAGGGTCAGGGAAGACTTGCTGGAAGAACTGACTTCGAAGCTGACTGGTAGATGTTCAACCCGGGTGACTGAGAAAATAGTGACAGAAAGAGGGTACATGTGCACAACGTGCAGGTTTGTTACATATGTATACATGTGCCATGTTGGTGTGCTGCACCCATTAACTCATCATTTACATTAGGTATATCTCCTAATGCTATCCCTCCCCCCTCCCCACACACCACAACAGTCCCCGGTGTGTGATGTTCCCCTTCCTGTGTCCATGTGTTCTCATTGTTCAATTCCCACCTATGAGTGAGAACATGCGGTGTTTGGTTTTTTGTCCTTGCGATAGTTTGCTGAGAATGATGGTTTCCAGCTTCATCCATATTAAACCACATAAAATGACATAGGTTTAATATGCTACATTAATCATCACAGTAGAAGAGTTCACCTAAAATCTGTTATTGAAAAGTTCGTGATAAGTAGACATTAACTCCCTAGTGTTCATTTAAGTATGAATTGACCACTCACAAATTGTATTTTAGATATAATATTTTTCATAACATATATTTTATTTGAAACAAAATATAAGGCACAGGATGTAGGTGTACAATGTAGGATTTCATAAGAAGGGAAGGGAACAATTTCAGAAAGCTTTAAACCCTACTTTTCCTTACAATTTCAGATGTGCTTTTGGTGCCTTCATTAAAGACTTTTGTAAACAAAAAAAAAAAAAAGAAAGAGGGAAGAGGGGAGGAGGAGCTTCCATATAAGAATGACAGCCCAGAGGTGAAATTGAGCATGTGCTCTGGTAGCCCAGCTGAGCTCCTTGACCTGGGAGCCTCTGACCTGGGAAGCTGTGCTCCTAGTCCCCCGAAGGAAGGGGCAGGCACATTTCATATTTCATTTTTCATATCTCCCCACTGCCCCCAGGGGAGTGCCTTTTAAATATTTTCATAGGTCTCTCTGCACTGGCCGTGGGTAGATATGAGGGGAAGATGTGGAGCTCAGTGGGTACCTTATTGAGTTGGGAAACTTTGGGGATAGCCTGGCCTGGGGCACATCTCTGAGATGAAATGTGTGCCTGGTGCTCAGAGGATAAGTTGCACTTGAATTCTAGGTTTTGACTCATTTTTTAGAGGTGCAAACTGAAGCTGTGAGAATCAATGGGCTCAATCAGGGAAAGTCGTAGTGGAATTAAGGAAGGGGATGGAGTTAGATTGGGTTAGATTGTAGACTAGTGGAGCTCAAAATGCAGCCCACACCCCAGATTTTTTTTTTTAAATCAAGAGGTGGTATAGTTTTCCAGGCCAGTGTTCACAACATCATTGAATATGGCCAAAGGAATAATACTCTAAGCACTAGAAAAACAAATCGTTCCTTATTACTTTGTTTCTGTTTGTTCCAGATTCTAACTTGGGATTACAGGAATTTATTTTCTCACAACCCCAGAAATAAAAGTACCCCCTTCCTGCCTCTCACTCCCAACCCCTCACTTACACTGGCCTGACTTTCACATGTTCCCCGGGTTGGGAAGGATGGGGCACGGGACTTCCTGGCATGGGCTGGGCGGGAAGGGGGTGCACAGGGGCTTCAGGAAGCATCTGTGGGGTTGGTGGGAAGGAAGAGCTAGCAGGAGTGTGAGGCAAAGGCTCCTGTATGCCCAGGTCAGTGCAGGGGAAGACAGCAGAATAGTTTCCCGGGGGTCTCATAGGACTGTGATTCTTAAGGAAAGGCTGGTGAGGGGAGGAAGAGGAGAGAAGAGAATAAAAAAGAGAGGTGGGGAGTGGGACTGAGCCAGTTATCTGATGTACACAGCATGGAATGGAATCCCACTGGCTACCAGTACCCTGGGGAGATGGAAGAACCTGGGGTCCATGAAAGATCTGGATGGTAGGGATAAGGAGATGTCCTAGCTCCTTTATGTGATTAGTCTTACAGATTATTGCCTGTGTTGCTGAGTGTTAGGGACTTAGCTATTCAACATGGGGTAGAAGTACTAGCCTATTGGTAAACTGTACCATTTATCAGCTTGTCTTGCATTGGTTCAAGGAGAAAAGCCATCTGAGATGGGAATCAGCCTGGGAAAAAAGTTGAAGAGTAGCTCAAAAAATTTTTAAAATACTTGAAAAATCAAACATAGTAGAAAGTTGGCACCTTCTAGGTTTCTGTATTAACCATGCTTTTTAGTCTAGGCAACCCTCTGATTAAGTAAAGGATAAATATTTATAAGTTAAATTTATAAATAAAAGATGGTAACATCCTCTGAATGCAGAATACCAAAAAAATCCACCATCTCTGATGGAAAAAGCCACTTCAACTTTTGTTGACTTAATCATGAGTCAATTCAATTATTAAGTTATTGGTTTCAAAGCATAAGTGAAACAAACAAATGTAAAAAATGTCTTATTCACTTCTAATTTGCAATCTAATTGGAAGATGGAATTTAAATGCAAGGAAGTTTAATAAATTTAAAATATTATAATATGCTAATTTATCATCATTAAGAAACCAGCTGGGCATGGTGGCTCACGCCTGGAGGCTGGGTGGATCATATGAACTCAGGAGTTCAAGACCAGCCTGAGCAACATGGCGGAACCCTGTCTCTACATACATACATACATACATACATACATACATATTAGCCAGGCATGGTGGTGTGTCCCTGTAGTCCCAGCTACATGAGAGGCTGAGGTGGGAGGATGACTTGAGCCTAGGAGGCAGAGGAGGTTGCAGTGAGCCAAAATCATGTTGCTGCACTCCAGCCTGGGTGACAAAGCCAAACCGTTTCTCAAAAAAAGAAAAAGAAAAGAAAAGAAAAGAAAAGAAACCTCCATGATGGGTGTTTCAAAGACCTTGGGAAGATGGGGCAGTCATTGGTATCACGGAATTCTGGGTGTTGTGTGCTGTGCATTCTTGAATAATACTGACCTGAAAATCTTTGTTCTTCCTTGAGAGAAACGGTATTTGTTTGCTATTGCTCACATTGCAAACTCAAATGGTAAGACAGAAGGTAGGCCATATTATTACCCAATTACAACAGAAAATTGTTTGATTTTCTTGGGCTTGTGCATATGGTGAACATTTGGGAATTACAGCCTTGCTGCTAGCAGAACATTTTAACTAAAGGCAGTAAAATGAGCACAGACTTTGGACTTTTAGCTAGATCATTCTATATACAGGCCATTTCTGCTTCATATTGAGAGATTTAGCTAGCAATCTTAGGAAATTATTATGAGAGTAAAGTTGACTCCAAAAGAAACTTAGAGAATGTGAATCTGTGTTCAAAGTTCAGCCAAAACAAAGAACTAGTTCCATGTCAGCATGAGTTGCCAATAACAATGTTATAAAAAATGTTTTCCGGCAGCTAACAGTCATTTTTTTTTTTTTTTTTTGCCTGCACTAAATAACTCAAACCATACTTAGTAAACAGAAATTCTGGAAGCAATTTCAAATAATGGGTCTCCATAGCATGCCACATAAAAATAGAAAGTTAAAGATTGAGAACTTACTCATGCAAAGGTCACTTAGAAGGTTTTCCACAATAATGGGATTTGAGTCAACAAGTATTCATTGAATGCCTATTATGTGGTCAGCTTTATGAGGGATGGTGGTGGATGGGAAGTGGGACTAATGAAGAATCATACCTAAGATGTGGTCCCTGACTTGGGGGAGCCTTCACTAATTTTGAGGAACAAGTCAGAAGCACATGAAAGGGCTAAATAACAATCTAAAGCAATGCAATGTTGACGTTATGTATTTCAATAAGAAGTGAAATACCTGCAAATGTGGTGGGTGGTCATGAATGAATGCAGTGAAGATTGGAGCAAGTTTTCCTGGGCTAGAGAAGGTGTGGAGTGAGAAATTAGAGAGAAAGGGCATTCCAGGAGGGTTTAGCAGGAAGCAAGAAGGACGGCAGGTTAGGGAGGTAGGATGGCACCGGAGTCATTTGCTGGCATTTGGAAGTCTTGTTTCCCTGCCTCACACTAACTTTACATATCTGTCTCTCTGCTTTGCACCCAACTCCATTTCTTTTTCTTTTTCTTTTCTTTTCTTTCTTTTCTTTTCTTTTTTTTTTTTTTTTTTTTTGAGACGTAGTCTTGCTCTGTTGCCCAGGCTGGAGTGCAATGGTGCGATCTTGGCTCACTGCAACCTCCACCTCCCGGGTTCAAGTGATTCTTCTGCCTCAGCCTACTGAGTAGCTGGGATTATAGGCCTACGCCACCACACCTGGCTAATTTTTGTATTTTTGGTAGAAACGGGGTTTCACCATGTTGGTCAGGCTGGTCGCGAACCCATCTCCATTTCTTAATACTGCCCGAACCATTTGCCTCTTACCACTGTGTTGCTCTTTTCTCCATCCAGACTTGTTTTTGTACTATATCAGGAGTTAGACAGCTTGGGTCTAACTCCTTGTGGGGAAGGGAGTGGCTGTTATTTGACAAATTGTGACTCTATGTTGTGATCCAGGCTTGTCTTAAAAATCAGACTACAAGAGTGAGTGCAACAATGATGTGAACATATGTCATGCCACCAAACTGTAAAATAAAAATGCATGTAATGGTAAATTTTGTGTGATGTCTCTTTTACCACAATTTAAAATAAAACCAAACACCATCTCCTTGACCTGAGTAAGGGAGTTTCCAGCTTTGTTGGAGAGGGTTATAGGCAGTATTAAAAAATATCAGTTCAGCAATTTGGAATATTTTCTTCCTCTCAAGGAGTCAACCATTATAAATAACTGTAGGTTCCATAATGAAAAATAAAAGGCAGAGAGAATTTTAGCCTTTAAAACATACTTTACCCACCTTTTACCACAGCACTTGCACTGTGAATTATATGTAATTTCTTTAGTCAGCTGACTTCTTGAATCACCCGTATTCCTTTAGATTGTTGTTGTGGTGGTGGTTCTTCTTTCTTCCTTCTTCCTTCCTTCTTTTCTTCTCTTCTTCTTCGTCTTCATCTTCTTCTTCTTCTTCTTCTTCTTCTTCTTCTTCTTCTTCTTCTTCTTCTTCTTCTTTTCTCCTTCGTCTTCACTACAGAACATGGCAGAGCAATCAAGGCTATTGCTATCTTTATTGTAGTTGCCTAGGTAGGCTATGCATGATCCCCAGGATGTACAGAATTGTACTAGGAGGGGAAAAATATATCACTGCTGGGGCACAATCCTGGCTCCTACACTTACCAGTTGGGTAAGTTATTTAACCTCTATGTGCCTTAGTTTTCTCATCTTTTTTTTGTTTTAAAGATTTTATTTTTATTTATTTATTATTTTTAAATTATTATACTTTAAGTTCTGGGATACATGTGCAGAACATGCAGGTTTGTTACTTAGTTATACACGTGCCATGATGATTTGCTGCACCCATCAACCCATCATCTACCTTAGGTATTTCTCCTAATGCTATCCCTCCTCTAGTCCCCCCACACCCCTACAGGCCCCAGTGTGTGATGTTCCCCTTCCTGTGTCCATGTGTTCTCATTGTTCAATTCCCACCTATGAGTGACAACATGCGGTGTTTGGTTTTCTGTCCTTGCGATAGTTTACTGAGAATCATGGTTTCCAGCTTCATCCATGTCCCTACAAAGGACATGAACTCATCATTTTTTTATGGCTGCACAGTATTCCATGGTGTATACGTGCCACATTTTCTTAATTCAGTCTATCATTGTTGGACATTTGGGTTGATTCCAAGTCTTTGCTATTGTGAATAGTGCTGCAATAAACATACGTGTGCATGTGTCTTTATAGCAGCATGATTTATAATCCTTTGCGTATATACCCAGTAATGGGATGGCTGGGTCAAATGGTATTTCTAGTTCTAGATCCCTGAGGAATGGCCACACTGTATTCCACAATGGTTGAACTAGTTGACAGTCCCACCAACAGTGTAAAAGTGTTCCTATTTCTCCACATCCTCTCCAGCACCTGTTGTTTCCTGACTTTTTAATGATCACCATTCTAACTGGTGTGAGATATCTCATTGTGGTTTTGATTTGCATTTCTCTGATGGCCAGTGATGATGAGCATTTTTTCATGTGTCTGTTGGCTGCATAAATGTCTTCTTTTGAGAAGTGTCTGTTCATATTCTTTGCCCACTTTTTGATGTGGTCGTTTGTTTTTTTCTTGTAAATTTGTTGGAGTTCATTGTAGATTCTGGATATTAGCCCTTTGTCAGATGAGTAGGTTGCAAAAATTTTCCCCCATTTTGTACGTTGCCTGTTCACTCTGATGGTAGTTTCTTTTGCTGTGCGGAAGCTCTTTAGTTTAATTAGATCCCATTTGTCAATTTTGGCTTTTGTTGCCATTGCTTTTGGTGTTTTAGACATGAAGTCCTTGCCCATGCCTATGTCCTGAATGGTATTGCCTAGATTTCTTCTAGGGTTTTTATGGTTTCAGGTCTAACATTTAAGTCTTTAATCCATCTTGAATTAATTTTTGTATAAGGTGTAAGGAAGGGATCCAGTTTCAGCTTTCTACATATGGCTAGCCAGTTTTCCCAACACCATTTATTAAATAGGGAATCCTTTCCCCATTGCTTGTTTTTGTCAGGTTTGTCAAAGATCAGATGGTTGTAGATATGCGGCATTATTTCTGAGGGTTCTGTTCTGTTCCATTGAACTATATCTCTGTTTTGGTACCAGTACCATGCTGTTTTGGTTACTGTAGCCTTGTAGTATAGTTTGAAGTCAGGTAGCGTGATGCCTCCAGCTTTGTTCTTTTGGCTTAGGATTGACATGGCGATGCGGGCTCTTTTTTGGTCCCATATGAACTTTAAAGTAGTTTTTTCCAATTTGGTAGAGAAAGTCATTGGTAGCTTGATGGCGATGGCATTCAATCTGTAAATTACCTTGGGCAGTATGGCCATTTTCATGATATTGATTCTTCCTACCCATGGGCATGGAATGTTCTTCCATTTGTTTGTATCCTCTTTTATTTCCTTGAGCAGTGGTTTGTAGCTCTCCTTGAAGAGGTCCTTCACATCCCTTGTAAGTTGGATTCCTAGGTATTTTATTCTCTTTGAAGCAATTGTGAATGGGAGTTCACTCATGATTTGGCTCTCTGTTTGTCTGTTATTGGTGTATAAGAATGCTTGTGATTTTTGCACATTGATTTTGTATCCTGAGACTTTGCTGAAGTTGCTTCTCAGCTTAAGGAGATTTTGGGCTGAGATGATGGGGTTTTCTAGATATACAGTCATGTCATCTGCAAACAGGGACAATTTGACTTCCTCTTTTCCTAATTGAATGCCCTTTATTTCCTTCTCCTGCCTGATTGCCCTGGCCAGAACTTCCAACACTATGTTGGATAGGAGTGGTGAGAGAGGGCACCCCTGTCTTGTGCCAGTTTTCAAAGGGAATGCTTCCAGTTTTTGCCCATTCAGTATGATATTGGCTGTGGTTTTGTCATAGATAGCTCTTATTATTTTGAGATACATCCCATCAATACCTAATTTATTGAGAGTTTTTAGCATGAAGGGTTGTTGAATTTTGTCAAAGGCCTTTTCTGCATCTATTGAGATAATCATGTGGTTTTTGTCTTTGGTTCTGTTTATATGCTGGATTACGTTTATTGATTTTCATATGCTGAATCAGCCTTGCATCCAAGGGATGAAGCCCACTTGATCATGGCGGATAAGCTTTTTGATGTGCTGCTGGATTCAGTTTGCCAGTATTTTATCGAGGATTTTTGCATCAATGTTCATCAAGGATATTGGTGTAAAATTCTCTTTTTTTGTTGTGTCTCTGCCCGGCTTTAGTATCAGGATGATGCTGGCCTCATAAAATGAGTTAGGGAGGATTCCCTCTTTTTCTATTGATTGGAATAGTTTCAGAAGGAATGGTACCAGCTCCTCCTTGTACCTCTGCTAGAATTCAGCTGTGAATCCATCTGGTCCTGGACTTTTTTTGGTTGGTAAGCTATTAATTATTGCCTCAATTTCACAGCCTGTTATTGGTCTATTCAGAGATTCAACTTCTTCCTGGTTTAGTCTAGGGAGAGTGTATGTGTCGAGGAATTTATCCATTTCTTGTAGATTTTCTAGTTTATTTGTGGAGAGGTGTTTGTAGTATTCTCTGATGGTAGTTTGTATTTCTGTGGGATCGGTGGTGATATCCCCTTTGTCATTTTTTATTGCATCTATTTGATTCTTCTCTCTCTTTTCTTCTTTATTAGTCTTGCTAGTGGTCTATCAATTTTGTTGATCTTTTCAAAAAACCAGCTCCTGGATTCATTAATTTTTTGAAGAGTTTTTTGTGTCTCTATTTCCTTCAGTTCTGCTCTGATTTTAGTTATTTCTTGCCTTCTGCTAGCTTTTGAATTTGTTTGCTCTTTCTTCTCTAGTTCTTTTAATTGTGATGTTAGGGTGTCAATTTTAGATCTTTCTTGCTTTCTCTTGTGGGCATTTAGTGCTATAAATTTCCCTCTATACACTTCTTTGAATGTGTCCCAGAGATTCTGGTATGTTGTGTCTTTGTTCTCATTGGTTTCAAAGAACATCTTTATTTCTGCCTTCATTTCGTTATGTACCCAGTAGTCATTCAGGAGCAGGTTGTTCAGTTTCCATGTAGTTGAGCAGTTTTGAGTGAGTTTCTGAATCCTGAGTTCTAGTTCGATTGCACTGTGGTCTGAGAGACAGTTTGTTGTAATTTCTGTTCTTTTACATTTGCTGAGGAGTGCTTTACTTCCAACTATGTGGTCAGTTTTGGAATCGGTGTGGTGTGGTGCTGAACAGAATGTATATTCTGTTGATTTGGGGTGGAGAGTTCTGTAGATGTCTATTAGGTCTGCTTGGTGCAGAGCTGAGTTCAATTCCTGGATATCCTTGTTAACTTTCTGTCTCGTTGATCTGTCTAATGTTGACAGTGTGGTGTTAAAGTCTCCCATTATTATTGTGTGGGAGTCTAAGTCTCTTTGTAGGTCATTAAGGACTTGCTTTATGAATCTGGGTGCTCCTGTATTGGGTGCAAATACATTTAAGATAGTTAGCTCTTCTTGTTGAATTGATCCCTTTACCATTATGTAATGGCCTTCTTTGTCTCTTTTGATCTGTGTTGGTTTAAAGTCTGTTTTATCAGAGACTAGGATTGCAACCCCTGCCTTTTTTTGTTTTCCATTTGCTTGGTGGATCTTCCTCCATCCCTTTATTTTGAGCCTATGTGTGTCTCTGCACGTGAGATGGGTTTCCTGAATACAGCACACTGATGGGTCTTGACTCTATCCAATTTGCCAGTCTGTGTCTTTTAATTGGAGCATTTAGCCCATTTACATTTAAGGTTAATATTGTTATGTTTGAATTTGATCCTGTCGTTATGATGTTAGCTGGTTATTTTGCTTGTTAGTTGATGCTGTTTCTTCCTAGCCTTGATGGTCTTTACAATTTGGAATGTTTTTGCAGTGGCTGGTACAAGTTGTTCCTTTCCATGTTTAGTGCTTCCTTCAGGAGTTCTTTTAGGGCAGGCCTGGTGGTGACAAAATCTCTCAGCACTTGCTTGTCTGTAAAGTATTTTATTTCTCTTTCACTTATAAAGCTTAGTTTGTCTGGATATGAAATTCTGGGTTGAAAATTCTTTTCTTTAAGAATGTTGAATATTGGTCCCCACTCTCTTCTGGCTTGTAGGTTTCTGCCAAGAGATCAGCTGTTAGTCTGATGGGCTTCCCTTTGTGGGTAACCCGACCTTTCTCTCTGGCTGCCCTTAACATTTTTTCCTTCATTTCAACTTTGGTGAATCTGACAATTATGTGTCTTGGAGTTGCTCTTCTCGAGGAGTATCTTTGTGGCGTTCTCTGTATTTCCTGGATTTGAATGTTGGCCTGCCTTGCTAGACTGGGGAAGTTCTCCTGGATAATATCCTGCAGAGTGTTTTCCAGCTTGGTTCCATTCTCCCCGTGACTTTCAGGTACACCAATCAGATGTAGATTTGGTCTTTTCACATAGTCCCCTATTTCTTGGAGGCTTTGTTCATTTCTTTTTATTCTTTTTTCTCTAAACTTCCCTTCTCGCTTCATTTCATTCATTTTGTCTTCCATCGCTGACACCCTTTCTTCCAGTTGATCGCATCGGCTTCTGAGGCTTGTGCATTCATCATGTAGTTCTGGTGCCATGGTTTTCAGCTCCATCAGGTCCTTTAAGGACTTCTCTGCATTGGTTATTCTAGTTAGCCATTCATCTAATTTTTTTTCAAGGTTTTTAACTTCTTTGCCATTGGTTTGGACTTCCTCCTTTAGCTCGGAGTAGTTTGATCGTCTGAAGCCTTCTTCTCTCAACTCGTCAAAGTCATTCTCCATCCAGCTTTGTTCCGTTGCTGGTGAGGAGCTGCGTTCCTTTGGAGGAGGAGAGGCGCTGTGATTTTTAGATTTTCCAGTTTTTCTGCTCTGTTTTTTCCCCATCTTTGTGGTTTTATCTACCTTTGGTCTTTGATGATGGTGACGTACAGATGGGTTTTTGGTGTGGGTGTCCTTTCTGTTTGTTAGTTTTCCTTCTAACAGTCAGGACCCTCAGCTGCAGGTCTGTTGGAGTTTGCTGGAGGTCCACTCCAGACCCTGTTTGCCTGGGTATCAGCAGTAGTGGCTGCAGAACAGTGGGTATTGGTGAACCACAAATGCTGCTGCCTGATTGTTCCTCTGGAAGTTTTGTCTCAGAGGAGTACCTGGCCATGTGAGGTGTCAGTCCGCCCCTATTGGGGGGTGCCTCCCAGTTAGGCTACTCAGGGGTCAGGGACCGTCTTGAGAAGGCAGTCTGCCCGTTCTCAGATCTCAAGCTGCGTGCTGGGAGAACCATTGCTCTCTTCAAAGCTGTCAGACAGGGACATTTAAGTCTGCAGAGGTTAATGCTGCCTTTTGTTTTTCTGTGCCCTGCCCCCAGAGGTGGAGTCTACAGAGGCAGGCAGGCCTCCTTGAGCTGTGTTGGGCTCCACCCAGTTGGAGCTTCCCGGCCACTTTGTTTACCTACTCAAGCCTAGGCAATGGCAGGCGCCCCTCCCCAAGCCTCACTGCCGCCTTGCAGTTTGATCTCAGACTGCTATGCTAGCAATGAGCGAGGCTCCGTGGGCGTAGGACCCTTGGAGCCAGGTGTTCATTATAATCTCCCGGTGTGCTGTTTGTTAAGCACATTGGAAAAGCTCAGTATTAGGGTGGGAGTGACCCGATTTTCCAGGTGCCATCTGTCACCCCTTTCTTTGACTAGGAAAGGGAATTCCCTGACCCCTTGTGCTTCCCGGGTGAGGCGATGCCTCACCCTGCTTTGGCTCACACACGGTGCGCTGCACCCACTGTCCTGCACCCACTGTCCAGCACTCCCCAGTGAGATGAACCCGGTACCTCAATTGGAAATGGAGAAATCACCCGTCTTCTGCGTCGCTCACGCTGGGAGCTGTAGACTGGAGCTGTTCCTATTTGTCCATCTTGGCTCCCGAATTTGATCTTGTCATTATGTTCCTAGCTGGTTATTTTGCCTACTAGTTGATGCAGTTTCTTCATAGTGTCAATGGTCTTTACAATTTGGTATGTTTTTGCAGTGGCTGGTACCAGTTTTTCCTTTCCACATTTAGTGCTTTCTTCAGGAGTTCTTGTAAGCAGGCCTGGTGGTGACAAAATCTCTCAGAATTTGCTTGTCTGTAAAGGATTTTATTTCTCCTTTGCTTGTGAAGCTTAGTTTGGCTGGATATGAAATTCTGGGTTGAAAATTCTTTTCTTTAAGAATGTTGAATATTGGCCCCCACTCTCTTCTGGCTTGTAGGGTTTCTGCAGAGAGATCTGCTGTTAGTCTGATGGGCTTCCCTTTGTGGGTAACCTGACCTTTCTCTCTGGCTGCTCTTAACATTTTTTCCCTTCATTTCTACCTTGGTGAATCTGACAATTATGTGTAGTCTCATATTTCTTAGAGGCTTTGTTCATTCCTTTTTAGTTTTTTTTTCTCTAATCTTGTCTTCATGCTTTATTTCATTAAGTTGATCTTCAATCTCTGATATCCTTTGTTCTGCTTGATCGATTCGACTATTGATACTTGTGTATGCTTCACGAAGTTCTTGTGCTGTGTTTTTCAGCTCCATCAGGTCATTTATCTTCTTCTCTAAACTGGCTATTCTAGTTAGCAATTCCGCTAACCTTTTATCAAGGTTCTTAGCTTCCTTGCATTGGGTTAGAACATGCCCCTTTAGCTCAGAGGGGTTTGTTATTACCCACCTTCTGAAGCCTACTGTCAATTCATCAAAGTCATTCTCCATCCATTTTGTTCCCTTGCTAGCGAGGGGTTATGATCCTTTGGAGGAGAAGAGGCATTCTGGTTTTTGGAGTTTTCAGCCTTTTTGTGCTGGTTTTTCCTCATCTTTGTGGATTAATCTACCTTCGGTCTTTGATGTTGGTGACCTTCAGATGGAGTTTCTGTGTGGATATCCTTTTAGTTGTATTGATGCTACTCTTTCTGTTTGTTAGTTTTCCTTCTAACAGTCAGGCCTCTCTGCTGCAGGTCTGCTGGAGTTTGCTGGAGGTCCACTCCAGACCCTGTTTGCTTGGGTATCACTAGCGGAGGCTGTAGAACAGCAAAGATTGCTGCCTGTTCCTTTCTCTGGAAGCTTCATCCCAGAGGGGCACCCACTGGATGCCAGCCGAAGCTCTCCTGTATGAGGTGTCTGTCAACCCCTGCTGGGAGGTGTCTCCCAGCCAGGAGGCATGTGGGTCAGGGACCCACTTGAGGAAGCAGTCTGTCCCTTAGCAGAGCTTAAGCACTGTGCTGAGAGATCCACTGCTCTCTTCAGAGCCAGCAGGCAGAACATTTAAGTCAGCTGAAGCTGTGCCCACAGCCACCCTTTCCCCTAGGTGCTCTTTCCCAGGGATATGGGAGTTTTCTCTATAAGCCCCTGACTGGGGCTGCTGCCTTTCTTTCAGAGATGCCCTGCCCAGAGAGGAGGATCTAGAGAGGCAATCTGGCTACAGTGTCTTTGTGGCACTGTGGTGGGCTCCGCCCAGTTCGAACTTCCCAGAGGCTTTGTTTATATTGTGAGGGGAAAACCACCTACTCAAGCTTCAGTAATGGCGGATGCCCCTCCCCCCACCAAGCTCGAGTGTCCCAGGTTGACTTCAGACTGCTGTTCTGGGAGCGAGAATTTCAAGTTAGTGGATCTTAGCTTGCTGGACTCCATGGCGGTGGGATCCACTGAACTAGACCACTTGACTTCCTGGCTTCAGTCCCCTTTCCAGGGGAATGAATGGTTCTGTCTCGCTGTCATTCCAGGTGTCACTGGGGTATGAAAAAAAAAAACAAAGAAAAAACCTCCTCCAGCTAGGTCGGTGTCTGCCCAAATGGCCACTCAGTTTTGTGCTTGAAACCCAGGGCCCTGGTGGTGTAGGCAGCCAAGGGAATCTCTTGGTCTGTGGGTTGCAAAGACTGTGGGAAAAGCATAGTATCTGGGCTGGAGTGCACTGTTCCTCATGGCACAGTCCTTCACAGCTTCCCTTGGGTAGGGGAGGGAGTTCCCCGACTCCTTGCATTTCCTGGTGAGGTGATGCCCCATCCTGCTTCTGCTCACCCTCCATGGGCTGCACCCACTGTCTAACCAATCCCAGTGAGATGAGCCAGATACCCTAGTTGGAAATGCAGAAGTCACCCACCTTCTGCATTGATCTCTTTGGAAGCTGCAGACCGGAGCTGTTCCTATTCGGCCGTCTTGCCAGCCACCCTTCTCATCTTTAAAGAGTTAATAATGATTAAATCAGTGAATTAATATAAAGTACTTAGAACAATGATTAGCACATAGTAAGCAATCAGTGTGTGTTAACTATAATGTTAGTGATCCCTTTATCAGTGTTGAGGATCTATCTCAAAATTTAAACCAGTGATATATGGTGGACTGTCTTAGTCCATTTATGTTACTATAAAGGAATACCTGAGGCTGGGTAATTTATAAAGAAAAGAGATTTATGTGTTTCATGGTTCTGCAGGCTGTACAAGAAGCTGGTGCCAGAATCTGCTTCTGGTGAGGGCTTCAGGCAGCTTCCACTCATGGCAGAAGGTGAAGTGGAGCTGGCATATGCAGAGATCACATGGTGAGAGTGCAAGCAAGAGATAGAGAAGGAAGTGCCAGGCTCCTTTTAACAGTCAGTTTTCACAGAAACTAATAAAGCAGAAACTCATTCATTCCCCCTCCCCCCATACCCAGGGTGGGGATTAATCTGTTCATGAGAGATCTACCCTCATGGCCCAAACACCTCCCATTAGGCCCTACCTCCAACATTAGGAATCAAATTTAAACACGGGGTTTGAGGGAACAAACAAGCAAACTGTAGCAGTGAACCATCTTTAGAGGCACTAATAATAATCCAGTGTCTGAACAGAAGAGGCTGAGAGTGAACATGGTAGCTTAACTGAATGTTATCTCTACCTAGTCTCTGCCAGTGCCAGCAACACCTCTACACACTGGCACTGCTCTGAGCCCCCACTACCTCTGAAAACACTTCTACAGGTGGTGATACCTGGGAGTGGAGGGCTAGGGAGGTTGGTTTTGTTTATGGCGAAAGAAGAAATACGAATGGAAATGGGATAACATGAAAACATCTTCCAAAATAGTTTAAGAAACTGATTTTATATATAAAAGACTTGGAATTAGGGAGCCATGTCCATAAACATGGAATTTAAGGTATGAGAGGAGAATGAAGAATCAAAGAAGAAGCAATCAAAGAGAAAGGAGACAAACCAGAGAAGGTGCCCTTATGGAAGCCATAAGAAAAACTGTAAGCAGAAGAAGAGATCCAGCTGAATACTTGATCCCTAACATCAGAACTTGGGATCTTCCACCTATAGTTTATCAAACATTTCTCACAAACCCTAAGAGTCTGTGACTCAGCCAACTCTTTCAGAAGGTTCTTGTGGTCTTACTCATCATTAGTAAACTCTCCTGCCCACTCACCCCCCTTCAGAACTAGAAAGTTGACCATTAACTTCAGATAGCCCCAGTTCATGCAATACCCAGCACTAGCCTTCTTCCTGCAACTAGTCTGTTTTCTTCTGCCTTCCCAAAGCAGAAGGAGGTCTCTAGCACAGTGGTTAGGAGCTGGGCCCTGGAGCCACACCAAAGCAGAAAGGCCAATTTAGTATATAGTCATAATGATTTCAAAATTACAGCCATGTATTTTGAACTCTTTGCATTTTGAAATGATGTCATCCTTGTTGCTTACTTGGTAGAATTTCAGTTTTCTCTCCTTTCTCAGCTCTGCTTTTCCAGTTGCATTTAATATGTGGTGAACTGATGTTTAGTTGCTGATTCATGATGGTCCCCTGACCAAGTCACTTGACCCTCTGTCCTAAGCTTTTTACCCAGGAAATTGCCAATTAATTTTTAATAAAATATCTCAGAATGATCCTGTAAAACAAACATATCCCAAGGACTTCTAAATCTATTTAAGACTCTCCTCCTTCCTCTCTGAGGCTGCCATATTTTTCCTTTCCCTAACTCGCCTTCTTACATCTTCTTAAATGTGGCCACATCCCAGGGCTCAAGTTGTGGCTCTCGGCTCATCTCTCTCATTATGGACTGAATGTTTGTTTCCTCCCTCTCCTCTCCTCCCCCAGAATTCATATGTTGAAGTCCTAATCTCCATTGTAATAGTATATGGGGGTGGGGTCTTTGGGCGTTAATTAGGTTTAGGTGAGGTCGTGAGGGTGGATCCCCCATGATGGGATTATTCCTCCTATAAGAAGAGGAGGAGATGTCAGAGCTCTCTCTCCCTCCACATGAGCACACACAAAAAAGAGGTCATATGAGCACACAGTGAAATTGTAGGACAGGAAGGAGGCTCTTACCAAGAACAGAATCTGGTGTAATTTGATCTTGGACTTCCCAGCCTCCAAAACTGTGAAAAATGAATTTGTTATTTTATTTGTTATTTAAGCCACCCAATCTATGGTATCTTGTTATAGCACCCTGTGCTAGGACATGTGTCATGGTATTCATTTACTTTGAGGCCTTTATCTATCTCCTCTATGCTGTTTTCTTCCAAATCTATATCTCTCCTCTTCTCACCTGAATTTTGTTCTAGATTTTTCATTGCCTCCATTTAAGTGTTGTGCTTTCAGTGCAAGCTGAACACATTCAGACACAACATGGTTCTGTCTACAAATCACTGAGACTCTTGTCTGACTTTTCCCTTTTCCTCACCGTTAGATATATTTAATTGACAAGCCCTAAAGATTTTGTTCACCCTTTTGGGAAGTATCATATTCTGCCTCTAAAATGGTCCTTATTAGATTATAATTCCCTTTTGGTTGTCAGCTTTTGAGGATAAGGACTACTATATCTTACCTTTAAATCCCTATTTAGCAGGCATGCAATAAATATTTGCATTTACTAGTTGCGTTACAAAGAGTATTTCATGCTTAAATACATTTGTAAAGCCCTAAGTCAAAGGTAATTGGAGTTCCTTATTCCTTATTAGACCATTAGTGGTTATCATTAATTCCTAAAAGAGCCTCACAGTATGCAAATCTATTCAAAATTACTTGATCTTAGGATCCATTTTTCATAGCACCAATCTGCATCTCCCTGAACAAAAAGTTCTTGAAACAAAGTTTGTGAAATGTTATGTTAGGATAATTGATTAATTATTCACATACAAAAATACAAAATACAAAAGTAAAATCCACACGGATTAAAATGTTACATATAAAATATAAATACAGAGATAAGGCAAGATGGCAGATAGGAGGCAGGATTAGCTTGCGCTCCTGCTTAGACAGAGCAGTGTGTGAAGACTCACATTGTGAACTTTTGCTCCAAGAACCACCACAGGAACATACCAGAAAAGCCGAGAGAATCCAAAGACCCTTTGAAGGAACTGGGTCACTGCTGCAGGTTCCCCGAAATGCTGAAAAGCTGAGTTTGCTTGCTTTCTTAGTGGAGAGGCTTCATGGTGTGGGGCAAGTTCTCAGCCCTGGTCACCAGCTGCCTGGAAATAGACTTGGTGCTGTTGAGGGGGAGCACGGTAGGAGTGAGATCAGACTTTTGGACTGTGGGCTGTGTGTGAGTGGGGTGAGGCCTGTGACTGCTGGCTTTCCCCCACTTCCCTGGCGACTTGTATGACTCAGCAGAGACAGCCATATTCCCCCTGGGAATATAACTCCCATTGGACTGGGCCACACCCCCATCCCCCACAGCAGCCACAGCAAGCCCTGCCCAAGGAAGGGCTGAGCTAAGACACACCTATCTCTGGAACTACCTGGTGGTCTTTCTCTGCCCACCCTGGTAGCTGAAGACAAAGGACATAATCTCTTGGGAGCTCTATTGCCCTACCCACTGCCCAAGAAATCTGAATACTTAACCAGGTGTCCCTAGGGCAAGTTTGCATCCTCCCTATAGGCCCATAGCTGATGTGCTCTTGAAAGTGTCACCTCCTGGCTGGAGGCCAACCAACACAAAACCAGTGCATGAAACAAAAACACAACCAAGGACCCTCACAGAGTCCACTTCACACCCCTGCTACCTCCACCAGAGCAAGTGCTGGTATCCACAGCTGCAAGACCTAAAGACAGATCACATCACAGGACTCTTTGCAGACATTCCCCAGTACCAGCTCATAGCTCTGCTGGGTGGCTAGACCCAGAACATCAAAAATGATCACTACGGTTTGGTTTATACCATTCCTAGGAGAAGGGGGAGAACACTACATCATGGGAGCACCCTATGGGACAAAAGAATCTGAACAGCAGCCCTTGAATCCCATATCTTCCCTCTAACATAATCTACCCAAATGAGAAGGAACCAGAAAAACAATTCTGGTAGTATGACAAAACAAGGTTCTTTAATACCCCCCAAAGTTCATACCAGCTCACCAGCAATGAATCCAAAGCAAGACGAAATATCTGAATTGCCAGAAAAAGAATTCAGAAGATTGATATTAAGCTAATCAAGGAGGCACCAGAGAAAGGTGAAGCCCAACTTAAAGAAATTTAAAAAAAGATGATATAGTTCATGAAAGGAAAATTATTCAGTGAAATAGATAGCATAAATAAAAAACAATCACAACTTCTGGAAATCAAGGAGACACTTAGATAAGTGCAAAATACACTGGAAAGTCTCAGGAGTAGCATTGAGCAAGCAGAAGAAAGAACTTCAGAGGTCAAAGACAAGGCTTTTGAGTTAATCCAATCCATTAAAGACAAAGAAAAAAGAATAATAAAAAAAGCCTCCAAGAAGTTTGGGACTATGTTAAACACCCAAACCTAAGAATAATTGGTATTCCTGAGGAAGAAGAAAAATTTTAAAGTTTGGAAAACATTTTTGAGGGAATAATTGAGGAAAAACTTCCTTGGCCTTGCTAGAGACCTAGACATCCAAATACAAGAAACTCAAAGAACACCTGGGAAATTCATCACAAAAACGTCATCACCTAGGCACACAGTCATCAGGTTATCTAAAGTCGAGACGAAGGAAAGAATCTTGAGAGCTGTGAGGCAAAAGCATCAGGTAATGTATAAAGGAAAACCTATCATATTAACAGCAGATTTCTCAGCAGAAACCTTACAAGCTAGAAGGGATCGGGGTCCTATTCTTTAGCCTCCCTAAACGAAACAATTATTAGCCAAGAATTTTGTATCCAGCAAAACTAAGCTTCATAAATGAAGGAAAGATACAGTCTTTTCCAGGCAACAAATGCTGAAAGAATTTGCCACTACCAAGTCAGCACTACAAGAACTGCTAAAGGGAGCTCTAGATCTTGAAACAAATCCTTGAAATACACCAAAGTAGAACCTCCTTAAAGCATAAATCTCACAGGACCTATATAACAATAACAAAATGAAAGAAAAAAACAAGGTATTCAGGCAACAAATAGCATGATGAATAGAACAGTACTTCATATCTCAATACCAACATTGAATGTAAATGCCCTAAATGCCCCACTTAAAAGATACAGAATTGCAGAATGGATAAGAATTCACCAACAAGTTTCTGCTGTCTTCAGGAAACTCACCTAACGCATAAGGACTCACATAAACTTAAGATAAAGGGGTGGAAAAAGACATTCCATGTAAATGGACACCAAAAGGAAGCAGGAGTCGCTACTCTTATATCAGACAAAACAAACTTTAAAGCAACAGCAGTTTAAAAAAGACAAAGAGAGACATTATATAATGATAAAAGGACTAGTCCAAAACGAAACTATCGCAATTCTAAATATATATGCACTTAACACTAGAGCTCTGAAATTTGTAAAACAATTACTACTAGACCTAAGAAATGAGATAGATTGCAACACAATAAAAGTAGGGGACTTTATTACTCCACTGACAGCACTAGACAGGTCACCAAGACAGAAAATCAACAAAGAAACAATGAACTTAAACTATACCTAGAGCAAATTGACCTAACAGATATTTACAGAACATTCTACCCAACAACTGCAGAACATTCTTCTCATCAGCATATGGAACATTCTCGAAGATAGACCATATCACGGGCCACAAAACAAGTCTCAGTAAATTTAAAAAAATCAAAATTATATCAAACACTCTCTCAGATCACAATGGAATAAAATTGGAAATCAATTCCAAAAGGAACCATCAAAACTATACAAAGATATTGAAATTAAATAACCTGCTCCTGAGTGATTGTTGGGTCAACAATGAAATCAAGATGGAAATTTAAAAATTCTTTGAACTGAATGATAATATTGATACAACCTATCAAAACCTCTGGGACACAGCAAGAGCAGTGCTAAGAGGAAGGTTCACAGCATTAAATGCCTACATCAAAAAGTCTGAAAGAGCACAAACAATCTAAAGTCACGCCTTATAGAACTGAAGAAACAAGAACAATCCAAACCCAAACCTAGCAGAAGAAAAGAAATTATGAAGATCAGAGCAGAACTAAATGAAATAGAAACAAACAAACAAACAAACCAAAAGATACATGAAACAAAAAGCTGGCTCTTTGCAAAGATAAATAAAATTGATAGACCATTAGTGAGATTAACCAAGAAAAGAAGTGAGAAGATCCAACTAAACTCAATTAGAAATGAAATGGGAGATATTACAACTGATACTACAGAAATACAAAAGATTATTCAAGACCACTATGAACACCTTTACATGCATAAACTAGAAAACATAAAGGACACAGATAAATTCCTGGAAATATACTAACCCTCCTGGATTCAGCCAGGAAGATGTAGAAACTCTGAACAGAACAATAACAAGCAGTGAGATTGAAATGGTAATTTAAAAATTGCCAACAAAAAAAAGTCCAGGACCAGACAGATTCACAGCTGAATTCTGTCAGACATTCAATGAAGAATTGGTACCAATCCTATTGACACTATTTCAAAATATGGAGAAAGAGGGAATCCTCTTAAATAATTCTATGAGCCAGTATCACCCTGATACCAAAACCAGGGAAGGACATAACAAAAAAAGAAAACTACAGGCCAATATCCCTGGTGAACATAGATGCAAAAATCCTCAACAAAATACTAGTGAACTGAAACTAACAGCACATCAAAAAGATAATCCTCCATGATCAAGTGCATTTCATACCAGCGATGCAGGGGTGGTTTAACATATGCAAGTCAATAAATGTGATACACCACATAAACAGAATTAAAAACAAGAATCACATCATCATCTCAATAGACATAGAAAAAGCATCCCTTTATGATTAAAACCCTCAGCAAAATCAGCATAGAAGGGACATACCTCAAGGTAATAAAAGCCATCTATGACAAACCCACAGCCAACATTATACTGAACAGGGAAAAGTTGAAAGCATTCCCCCTGAGTACTGGAACAAGATAAAGAGGCCCATTTTCACCACTTCTATTCAGCATAGTACTGGAAGTCCTAGTCAGAGCAATCAGACAAGAGAAAAAAAGGGGCATACAAATCAGTAAAGAGAAAGTCAAACTGTTCCTGTTTGCTGATGATAAGATCATATACCTAGAAAACCCTAAAGACTCACCCAAAAAGCTCCTAGAACTGGTAAATGAATTCAGCAAAGTGTCAGGATACAAAATTAATGTACGTAAATCAGTAGCTCTGCTATACACCAGCAGTGACCAAGCTGAGAATCAAATCAGAAACTCAACCCCTTTCACAGTAGCTGCCAAAAAATAAAGATACCTATGATATACCTAATCAAGGAGGTAAATGACCTCTACAAGGAAAACTACAAAACACTGCTGAAAGAAATCATGGATGACACAAACAAATGGAAACACCATCCCATGTTCATGAATGGGTAGAATCAATATTGTGAAAATGACCATACTGCCAAAGCAATCTACAAATGCAGTGCAATTCCCATCAAAATACCACCATCATTCTTCACAGAACTAGAAAAAAACAATCCTAAAATTCATATGGAACCAAAAAAAGAGCTCACATAGCTAAAGCAAGACTAAGCAAAAAGAACAGACCTGGATTCATCACGTTACCTGACTTCAAACTATACTATAAGGCCATAGTCACCAAAACAGCATGGTACTGGTATAAAAATAGGCACATAGACCAATGGAACAGAATAGAGAACTCAGAAATAAAACCAAATACTTACAGCCAACTGATCTTCAACAAAGCAAACAAAAACGTAAAGTGGGGAGAGGACACCCTATTCAACAAATGGTGCTGGGATAATTAGCAAGCCACATGTAGAAGACTAAAACTGGATCCTCATCTGTCTCCTTATGTAAAAACTGATGGATCAAAGACTTAAATCTAAGACCTGAAACCATAAATATTATAGAAGATAACATCGGAAAAACCCTTCTAGACATTGGCTTAGACAAACACTTCATGACCAAGAACCCAAAAGCAAATGCAACAAAAACAAAGATAAAGAGATGGGACTTAATTAAAAAGCTTCTACACGGCAAAATAAATAATCAGCAGAGTAAACAGACAACCTACAGAGAGGGAGAAAATCTTCACAATCTATACATCCAACAAAGGACTAATATCAAGAACCTACAAGGTACTCAAACAAATCATCAAGAAAAAAACAAACAATCCCATCAAAAAGTGGGCTAAGGACAAAAACAATTCTCAAAAGAAGATATATAAATGGCCAACAAACATATGAAAAAATGCTCAACATCGCTAATGATCAGGGAAATGCAAATCAAAACCACAATGTGATACCACTCCTGCAAGAATGGCCACAATAAAAAAATTAAAAAATAGTAGATGTTGGCATGAATGTGGCGAAAAGGGAACACTTTTACACTGTTGGTGGGCATGTAACTAGTACAACCACTATGGAAAACAGTATGGAGATTCCTTAAAGAACTAAAAGTAGGCTGGGCGCGATGGCACATGCCTGTAATCCCAGCACTTTGGGAGGCCGAGGCAGGCGGATCATTTGAGGTCAGGAGTTCAAGACAAATCTGGCCAATGTGGTGAAACTCCATCTCTACTAACAATACAAAAATTAGCCAGGCATGGTGACATGTGCCTGTAATTCCAGCAACTCAGGAGGCTGAGGCAGGAGAATTGCTTGAACTTGGGAGGCAGAGATTGCAGTGAGCTGAGATGGTGCCACTTCACTCCAGCCTAGGTGACAGAATGAGACTCCATCTCAAAAAAAAAAAAAAAAATGTGGATCTACCATTTGATCCAGCAATCCCACTACTGGGTATCTACCCAGAGGAAAAGAAGTCATTATATGAAAAAGACACTTGCACACGATGCCTGTTTATAGCAGCACAATTTACAACTGCAAAAAAACATGGAACCATCCCAAATGCCCATCAATCAACGAGTGGATAAAGAAAATGTGGTATATATATACAATGGAATACTACTCAGCCATAAAAAGGAACGAAATAATGGCATTCACAGCAACCTGGATGGAATTGGAGACTATTATTCTAAGTGAAATAACTGAAGAATGAAAAACTAAACATCACATGTTCTCATTAGTATGTGGGACATAAGCTATGAGGATGCAAAGGCTTAAGAATGATACAATGGACTTTGAAGACTCAGGGGAAAGGGTGGTGGGTGGCAAGGGATAAAAGACTACACACTGGGTATAGTGTACACTGCTTGGGCAATGGGTGCACAAAAATCTCATAAATCACCACTAAGGAACTTATTCATGTAAACAAACACTACCTGTTCCCCAAAAACCTATTGAAAAAAAAATTTTTTAAATACATACATACATATATGTGACTGCCAAAAAACTATAGGAAAATATAAGTGATTATTTCTCAATTTTGTTGTGGGAAAGTTTTTCTAAGCATAACGTGCATAGCAGACACCGTAAAAGATTAACATATTTGACTATATTCAGTGAAAAAATTTAATGTTTCTGTACATTATAAAAACTATAAAATTAAGTCAAACACCAGAAGGTAGAAAATTGTGATTAAGACATTTGAAATGTATATGCAAATAAAGAAATTATATCGTTATCCATGCAAGTAACTTAAAATATATGAAAAAAGATGAATATTCCAAAAAAAATGGGCAAAAGATAGAACAAGCAATTCACAAGAGAAGAAATAGCAGAGGTTAACATTTGGGAAAAAATTCTACCAGCTATGCACGTAGTGAAATACAAAGTAATATAAAAGATTTGATGAGAAGTAGGGGAAATAGACACTGTTGCATTGCTGCTGGAGTACCAAATTTGTATAATCATTTGTGAGTAATTTGGCAGTATTTATTGAAAGTTTTAAAAAGTGTGCTTCTCCTCTCACCCCACAATTCCATTTAAAGGAATTCATAGTAAGATAATATTCAGAAAAGTATTAAAAAATGAATGCACAAGGATGTTCATTATAATATTGCTTAAAGTAGTAAAAGATTAGAAACAGCCTAACTGTCCAATTCCAAGGTAGAATTTTTCAGGCTAAGTTTATTTCTGGATTAGGAATTAGTGGTAACCTGATTTTTTTCTTTGCACTATTTTTTGTGTTTTCATACTTTGAAATTCCAGCATGCATTATTTTTTAAATTAGAAGTAAGTGACTTTCAGTTCTTTTTAAAAGCAGGCAATTCACATATAATGTAACGTGCAAGTTTCTGGATGAGGGAATGGCATTTACTAGCTTGAATATCTGAAAACATCACTGTTTTCATATCTTAGTTCCCCTTTTAATTTTCATTTCCAATTCTTTCCCTTTTCCTAGTAAAACACAGAGGGAAGAGTCTTCTAGATGTGATTTTATAATTTCCCTACCACAAAATCATCCTTTTCCTTAAATAACCCACCCCTCCAATCTACCTCTATGTGAACCTCCTTTTTTGAATCTAGGGCTTTCTTGGTTCCCTTACCTCGAAGTCCCAGTCCACCAGGTAGAGAAGGACTCCTGAAAAGGGTCCAGAAGGAAGCCCCAAAGCCGTCCAGACCCTGCCAATTATAGTATTCTGTCTGTTACCTGTCTTGCTCTTGCTCTCCATTCATCCTCTAAGAATAAATGTCCTCTAAAACTCTGCATTTGGCTTTGTTCTTTTTGGTCCACGTTCCTGAAGGTAAATTTCATTAAAGCAGGGCACCTGTCACCATTGCATTCTTCATGCCTACAGAATAAAGAACAGAGTTCTTTACTGTTGACTACAGAGTAAGTCAACAACTGCCCCCTTTGTGAGAAAGGAATATATTTACTCTAACTCATTTGGCAAATGCACTTCCAAACCAAAGTGCCAAATATTGCTTAACTGGTAGCATAGCACATCTCTACTCAGCCTAAGGATCTCCTCCTGTGAGTTGTGGAAGGATAAAGATGTGTTTTCCGTTTGCCACAAGGTAACTGTTTTTCTGACAACCGGTTCATCCACATGAAAGATTTGCTGGATCATGCCTTAGCTTTTGTCATGATCACATTTTCTCTCCTTTATTCTCTGATCTTTCCTCAGATTATGGCTTTGACTCCTCCCTGTCCTGATTTCCTAAGGTTCTGACCTCAACCCTCCCCTCCACACTTTCTGCCCAGGAATCTCTTCTGCTGCCACACCTTCAAAGCTCACCTGCCAGCTAATACTGCCCAAAGCTATGTCTCCAGTCCACATGGCTTTTCAGGTTCCAATTCCATATGCCCAACCCACTGCTGAAAATCTACTCCGATCTGTCCCTCTGACACCTCAGATTCACTAAGCTATATCCAAAACCAACTAGCCATACCTTCCCCAACCACCAGAGCTTCCTGTTTCTCTAGCCAAACTGCCTTTCACTCGGCTTCAAACCTCAGTCACTTTTTCCCTCTTCTCCAAAAGTCCTCTTTACCTTCCACCCTCGGTCCAGCCAAACATTCCTCCCTCCATACCTTTTTTTTCCATCCATGCTTTCTTCTCTAGCGCTGCCATCTTCTCTCTTCTCCATGCTCATGCACAGAGCAGGTGTGGTGACCTCTTGACCTCTCCTCATCTCCCCACCTCTAATGCTTCCAACCCCTATAGCCTATTACTTGTAATGCAAATTTAGAATACGGCTCAACTGATGTTTTGGCCATTCTACAATCCCATCTTGAACTTCCTGTCTCTATGCTTTGGCAAATCCTCTTCTCTTGTATCTTTCTCTCTATGTAAGTACCACCTCCTCCTTAAGATATCACAGTCAGGTTCCTAATGAGGACTTTGTTTCAGATGACACTTAACCCACTCTCTTTTGTATTACTGTTTGTATTCATGTCTAATCTCTCCCACAGGATTAAAGGATTTGTCTTATACATCTGTATATACCCCACATCTCCTAGCACATATTAAGTACCTAAGATATACTTGCTTAACGAGGAAATGAATGAACACTTAGATCAAACAGCCAATTTATTATTCAGTCTTTCTGGACTCTGAGCAGAAATAACTTAGGAGTGGCCAATTGGCTGCATCATCAAAGTGAGCCTGTTTTGGCAAAAAGATGTCCACATACCACTACAGTTTCTCACTGTAATTTTTGTCTCTAATAAAGCAAAATACAGATTGTTCTAAGGTTTTAGTGGAGAGCACACCAGAAAAAAAGTTGCCACATGGCAATTCCCACAGGCAAACTTCCCTGCCTGTTGTGGTTATTTTTCATTGTCTCTGTGGTATGTCTTTTACATTCTTTCTGAAAATGAACCCTGCATTCCTTCCCTGGGCCCCACTGCCCACCAGCCACTAGAATGGGAAGGTAACAGGTAAGATCCAGTCTTGGGAGTCCACTGGCATGGTGAATACCCCAGGGCTGGGCACTGGGCCCAAGCCAAGCCAATCGAATCTTTCAGAGAGACTTTCTGTTGGAGCTGTCAGGGAGGTGGCTAAAAGGATATGATTCCGGAACTACCATGAGCCACACCTCTGCCTGGAAACCAGTGGCCTCCTTATTGCCAAAAAACCATTATTTTTATTTAGCAATCCAAATAATATTCACTTAGGCATCTTAAACTTTACATGTATAAGATGGACCTCTTTATCCCTCCAATGTTTTTCTCCCTCAGTCTTTCACATCCACATGAATGGCATCCCCTCCTACCTGACTCAAGCAAAGAATCTCAGTGTTACCTTTGGTTCCCCTTTTCCTTCATCTCCCATAGATAATCTATCAAGAAATTCTATCAGTTCTACTTCTACTTCACATCTGGCCCTTTCCTTATGTCTTCTGTCACCAACCAAGGCCCAGACATAGCCTCTGTCTGCTAAACCACTGGCGGTAGCGTTTTCCAGTCTCATTTCATACCAGTCTTCTACCTGCTCAGTAGGCTACAGCCACACTGGCCTTCCTTCTGTTGCTCTAATAACCTTTCGTGACTTCTGTACTTTTGCACTTGTTCTTTCTTCCTGGAACACTCTTTCATTGCTCTGCAAGAGTTCACCATCCTCAGGTCTCAGTTCAATATATCTTCCTTAAGAGGGCTCACCTGGCAGTCCTAGAGAAAGAGGCCTTCCCCAGTCCTTAGCTTCTCATTGCTTCATTTTGTTTATTTACTTTTTATGTTATGACAATGTATAATTATGGTGTTTAATTTGCTTACCTTGGCTTCCTCCTGTTGGAATGTAAGCTTCCCAATAATGAACTCTTTTCCTGGTCTTCTGCTGCATCTCCACATTCAGCAGGTTCAAGGCATAAATGTTTATGGAATAATTATAACAAACTAATTCCCTCTGCAATATTTTTACCCTTTTTTATTGAAACATCTTCCCTTTGGCATTTAAGACATAGTATTCTGTTACCTGTCTTGCTCTTCCTCTCCATTCCTCCTCTAAGAATAAATGTCCTCTAAAATTCTGCATTTGGCTTTGTTCTTTTTGGTCCATGTTCCTGAAGGTAAATTTCATGAAAGCAGGGCTCCTGTCACCATTGCATCCTTCATGTCTACAGAGTAAGAGTTCATTCAAGTTCATTGATCAATGAATGATTTCTTTCCTTTGGTACTCTATGGCTTCAACTTTTCATGCGTGTGATACACCTATTTCTTTATTCAGTCATGACTGATCTCCTGATTGTCTATCCTACACTTCCAATTCCTGTCAGATGCTTGCCCTTGGACTTCTTGAGGACACTTCCAAGTTGGTATATTCAAAGTATCTTGAACTCATCACCTTTCCTTTAAACATTCTTCCTCCTCAGTTCCTTTCTGAGTTCCAGGATCATTACCGATGATCATACGATCATCTTTCTAATCACCCATGGGATCCCACTTACTTCTTTTCCCACTTATTCCCCACAGTTGTTTGTTTGCCAACCCTACTTGCTCTCACCTCTCACCCATCCTCTTTCCTCTGGTCTTGCTGCTCCTGCCCTCATCAGCTCTCTACCTCTTGGCTTGATTCTCAGCCTTTATAGTTTCCAGCCTCCTTAATGTCCTCCCTCACTCAAGCTGATCCACTTCCAACCCTCAGAGCAGACCACTTTCAGACTTCTTCTATAGCATCCTCCTGCTGGAAAACATGACCTGTTCTCCAGAGCGAATATAACTAAATCAAGGTTGGAAATTTAGAATCCTTCATCTGCCCCCAAACTACCATTCTAACAGTACTTCCTCCTGCCTCCTTTTAACCTTTCTCATCTCTGGCAGTTCTGGATCATTCAGTGTTTCTTATGTCCATCTTGTGCTTTTCTTCTTTATTACATGTACTTACACAAGTCACTCTGACTTCTGTCTTCAACTGCTATAGATGTTTCAATTTCTTACGGCACTCGATTCTCCTTTGTACTACACAAGTTTGACTAGACTCTAATTATCTTATTGAATCATGAACTACTCTTTGAGCACAGGAACTATGTCTAATTCCTATTTTTAATTTCCATAGCTCCAAAATGGTGCTTTTTCCAGAGTAGATAGCCAGCACATATCTATTGAATGTTGAGATGCACTGTCAGAGAGTGTTTAGGGGCATGGGAAACTTAGATCCAAATTCCAGCTAACTTGAGAAAGTAATAAACTTCTCTAAGCCTTGGTTTCCTGCAAAATCGGAAGAATGATGCTTACCTCATATAACTACTGTGAGAATTAAGTGTGATCATGCTTATCATGCACTTAGTGCCTAATAACTCCTAATAAGCATTATTGTAAAATGAATCATCAGACCACTTTGTCCCTTTCCTGATCACATGAAAATATAAAATTTAAAGTACCCACTAAGCATAAACAGCTGCCTTCCTCTCCCCTATATCCCATCTAATCCACAGAACAAGTAAGAATTACAGTTGCTCTTCTCTTATTACACTTGGTTTCTATCTCATCTTCAAGTCACAGGGATGTAGAAGTAGAAAGTGTTCTGATAATACCCACCCACTGCCTTGTGTTCATGAAGACTGAGTAGATGGACTAGGCCAACATAGCAGGCCCTTGCAGCCGCCTTGCACCACCACCCTTTAGTCTCCCTGTTACTTTGCTTGGCAGGACTAAGCATGAGGAGGGTACCTGGTGTTGTTCAGAGTTTCCTGATTTCCTGACTTTGCTCCACTGTGGCCCTCCTGCTGTCCCTGCTATCATGTTTGACCCATTGATATTGTTGGTGAATGCCCGGGCCAGTTCCTCTCTGTTACTCCATTTGCTAGCCAAAAGCCTAGACTTTTCCATGCCTGTAGTGCAGGCAGCTCTCGACCAAAGACTTCAGGAAATTGAACTCCAAGCCAGACACCTGGGATCAGGAAACCACCTGATAGTCAATGCGGTGGCTGAGGGCTCAGGGGCTAGAAAATGTGATGGAAGAAGTCCAGCCCACATCTTCAGAAAAGGCTGTTTTCCTTAAAAGAGCTATCAGTAGTCAAGCCCCTTGAGACATGTACAGAAGGCTAAGAAAAAAGCAGAAGATTGAATTCCATGGTGTCCCAAGTTCCAGACAGGTCAAGATTAATGAGGACCAAGAGGAGGCTGTTTGGCTGGAATATTAGGAGGTTAGTGGATTCTGGGTGAGAAGTTTCAGTGGCGTAGTGAAGGCATAATTGTGCCTCTTCTTATGTCAGCTAGTCAACAAGTATTTATTGAGCACCAGTGATGGGCCAGCTACGGTACTATGCCTGGAGGCTTAGTAGAGAACAGAACAGACTTAGTACAAGACACTCAACAAAGAGGTATGGGAAAAGGCAGTACCAGCCCTGCCCTTGAGGAGTCTACCATTCCTCTGAGGAGTTAAGGCAAACACACATGAAAAGTTCAGTACAAATTATGTAATTCTACATCATGGGATATTTCAAATTTTATAACAGGCTATGATATATTCATAGAAATTCAGAGTTTAAAAGAAGTTTAATAATTTTCTTCTTCAATCCTCTTTTTATATGAGGAAACTGAAGCCATGGAAATACAGAAACCCAGTCAAGGCCACATAGCTATCCTCCCTTCCATTGTACAGTTTTTACTTGATATAATAACAGCTTTAGGGCATTATTGTCACAATCTAATGAGAAGTTTTCATGTATTGATAATTCCACCTTAACAAACACAAAATGTCATTAATGATCATCATGAGCACCATAGCAGCTATAAAAGTCAGTCCTAATTTCCACCTTCCCTAGCAAAAAAAGAATGATGTCCTAAGACAACAGCACTAGCCTATGAACAGTTCTGTTCCAGTAAGATGCATGTCCTAATCAGTTTGCACTTTTAAAAAGCTCTGAGATCCTTGGTTGGATGGAACAGTAGATGATATATTTGTAGGGTGGCTACTGCCTGGTTTGGTGATCTTTGATAGACTGAGAATGAGATGCTGTGCTTGGTCGCAGAGGAATTTAACCATTAGTTGCGTGACTTAACCAAAGAGCAATTCATTTTTGGCTTGCTTTGTAATTTCCAGGTTTCTCATACCCTAAGAAACACTGAGTAGCATACTGTGGGAATGAACTTAATTCAGTTTAGCTCCCCCTCTTTTGAAGAAAAAGCCATAAGGACAGCATGTGTCTGTTCTATTATTACCCAGTTGCCCGTGTCCATAATAGATGTTCGTGATTCATTGCTTATTGAGGAACCACTTATATGGAAGGTTGCCAAAGATCTGAAAATCCAAACAAAATGTCTTGCTCCCTGGTTTGGGGATCAGAACTGAATGGCTCATTTTCAAGTTGCTTAGGGCCACACACCAAGCTGTTGGATAGAAAAGTCCAGTGGGACTTAGGAGGCTGAGTCTAGGCCTGGGATTATGGAATGCCAGTCTTAGAGCCCTCACCCTGCCAAATTTTTCAGAGGAGAAGGCCCTCCTGGTGCCAGGCCCAGGAAGCAGGGATACAGGCGCTGTAACAGGTTTTGTGGAATGTTTTTAAGACATGGCAGACCAGAGAGCATCTATACCTTTCCACACCTGTCTTGAGATGCCACTGATCAACTTCATTCTGGAGCACTAGTCCCAGACAGTATTCCATGATATGTTAAGGGGTGCAAGTTTGGGAAATGCTAGCTTAAACAACATTAAACACGTTTCTTTACTGCAGGACTTCTATAAGCCTTTAATAGAGTCACATTAATTGTGATTCATTATGTATCTTCAATAGAATGTTGCTTTTTTCAAATTGACTTGACCAGGAGATCTCCCCTAACCTCAGCAGTAGTGAAACTATTAACATTTGAAGAATAATTAGTGAATTTTATGAAATTATAGCCTGGAAAAAAACCCAGGAAGCCTGATCTGGCTCCAAACCAGCTTTGATTTTAAGAGTCTCCAAAGGCCAGACTTTTTGATGGCCACTTCAGAGTGAATGGCAGGTCCTGCTCTTGGTTTTATTTGTCTTTTCCTCTGGATTTTGAGTCTGGCAGTGGGGTCTCAAATCCTAGAATAATTCTCTAAGGGATCCAGTCACTGAGGACTTTAGACCTCAGCCAACTTGTAGCTGACTGGCCCTCTTGGAGCTTTGCAAAATATGTGCTGTGGTCTAGCAAGCTTGTCCAACCCGCCTTATTTTGTTGCTATTCTGTTTTGTTTTGTTTTGCTTTAGGCTTTTAGCAGCCTGAAGCCATGGTTTTTAGTTCCTGTCTCTAGTCATAAGCAGTAAAATGGGATGAGGAAGGAGATTTATTGGCCTGACCAGAAACAGAAGCCAAGAACCCATGACTGTGTTCTTTCCATTGGACACTCCTACCCACGTGCTTCAGAGCACAAGCTCTGGAGCTCTGTAACTTGGACAAGTTACTTAATCTCTCTGTGTCTCAACTTCCTCATTTGTAAAATGAGGATATAATAGCATCTACCTCGGCTGGGTGCAGTGGCTTACGCCTGTAATCCCAGCACTTTGGGAGGCCAAGGAGGGTGGATCATTTAAGGTCAGGAGTTCGAGACCAGCCTGACCAACATGGTGAAACCCTGTCTTTACTAAAAACACAAAAATTAGTCTGGCATGGTGGTGCATACCTGTAATCCCGGCTACTGGGGAGGCTGGGGCAAGAGAATTGCTTGAACCCAGGAAAAGGAGGTTGCAGTGAGCTGAGATTGTGGCACTGCACTTCAGCCTGGGTGACAGAGTAAGACTCTGTCTCAAAAAACAAACAAACAAACAAACAAAAAAAACATAGCATCTACCTCATGAGGTTATGGAGGATTAGATAATAAATACAAGTAAAAGGACATAGAACAGTGTCTGGCACACAGTAAGTGCTAAAAACCATTAGCTATTATTGGATCTGGACTTAGATCTCTGAGGCTGCCCTGTAAATGGAGATGGTGGATGAGTACAACAGCATTTGCCCAAGCCAGTGGCTCTTAACTGGTGAGATTCAATTGAAGTGCAAATTGGCAATACAATATTCTCCCACCTACAGTCTTGCCCCTCAAAAGCTACCACATATACGTGTCATCTTTAGGGAGTGCCCCAAAATGTACACTATCTTCTCAGAAAAAGTAAATGTTTGTTTCCATCTGGTGAGATTAACAATATGAACATCTGGTTTACATGATTGTTTTTGGAGCTGTGCCTTTGCATTTTTGAAATGTTCAAGATGCACATATCTGCACAGGAATGAAAAGTTGCTATAAAGCTAAACAAGTTTATTTTATTTTATCACTACAGCCTCCAGAACTCATTTCTTCAATTTAATAGCTATTGGTCCTGAAGTGCAAACTGTGGGTTGCTTCCTTCTGATGCAGCTTAAACAGTACAATTCAGACTCAGAGAGAATCCAGGGTTTCTGGCCCATTCTGGAATGATACCAGGTCAGCTGAAGTTTACAGGATACCTATGAGTTCAGGGATGAAAAACAGACTCTATTGATTCCTACTGTGTTTGGCTAAAGTTTAGCTCTTTATTTATTTATTTGCCAGATAATACCATCTAATGGTGGTCTCAGTCAGGATAACCTGATTTGTTGTAACTAACTGAATTAAATCAACTCAATAAATTTGACATTTTAATGAGTTGACTAAAGCTGCATACCAGCTTTCACATCTCCCCTAAGCAAATGTGAATGAAAGTCATTGCATATCTCCTTTGTGGATGGGAAATAAGACACTGACAGAAAGGAAAAAAGGAAATCTAGCCATGAACAGTCATTAGAGAACTTCATCAATTCATAATTTGCACAAATCTTGGATTTACTTTGCTCCTTTTCTTTTCTCTCATGTCTTTCTAGAGGATGTATGATTTACAAGTAGAAATATTTTAAAATATTTGAATATGTTAATAAAGTCATATTTATTGGTTCAGAAGTTTAGATTTTACAGGTGAGCTGGGTGCTAGACTAGTGGTGCCATTTAAGTAGATATCCTTGAAGAGATCATAGGATAGCTAAAATATTAAGATTTTTGGTTTATAGCTAAAATTAGATAAACAGTGTAGTAACACTGGTTATTTTCTAAAGATCCAAAACTTGGATTGAGCAGTTCTTGTTATTATAAGATGAGAAAACTAATTAATGTATATACAGTTTGATAGAAAAATAGTCCTCGCATTATAAAAGATGGGAGGAAGGTATGATTCTAGGATTTCTCCAGAAGATCTAAGACTCGCTTTACTAGATAGTCTAAGATAAGGAGAGTATATACTAGCAAAAAAGAAACTTATAATGCAAGTTATTTGTGCTAGTAAATTATAATACCGAATATGGTCATTAACTGATTAACAAAATTATAATAAATCAATAAAGTAATGTAATTATATAAAGCAAAATACCCTACAGATAAATGTGTATTAGTTATTCCATAAGACGATATTGTCCATCAACAATCCTGCTGAATTTCTCCATCATCTCCAACTTCAAAGCAGTTTAAAGATATATTCTGCACCACAGGAGACCAGAGTCATATTTAGATAAAAAGGCAGGAACACAGGAATTCCCTTCCTGGTATAAATGTTAGAGAAACACTTGCACATGTTCACCTACAGTAGCATACAAGGATGTTTACTGCAGCAGTATGACCTCTAACATTTCAAAGTTTACAATTTTAAAATGCCTGCCAGTAGGAAAAATGGATTAATAGATTGTAGTATATTCTCATAATGGAGTATAACAAATAATTAAAGTGAAATAAACTCGATCTACATTTATGAATCTTGAAAAAACAGTATTTAGTGGCAAAACAATCTGTAAATTGATACTTTATAGTAAGATAAGACTTGGGTAATTTATTGTAAAACTTGTTTAAAGATGCACAAAAACCATACTATATATGTAGTTTCAGTTCTGAGTGGTAGGCAAGGTATGTTTGCATATTACTCTCTGTACTTCTCAATGTACTTAAAATATTTCATATTTTTTAAAAAAAATTAGCAATAGGTATAGTCTCTTTTAGACACACCACATTTGTTCCATCTGTAAAGGGTAAGGAAATAGAAAGTCATGTTTAACCTTGACTATTTCAGGAACAATACCAAGCCAAACTCTAGAGACAATTTCATATCTCCTTGGACAGAAGAGACAAAATGTGTTATTATTCCTCTGAGAGAAGTTTGCAATCTGGAGAGACTTCGAGTTAATACTCCTCCAGAGTATTACTTTGGGGAATTCAAGTAATGTACTGTTGTTTGTAAACAAACTGGAGTCTGACCTATCATCCAAGTTTCTGTGTGCTTGGGCGAGCCCTGCCTGATTTCCCTGGCTTAGCCCTTCCACAGCTTTCCCCAGCTGGACTTCAGCTCTTTCCCTCTACAAATGGAGTTCAGCTGATTCCAGGCAGGAAGTCCCTAACCTGCTTCTCTCCCTGCCCCACCTCTTGTGTCTGGTCGGGCTTCGTAAGGAGCCAGTGTTCCCGCTAGATTAACACATGGCAGGTCCTCTGTGTAGGTCCCTACAGATTCTGTGCCCTATTCTCACCTGACTGGCCCCTGGGGCCATCTGGAAGCTGCTCCAGCCCCTAACCTTTAAGTCCTCTCTTGCTACCAATAATTCAGCCACTTCCTGTTCATGAGATCCTAAGATTTTATTGCATTTGGGAGAACAATATATTTGTCTTGCATTTGGCTTGACCATCACTTCCCTGGCCAGGCCAGATCTCCTCTTATTAGATGCTCTCTTTACAGCCTGGACTTCTCCTTTAAGGTCTCATCACAACTGCAATTAAACAATTAATTTCATAACTAGTTTAATGTTTGCTTCCTCTGCTCTGATGTGGGCTCATGAGGGCCTGGACTATGTCTGCTTCTGTCATGAGAAGCAGCACCAGTCATAGCATGTATGTATTGATTAATGAATGAGTGAGTGAACGTAAAACTTTATGCACAGAAAAATCTCATATATCTATTTAAGAATAAAAGTGGAATATATTAAAATATAGTTTTTAGAAGGTATTTTTTTTTTTTTAAAGTTTTCAACATACATTCACTGGATGGACTATCGTAATGGGCTCTCTATGACAGTAACTATCCCCTAAACTTAATAGTGATTATTATTTGCCATATTTCATCTATTTTTCTCTGAAGCATTTAAAGCAATTCCTAGATGTCATGACATTTCATCCCCAAATACTTCAGTATCCAGCTCCAAGAAGAAAAAAAGCTCATTTTTCTAACTGTGTCTTAAAAAATTGACAATAATTTCCCCACCTAATATCGAATCCATTTTCAGTTTCCTTTTCCATGATCAGTTGCCTTTTTACAACTGTGGAAAGTACCCTTTTATAGTCGCTTAGATTTGGGATTAACTTTTTGGCAAGAATACTTTGTAGGTGATCCCATGTTCTTCAGATTGTATCACCTGAGGAGGCACACAATATCTAATTGTCCCATTGTTAGCGTGATCAGGATTATCAGTGTGTTCAGGGGTGACAGCCTGGTCTCTTCAATACAAAGTTTTCCTTTTCCCCTTAAAAACAACAAGTAATCAGTGCTTGGCATCCTGAAAATATCTAGTTCCCCTATTAACTTTTTTTCTAGGATTTTAGCATCTGTTGATGACTGTGGCCTGAATCAATTATTTCATCAGAGATCGTAAAATAGATGTTTCTGAATTTTATCATTTCTTCAGTACTTATCATCTGAAAGTAATGAGGCACTCTCTGACATCAATTAGGGCTAGCTGTGTGGATGCTTTGAAATATAATTTAGACAGACAAGTCACAATAAATGCCTAATTCTTTCCCTTTAATTATCATTATAGAAATAGAGAGCTTTTGCACAAGCTATTTCCAATGGACACAGAATTTTTTGGAGGGCTTTCTCTTTTTTGAGTATCATCATAAACTCTTGGATTTTTAAATATTTAATATGATTTCACTTACAGTCTGAATTCCTTCCCATTCTTGAGTTGATTGTGGAGAGCTCATTCAAGCCAGCTCCTTTGTCCTTTATATGTACAACTCTGCTTTAAAGCATTCATTACTCTCTGGCACAAAAAGATTTCTCAAGCTCATATTGTACATTTTCTTTTATTCTTTGCAAACCTAGAACTAGTCATTCCTCCAAGGAATCCTCTTTAGTGTCTTTTTTCCCTTCAGGTATCTAGAGACTAAGTTCTGTGTGTTGCAGGTGCTCATTGTTATTGAACTATTTAGTAGTCAGATGAAAAAATAATTTTTTTTGAGATGGAATCTTGCTGTGTCACCAGGCTGGAGTGCAGTGGCGCGATCTTGGCTCACCGCAACCTTCACCTCCCGGGTTCAAGTGAATCTCTTGCTTCAGCCTCCTGAGTAGCTGGGACTACAGGCACGTGCCACTACACCCAGCCAATTTTTGTATTTTTAGTAGAGACGGGGTTTCACCACGTTGGCCAGGATGGTCTTTATCTCTTGACCTCGTGATCTGCCCACCTCGACCTCCCAAAGTGTTGGGATTACAGGCATGAGCCACCGCATCCGGCTGCATAACCATTTTAATTAGTTTTTTATTTAACCTTCCAGTGTTTATATTTTGAAAATATAAGTATATATACATTCCGATAAATGCATTGTTAGGAGATGTCATCATAGTTTGAACATCATAGAGTGTATTCACACAAACCGAGATGATATAGCCTACTACACACTTCAGCAATATGGTATAGCCTATTGCTCCGAGGCTATAAACCTATACTACATGTTACTGTACTCAATACTGTAGGCAATTGTAACACAATGACAAGTATTTGTGTATCTAAACATATCTAAATGGCAAAGGTACAGTAAAAATATGACAGCTGTTCAGGGCAGCCCCATTATAACTTTATGAGGCCACCATTGTATATGGGTTCATTGTTGACCACAATGTTGTCATGAGGAACATGTATTTGTATTCCTCTTTCTTACCTAAAAAACAAGCATACTATTCATATTATTCAACACTTTGCCTTAAAAGTAATTTAATAATATATCCTGAGGATCATTCTATATCAATATATAGAGTACTATCTTAATATTTTTTATAGCTGCATAGATTCTACTATGTGGATGCATAAGAGTTTTTTTTAACCAGTATGCTATTGATGGATAGGCTATAAATGGGTCGATTCCAATCTTTTGCTGTAATAAATATTGTCACAATAAATAGTTTTGTGTGTGTGTGTGGGTATATATATATATAGATGTACATATTCCTTTGGGCTAGATTTCTAAAAGTGGGATGACTAGGTCAAGGGGTAATATATATATATATAAATTTATGTATATATATAAATTTATGTTTATATAAATAATTTATATACATTTATATATAAATATAATTTATGTATATATTTATATATAAATAAATAATTTATGTATCTCTATATACATATAATTTATGTATCTATGTATATATACATATAATTTATGTGTATATATAAATATATATAATTTATGTATATCTGTAAATAATTTATGTATATATTTATATATAAAATATGTAATTTATGTATATACTTATATAACGTACATTTTTCATGGAATTGATAAATTCCCCTCCATTGGGGTTTTACAATTATGCATTCCCACCAACAATGCATGAGTACTTGTTTCTCCACAGCCTGGGAACAGACGTAGATTTTGGATTTTTTTGTCATCTGTTGGTAGAGAAATAATAGCTCCTTAAATTTTGATTTTCATTTTTCTTAGTATGAATGAGGTTGAAGTTTTTTATATGTTAAAGACCATTTGCTTTTACTTTTCTATAAAGTATTCAGACATTTTTAAAGCTTTCTGTCAGGTTGTTGGTCTTTTTCTTCACAACTGTAGGAGCTCTTTATGTACCAGAGAGATTAACTCTATGATAAACACTGCAAATATTTTTCCAATTTGTCTTTTGTCTTTGCTTATGAGACTTTTTGCCATGTGAAAGCTTTTTAACTTTATTGAGTCTGGGTATCAAGTTCTAGGCAGGGGGTTTCTCCACTCTCAGGTTTTAAATAAATTAATCCGTGATTTATTTTAATACTAAAATGGTCTCATTTTGTACATTCAGATACCTGATTCACTTGGAATGTGTGATTCTGCTTGTATCTTTATTTAAATGTCTATTCATTTCAAATGTTTTTAATTAAAAATTTTGTTAATGAAAAAGAATGTGTTAAAACCCATCTTTTACCCACTGATTTAAAATGCCGCCTATCTCTTATTATATTTCCATATTTGGCTCTATCTTTATAATTTCTATTGTTCCATTGGTCTGCCTCTCATTCATGCCATAGTCTATTCAACCAGTACCACACAGCTGAACTACAGAGACTTCTATTACATATTTAAATAACAGATAGAGGCTAGCCTCTCCTCTTTACCCCTAACTCCCACCCCCAGCAATTGTTCATTCTTTTCAGGTCTCTCCTGGCTTTTCTTGCGTGTTTATTTATTTATTTTTAGCATGAAGTTTAGAATTAATTTGTCTAGCTCCAGAAAAGAAACTTGATGTTATTTTTTAATTACTAAGATTGCATTGCATTTATGAAATAACTTGAAACTGACATCTTTATCATGTTGAGTCTTCCTGTCTAAAACACAGTATGTCTTTCTATATGTTCCGGTTTACTTTATATACAATTTTTTAAAATAAAAAAGACTACCTTTTGTAATTTACTTTTTCATTTTTAAAATATATCTTGGAGATATTCTACCTCAATACATATAGATTTATCTCATTTTTAAATGCTATGAATTATTCCATTATATGAATGAACCACAATTTATTCAGTCTCCTTTTGGTGGACATTGTTTTGTTATTTTAAATATGCTATGATGAAAATTCCTAGACATACATGTGCAAGTATTTTTACAGAATAAATTCCTAAAAGAGGAGTTTGGGGGCCAAAGTCTATACACACATTCAAAGTTTTGATAGATAGTGCCTTCAAAGTATTGTAACATTTCCCACTTCAATGAAGGTTGAGTGAGAATGCCTGTTTTCTCACACACTCGCCAATGCTGTGCAGAATCAATGTTTACATAATCTTCATAACTTGATGCTTTGGTTACACTGGTACCAGTCCACCTTTACCCATCCCACTGAGCCTTCATGATGCCAGATGTGAGATGACTGAACAGAAGAAGCACACTTGTTCTGCCCTACCTAGGGACTTGTTTCATGATACTACATGGATTTGCCATGCCATTCATGTTTGGCTCAGTGGGACAAGGGTCAGCCAAGACCCTGTCTTAATTTGGGTCCCCCCAGAAACAAACTCTAAAGATTTGGGTACGAGTAATTTGGGGAGGGAAATGATCCCAGGAAATACCAATGGGGAACTGGAGAAGTAAGATGGGAGGGGAAGGCAGCCTCTAAAGGGTGTGTTATCGGGTTACTACTGTGTGCAGGCAGAGCTCAATCCCCCTGGGGAACCCTGGCATCCAGTGTAGAGCCGGCCTCAAAGTTATACCAACCGAGGAGTGAGGAAGTTAGGGTATTTATCTACCAACTACTCATCTTACATTGGACTGAGGATTACTCAGGGTCATGAACTCTGACACTTATGGCTTGACTTGTAGTGTGGCTAACTCCCTGACTAGGAAGAAAGCCGTAAAGTGGAGAGCCACAAGGGCTGGGAGTTTCTGATTAGGTGAATGCTGAGGGCATACGGATGGGACACCAACAAAAAAGAGAAAAGAGAACCCATCTGAAAAAATGACCATTCACAAATCTTTGGCTTCTGCTGTCTTCCTCACAGTATTACTCCCAAACTGTAGTTTTTCTACAAAAAGCACAAATCTAGAAATTATTCTAATTACTGGGAGTCCGTTGCTATTTTTTTGTTGTTGGATTTTTTTCTTGCTAGTTTATGTTTCAGACGTGAATAAACGTCCATGAAAAAAATCTGGTAGCATTCCATGTTGAGTCATAAACATGTAGTCAAATTCCAGTTTGTCCTGGGCTGTTAATCTGAGTTTCATTTCTCAATGACTTCCTCCCACAACTCCTTTGCTGTTCAGATAGTCAGCCCTATGGCTCTTTTCTCATCGAGTGTTTATGTCTTCTGTTCCTGCAGTCTTGAGGGGTTTTGTCTTCCTTTTATTCAGCTGTTGGGGGTGGTTTTTGGATAAGACCTGAGCAGGCTGAGTCCCCCTGAGTTCCATGGCCTCCAAAGCCAGTAGTGTGGAGTAAGACATAACATTGTGTGTATGCAATGGCTGTTGTCCAGTTTAGGGATATCACACAGTTGGCTGTATACTTAGTGACTTGCCACTGAATCACAGCCTCCTCCGAAGGTGGACTGAACTTGTAACTTTTGGGCTAGAAAGAGGTGGATAATTCATTATTCTAATCACCATGTCCCCATTAATCAGTTGTGTTTCTCAGATAGGAAACTGGGCTTAAGTGGAGGCTTACAGGTGAAGGAAATTTAAAGAAAGGAAATAAAAGGAAAGGGTCAAATTTTGTGTCTAAGAACTATTTTCTAAGATTGGTTCTTATTAGTATAGATTCCAAGACTTCTCAGCTAACTTGGGAAATGCAGGGAACTGGAAAAGATGGAAGCTGGGTAAGGTGACTGCAAAGAATTACTGGTCCTTTAGGGTTAGAGGGAGATTATTTTAGGATCAGAAATATGTACTTTGGAAATGTGCCTGTTTTTAGAGTTTTGATTTTCCATGATTATTTCTTATGTTGTCTCTTATTTAGTTAAGTTTTAAAAAATATCAAGCATAAACCACTACAAAATGAAAAGCAACACAAGTATATGCATTTATAAGTCTAAAAGAAAATATTAAATGGGTCAAAGGGAACTAGGGAATGAGGCAGGGAGGGGATAGGGAAGAGTGTTCATTCTTGAGTCAGAGCTTCAGTGGGAATCAACATGAGGAAAACCTTAGCAGACTCCCATTCTGGAATGACTTCCTGGGGACTTTTCTTTTTTGCTAAAATCTTGGAAGATCTGTGTTTTACTCATAAGGGAGGCTTTTTTGTGTTATGATTTACTTTGCTTTACTTAGCACATGTAATCCTAAAATTACATTTATAAACTGCTTAGTAAAACTAGAAAAGTTAGATACTTAAATTTCACTACACACACACACACACACACACACACACACACACACAGAGTGAGAGAGAGAGAAAGAGAGAGAAAGATGGGGTCTCTCCCTGTCACCCAAGCTGGAGTGCAGTGGCACAATCATGGCTCACTGCAGCCTTTACCTCCCAGCTTAAGCAATCCTCCCATCTCAGCCTCCGAGTAGCTAGGACTGTAGGCACATGGCACTATGCCTAGCTAATTTTTGTATTTTTTTATAGAGACAGAGTGTCACCACATTGCCTAGTCTGGTCTCGAACTCCTGGGCTGAAGCGATCCTTCTGCCTTGGCTTCCCAAATGCTGGCATTACAGGCATGAGCCACCGTGCGTGGCCTCACTTCATATATTATCAAGGCACTTCATAAGTTATTGTTTGTGTAAATCCAAGTTTTGATTTACTAAGTTTGCTAAAGAAGGTGGAAGATGATTACTCTTAAGTGTCTTTATTATCTAAAAATCTTAGTGATAGATTTTGACTTGTTTGCATCTTACTTTTTTTTCCTGGAATAAATTTGACTTTCTTGGTTTATTAAAAGAAATTCTGGCTTGTATAACTAGTTGTCAGGCCATGAAATGTGCAAAACCATGCATCTTATACCTTTTTATTTTTTTGTGTGACAGTTGCACTTTTGTTGTCCAGGCTGAAGTGTAATGGCGCGATCTTGGCTTACTGCAACCTCCGCCTCCTGGGTTCAAGTGATTCTCCTGCCTTAGCCTCCCAAGTAGCTGGGATTACAGCCATGCGCCACCACGCCCGGCTAATTTTTATATTTTTAGTACAGACAGGGTTTCTCCATGTTGGTCAGGCTGGTCTCGAACTCCTGACCTCAGGTGATCCACCCATCTCGGCCTCCCAAAGTGCTGGGATTACAGGCGAGAGCCACTGCACCTGACCTTTATACTCTTTTATTTGTGGGTTTGTGGGAAAAGACCTTGACAATAATATTATTAATGTATTAAAAACATTTCCCCAGGATGTTTGATTTTTAAAAATAATTTATAATCTAAAATCTGTAGTGTCTAGCTTTTATATAAAATGTGAGCTACAATGTTAACAATATTGCCAAATGGCTTACTTAATCATTCTCTGAAGAGACTTCCTTCTTTGCTCTTTCTACTCTACCTCTCTGCTCAAAAAATCCCAAATAGTAACCTCATTATATGTTATTATGATGATTTATAGGAATGATTTATAATGTGGATTACTCTTTTTCAAAAGGATCTGGAGGGACGGCTTTTTTTGTAGAAGTTTTTGAAAAGAGCCACTTAATAAATAATAAGCAATGTTTATGTTTTTTGCAAGTGTAGCAGTGGGGTGCAAGGAGAAAAAGAAGAGGACCATTAGAAGATGGGGATGGCTGTTTGTGTAAAGTTCTCATCTCTTGTGTTTTCAAGTCCTGAATGACAGGGATTATATCTGATGCATGTTTGGTTTCCTTGTGCAATGCTTTGAAGTGTCTCCCTTCCAGGAACACACAATTCAAGAGAAAAGTAAGATAAGTACACAAACAACTATAGTTATAAACAAATGAGCAATTGAGTTATTTGAAACGTTTTAGAGTCTATTTTAAAAAGAAACGCAGCTGTAGTATTGTCAAGTACACAGAGTAAATTGAATTCACTGCCAAGTATTATTAAATTTTAGTTACTGATGATGGCACAAGTTTTTGTTGAAATGTTAGACTTGTTTTGACCTTCAAATTGTGTTAAAAAGTTTTAACCAGTTTAAATTTGGGTGTATCAACATTTTAGTTTTCTGATAATTAGTTGGTTTGGGGCACACCTCACAGGAAAAGGAAGAACAGAGAGGTTTTACTCAGAATCAGACCACTGTGGTTGTTTTTCTCCCAGGGTGATACGTCTTTAGGGGTATAAAAGGGTTAAGGGAAAAATCGTAAAAGCACCACAGCACTTGCAGTCCCTGAGTTGCTTCACTGAATATAAAACTAAGAAATCTCCTGTTAGCCAATCAGTAATCTAAGTGTTGACAGCCCATTCAGTTTACTGACATTTATATAAAGCCCAGAGAGCTGAAGAAAATCAAATAAGATTTTAAAGCACTGGAAAGAATGACATAGTTAAAATATAAATGTCTTTCTTAAAAGTTGATCATTACTGGAGGGGAAAATATCACATCCCTGAGAGATGAAATGTTTCAGGTCAGTAATTGTGCTCTGTGGGTTGTACCTATCTGTAGCTGCATAGAAATGTACTGATGTGGCCCTGAGCATCTCATGGGCCCTCCAGGGTGGATGATGATGTCTTCCTGGGCCAGACGGCATCAGGGGAGAAAATCCACCCTGGGGGAAGATAAATGTTTTGTAATAAGTGTGAGCAATTGGCTGAAGGGAACAATTACTTTTATCTTTGCTACTGAGCCTCTGGATTCTGCCAAGTATATTTATGCTCCTTGGCAAAGACTGGATTTTAATTTCTTGGCAAAACACACACACAGACTTCTCTTTTACAATATCTAGTAAAAGATCCTACTTTGTAAACACTCATTCTACAGGGTTTAGAAGCTACAGTGTGGGGGATTAGATCACATGTGCCTCCTTAAATCTTCAGAGAGGAAAGAATTCTTTAGGAAGGGAAAACTTCAAGGCAGTTAAACAGAGGAGGTCTGCCTGGTGAGTTATTTAGTCTGGCTCCTCTCCTTTTAAGTGCTCTCACTGATTCTGAGAGACAGGTTGAGTTCTTGAGCCATACCCTCCAGCTCACCCTTCAGCTCCTCATGAATTCTGTGCCATCTTGGGCTTATCTTTGTTTCTAGCTGGTGTGAATGTGACGATGTAATTTCAGCACTATGAAGTCACTGAGAACACTGGAGCTAGCGGTTACTGAGGTTATTAAGTGCCACTCAGGGCAGAATTCCCTATTAAATTGAGCCAAGGATACAGGCATAAGTGAACTCCTGGCACAGGGCACTAAACAAAACTGACAGAAAGAAAACTTTGGGTTGCTGAAACCAATGGCCTTCTCTTGTGAGAAAATGCTCTGACATGGAAAAATGCTTTGCCTAGTGAGACAGATTGCCTCCTGCCTGTGGGCATGCTACTTAGGAGGAGCCGTATGATGCGATCCTAAGGTCCATGATCAGTGATTCTGAACAGCAACTGTTTTGTTCAAAGGTTTGTGATCTGGGACCCCGAACAGCAACTGTTTTGTTCAAAGGGAGAGGTGTTACGTAGCAAAATCATCAAGTTGATTTTTTTTCTAAGTGCTATGCATCTAGTGCATGGTAAAATGTGGCCTACCTACTCTCAGCTCCTGAGATTACAGACAGTCTCCTAAGGCAAATAGCCCTTAATTAAGGTTCTGGTACCACTAACAAGGATTTAAGTGTTCATAGTTTAAGCCCCCTTTTTATAATGAACAAAATGATTCTTTACACCCAGCCATACTAATTCTACAACTTCTAATCCTGAGCAAGGATGGCAAATTTGTGACACATATGAGATAGCTCTCCTTGTTTGGTGCCCTGGCAGACATTCATTCACTCATCATGACATTCCAATAAGTCTTCAGAATTCATGTCAACAGAGCACTCAGGCAGCTGTTGCCCAAAAGGCTGCTTACAGGAGTATAAGAGTGTGTCATGGCATCCAAGAGCAGAAATGCAGGAATGGCTTGCTACTGGAACTTTTCATTTTATTGGAACCTGTCATCACTGTTCCTCCTTGAGCTTTTATGGTAGGCAAATAATGACCCCCCGTCCCCAGCACACATAAGGTGTCCTAATTCCTGGAACTTGTAAAATGCTACTTTACATAGCAAAAGGGACCTTGCAATTAAATTAAATATCTTGAGATGGATAATTTATTTTGGATTATCCAGGTGAGCTCAGTGTAATCACAAGAGTCCTTAGAAGCAGGTAAGAAGGTCAGAGTCAGAGAAGATGTGACCAATGGAAGCAGAGTGGAGTGATGTAGCCATAAGCCAAGGAATTCAGGCAGCCTCAGATGGAAAAAGCAAGGAAATAGAATTTCTCCTATTGCCTCTGAAAGAATGCAAACGGCCGGCCAATTTTAGACTTCTGACTTACAGCACTGTAAGATCATACATCTGTATGTTTTAAGCCATTAAGTTTGTGGTAATTTGTTGCAGCAGCAACAGGAGATTATACAGCATTCATCTCCTTTGTTTCTCTTTACTGAATGGCTTTTTCTGCCCTTTAGTTCACAGAGCAAAACATGGCCTCCCCAGAATGCCCAAGCTTACACATGGCAGGGACTGTCACACACATAGATTCTGACTCAGCTTTCTCGTCTCCATTTCCAAATACCAGAAAGAGAATGTGCCCAGGACAGCTTGGGTCAGGGGTTTTCCCCTTGGTTGGCCAGCCAAACCCAAGGTGCAAGGCCATACCGCATCATGTTTCTTGTTTTTTGTGTGTGCGTGTGTGTGTGTACCCATAAATACTAATATCTTGGTTCTTGTCCTTCAGTATAAAGAATTGCTTTCTAGAGATTTATAGGTAATTGTTCATGTGCTGTTTACGTTACTGTTCTTATTGTGAGATTATATATTTTTCCAAAATCACAATGACCACACTTATTTTTTCATGTGCACAAACACAGTTTTCTTGATTGGGGAGTTATTAGAATCCTAATATTTTACTTCCATTTTTTTTTGTTTTATTTTTCTCATACCATCTTTTAAGAGCAAAAGATAGGGCATGCATCTTGATTCTTGGTTAGATAATGCAGTCCATAATCCATGTAATTATCTGGTGTTTGCACTATTCACAACAGATGCTAACTAGATACGACCTGTATGCTAAATAAATAGGATAAAGTCCCTGCGCACAAGGTTATATTCTAACAAAGGAGGCTGTGTTCTAGAAAATTTTGAATAATGAGATTTGGGAAAGGATTATACATTTTATTGTGTACTCTGCTTAAAAAATAAGTATGCTCTTCTTATGTCAGAACATGCTGTGAAAATAACAGTCACTAATCTTACCAAACAGAAATTCTATCTTAATGCCGTATTTACTGACATACAATATTTACAAATTTGCAGTGATTCTTAGGAAAAGAATTCCCTGCTTTATCTCCGGTGATACGGTTCAAAAAACCCAAGAATACTAAGTTAGGCTTCTGCAAGTTAGCCCTGCATTAGAAAGAAGTGTTTATTAGTTAAAAAAGTACCATGTAAATTAAGCATTCCTGTGTGCTGAGCAAGCAGGCAATGTGGACTCATACTTAGAGATCTGAACTGTGGAACCATGGAACTTCTTAGCCAACTTTGTCAGTAAGTTGTCATTTCCGTGTGGCTGTTTAAATGTTTAACACAGAATCTGCAGCCCAGAAAATCAACAGCAGATCATTTGTTAAATGAGTGAATGGTGGTAACATTTTCCTTTTGGTATTCTTCAGAAAACATGAACTGGTGTCAGGCAAGAGCCTCAAAAGCAAATGGGCTGGGGATCACTTTTTTCTCAGTTGTGATTAGAATAGCAAACGTAGTCTAAAAAACGATGATCCAACCTATAATATTATGGCTTATATCAGATTTAAGCCAATAAGCACATAACATGAACCCATGGACTATAAAAAATATTGGAGGGAGGAGCCAAGATGGCCGAATAGGAACAGCTCCGGTCTACAGCTCCCAGCGCGAGCGACGCAGAAGACGGGTGATTTCTGCATTTCCATCTGAGGTACCGTGTTCATCTCACTAGGGAGTGCCAGACAGTGGGCGCAGGTCAGTCGGTGAGCGCACCGTGCGCCAGCCGAAGCAGGGGCAAGGCATTGCCTCACTCGGGAAGCGCAAGGGGTCAGGGAGTTCCCTTTCCAGGGGTGACAAACGGCACCTGGAAAATCGGGCCACTCCCACCCGAATACTGTGCTTTTCCGACGGGCTTAGGAAACGGTGCCCCAGGAGAGTATAGCCCGCACCTGGCTCAGAGGGTCCTACGCCCACGGAGTCTCGCTGATTGCTAGCACAGCAGTCTGAGATCAAACAGCAAGTCGGCAGCGAGGCTGGGGGAGGGGCGCCCGCCATTGCCCAGGCTCGCTTAGGTAAACAAAGCAGCCTGGAAGCTTGAACTGGGTGGAGCCCACCACAGCTCAAGGAGGCCTGCCTGCCTCTGTAGGCTCCACCTCTGGGGGCAGGGCACAGACAAACAAAAAGACAGCAGTAACCTCTGCAGACTTAAATGTCCCTGTCTGACAGCTTTGAGGAGAGCAGTGGTTCTCCCAGCACGCAGCTGGAGATCTGAGAACGGGCTGACTGCCTCCTCAAGTGGGTCCCTGACCCCTGACCCCCGAGCAGCCTAACTGGGAGGCACCCCCCAGCAGGGGCAGACTGACACCTCACACGGCCGGCCAGGTACTCCAACAGACCTGCAGCTGAGGGTCCTGTCTGTTAGAAGGAAAACTAGCAGAAAGGACATCCACACCAAAAACCCATCTGTACATCACCATCATCAAAGACCAAAAGTAGATAAAACCACAAAGATGGGGAAAAAACAGAGCAGAAAAACTGGAAACTCTAAAATGCAGAGCACCTCTCCTCCTCCAAAGGAACGCAGTTCCTCACCAGCAACGGAACAAAGCTGGACGGAGAATGACTTTGACGAGCTGAGAGAAGAAGGCTTCAGACGATCAAATTACTCCGAGCTACGGGAGGATATTCAAACCAAAGGCAAAGAAGTTGAAAACTTTGAAAAAAATTTAGAAGAATGTATAACTAGAATAACCAATACAGAGAAGTGCTTAAAGGAGCTGATGGAGCTGAAAACCAAGGCTCGAGAACTACGTGAAGAATGCAGAAGCCTCAGGAGCCGATGCGATCAAATGGAAGAAAGGGTATCAGCCCTGGAAGATGAAATGAATGAAATGAAGCGGGAAGGGAAGTTTAAAGAAAAAAGAATAAAAAGAAATGAGCAGCCCTCTCCCTCTCCCTCTCCCTCTCCCTCTCCCTCTCCCTCTCCCTCTCCCTCTCCCTCTCCCTCTCCCTCTCCCTCTCCCTCTCCCCTTTCTTCAGTCTCCCTCTCCTTCTTTTTTCGGTCTCCCGCTGTTATCGAAGCTGGACTGTACTGCCATGATCTCGGCTCGCTGCAACCTCCCTGCCTCGGGCTCCTGTGAACTCTCCTGCCTCGGCCTGCCGCGTGCCTGGGATTGCAGGCGCACGCCGCCACGCCTGGATGGTTTTTGTATTTTTGGTGGAGACGGGGTTTCGCCGTGTTGACCGGGCCGGTCTCCAGCTCCTGGCCTCGAGTGATCTGCCTGCCTCGGCCTCCCGAGGTGCTGGGATTGCAGACGGAGTCTCGCTAACTCAACGCTCAATGGTGCTCAGGCTGGAGTGCAGTGGTGTGATCTCGGCTCGCTGCAACCTCCACCTACCAGCCTCCTGCCTTGGCCTCTTAAAGTGCTGGGATTACAGCCTCTGCCCCGCCGCCACCCCGTCTAGGAAGTGAGGAGCATCTCTGCCTGGCCGCCCATCGTCTGGGATGTGAGGAGCCCCTCTGCCTGGCCGCCCTATCTGGGAAGTGAGGAGCGCCTCTGCCCGGCCGCCCATCCTCTGGGATGTGAGGAGCGCCTCTGCCCGGCTGCCACGCCGTCTGGGAGGAAGTGAGGAGCGCCTCTGCCTGGCTGCCCCGTCTGGGAGATGAGGAGCACCTCTGCCCGGCCGCCCCGTCTGGGAGGTGAGGAGCGCCTCTGCCTGGCCGCCACCCCGTCTGGGAGGAAGTGAGGAGCACCTCTGCCCGGTTGTCCCATCTGGGAAGTGAGGAGCGCCTCTGCCTGGCCGCCACCCCATCTGGGAAGTGAGGAGCGCCTCTGCCTGGCTGCCAGCCCATATGGCAAGTGAGGAGCGCCTCTGCCCAGCCACCCCTTCTGGGAGGTGAGGAGCGCCTCTGCCCAGCCGCCCCGTCTGGGAGGTGAGGAGCGCCTCTGCCTGGCCACCACCCCGTCTGGGAGGAAGTGAGGAGCACCTCTGCCCAGCTGCCCCATCTGGGAAGTGAGGAGCGCCTCTGCCTGGCTGCCACCCCCTATGGGAAGTGAGGAGCGCCTCTGCCCGGCCGCCCACTCTGGGAAGTGAGGAGCGCCTCTGCCCGGCCGCCCACTCTGGGAGGTGAGGAGCGCCTCTGCCCGGCCGCCCCGTCTGGGAGGTGAGGAGCGCCTCTGCCTGGCCGCCACCCCGTCTGGGAGGAAGTGAGGAGCACCTCTGCCCAGCTGCCCCATCTGGGAAGTGAGGAGCGCCTCTGCCCGGCTGCCACCCCCTATGGGAAGTGAGGAGCGCCTCTGCCCGGCCGCCCACTCTGGGAAGTGAGGAGCGCCTCTGCCCGGCCGCCCACTCTGGGAGGTGAGGAGCGCCTCTGCCTGGCCACTCCATCTGGGAAGGGAGGAGTGCCTCTGCCCGGCCGCCCCGTCTGGGAGGTGAGGAGCACCTCTGCCCAGCCGCCACCCCGTCTGGGAGGAAGTGAGGAGCACCTCTGCCCGGCCGCCCCGTCTGGGAGGTGAGGAGCGCCTCTGCGCGGCCGCCCCCTCTGGGAGGTGAGGAGCACCTCTGCCCGGCCGCCACCCCGTCTGGGAGGAAGTGAGGAGCACCTCTGCCCGGCCGCCCCGTCTGGGAAGTGAGGAGCGCCTCTGCCTGGCCGCCACCCCGTCTGGGAGGAAGTGAGGAGCGCCTCTGCCCGGCTGCCCCATCTGGGAAGTGAGGAGCGCCTCTGCCCGGCTGCCACCCCGTATGGGAAGTGAGGAGCGCCTCTGCCCGGCCGCCCCGTCTGGGAGGTGAGGAGTGCCTCTGCCTGGCCACCCCGTCTGGGAAGTGAGGAGCGCCTCTGCCCGGCCACCCCGTCTGGGAAGTGAGGAGCGCCTCTGCCTGGCTGCCACCCCGTCTGGGAGGAAGTGAGGAGCGCCTCTGCCCGGCTGCCCCATCTGGGAAGTGAGGAGCGCCTCTGCCCGGCCGCCACCACATATGGGAAGTGAGGAGCACCTCTGCCTGACCACTCCGTCTGGGAGGTGAGGAGCGCCTCTGCCCGGCCGCCCCGTCTGGGAGGTGAGGAGTGCCTCGGCCCGGCCGTCACCCCGTCTGGGAGGAAGTGTGGAGCACCTCTGCCCGGCTGCCCCGTCTGGGAGATGAGGAGCACCTCTGCCCGGCCGCCCCGTCTGGGAGATGAGGAGCACCTCTGCCCGGCCGCCCCGTCTGGGAGATGAGGAGCACCTCTGCCCGGCTGCCCCATCTGGGAGATGAGGAGCACCTCTGCCCGGCCGCCCCGTCTGGGAGGTGAGGAGTGCCTCTGCCCGGCTGCCACCCCGTCTGGGAGGAAGTGAGGAGCACCTCTGCCCGGCCGCCCCCTCTGGGAAGTGAGGAGCGCCTCTGCCTGGCCGCCACCCCGTCTGGGAGGAAGTGAGGAGCGCCTCTGCCTGGCTGCCCCATCTGGGAAGGGAGGAGCGCCTCTGCCCAGCTGCCACACCATCTGGGAAGTGAGGAGCGCCTCTGCCCGGCCGCCCCCTCTGGGAAGTGAGGAGCGCCTCTGTTCGGCCGCCCGGTCTGGGAAGTGAGGAGCGCCTCTGCCCGGCCGCCCCATCTGGGAGGTGAGGAGCGCCTCTGCCCGGCTGCCACCCGGTCTGGGAGGAAGTGAGGAGCGCCTTTGCCCGGGTGGCCCCGTCTGGGAAGCGAGGAGCGCCTCTGCCCCGGCGGCCCCGTCTGGGAAGCCAGGAGCGCCTCTGCCCGGGCGGCCCCTTCTGGGAAGCGAGGAGCGCCTCTGCCCGGGCGGCCCCGTTGGGGAAGTGAGGAGCGCCTCTGCCCAGCCGCCCCGTCTGGGAGGAGAGGAGCGCCTCTGCCCGGGCGGCCCCGTCTGGGAAGCGAGGAGCGCCTCTGCCCGGCCGCCCTGTCTGGGACGTGAGGAGCGCCTCTGCCCGGCCGCCCTGTCTGGGAGGTGTACCCAACAGCTCCAAAGAGACAGCGACCATCGGGAGCGGGCCATGAGGACGATGGCGGTTTTGTTGCAGAGAAGGGGAGGAAGTGTGGGGAAAGGAAAGAGAGATCAGATTGTTGCTGTGTCTGTGTAGAAAGGGGTGGGCATAGGAGACTCCATTTTGTTCTGACTAGGAGAAATTCTTCTGCCTTGGGATGCTGTTGATCTATGGCCTTTCCCCCAGCCCCATGCTCTCTGAAACATATGCTGTGTCAACTCAGGGTTAAATGGATTAAGGGCGGTGCAAGATGTGCTTTGTTAAACAGATGCTTGAAGGCAGCATGCTCTTTAAGAGTCATCACCACTCCCTAATCTGAAGTACCCAGGGGCACAAACACTGCAGAAGGCCGCAGGGACCTCTGCCTAGGAAAACCAGAGACCTTTGTTCATGTGTTTATCTCCTGACCTTCTCTCCACTATTATCCTATGACCCTCCCATATCCCCCTCTCCGAGAAACACCCAAGAACGATCAATAAATACTTCATAAATTAAAAAAAAAAAAAAAAAAAACCTCAAACTATGAAGCTACTGCAAGAAAACATTGGGGAAACTCCCTAGGACTTTGGTCTGGGCAAAGATTTCTTGAGTAATACCCCAAAAGCACAGGCTTATGGGATCACATAAAGTTAAAAATCATCTACACAGCAAAGGAAAAAATCAAAGTGAAGAGACAATCCACAGAATAGAAGAAAATATTTGCAAACTACCCATCTGACAAGGAATTAATAATCAGAATATATAAGGAACTCAAACAACTCAATAGGGAAAAAATCTAATACTCCAATTTAAAAATGGGCAAAACATCTGAATAGACATCTCTCAAAAGACAACATACGAATAGCAAACAAGTATATAAAAAGATGTTCAACATTATTGATCATTAGAGAAATGCAAATGAACACTCAAATGCAATTGAGACATCTCAACCCAGTTATTTTATTCAAAAGACAGACAATAAGGGATGCTGGCAAAGATGTAGAGAAAAGGGAATACTTGTATACTGTTGATGGGAATGTAAATTAGCATAGCAGAACAGTATGGAGGTTCCTCAAAGAACTAAAAATAGAACTACCATATGATCCAGTAATCCCACTGCTAGGGATATACCCGAAAGAAAGGAAATCAGTATATCAAAGAGATGTCTGCATTCCCATGTTTATTGCAGCACTATTCACAATAGCCATGATTTGGGAGAAACCTACGTGTCCATCAACAGATGAATGAATAAAGAAAATGTGGTATGGATACACAACGGAGTATTATCAAGCCATAAAAAAGAATGAGATACTGTCATTTCCATCAACATGGATGGAACTGGAGGTCATTATGTTAAGTGAAATAATCCAGGCACAAAGACAAACTTTGCATGTTCTCATTCATTTGTGGAAGCTAAAAAGTAAAACAATTAAACTCATGAAGATACAGAGTAGAATGTGGTTACCAGAGGCTGGGAAGGGTAGTGAGGGTGAGGAGTGGAGATGGTTAATGTGTACAAAAATATAGTTAGGTATACAAAAATATAGTTAGATACAATGAATAAGAGCTTGTGTTTCTCAACACAACAGGGTGATTATGGTAAACAATAATTTATTGTACATTATTAAATAACTAAAAGGGTGTAATTGGAGTGTTTGTAACAAAAAGAAATGATAAATGCTTGAGGTCATGGATACCCCATTTACTCTAATGTGATTATTATGAATTATATGCCTGTATCAAAATATCTCATGTATCCCATAAATATATATACCTACTATGTGCCCATAAAAATTAAAAATAAAACAAAACAAAAATTCTAAAAAAAAAAAAAAAAAAAAAAAAAAAAAAAGAAATGAGCAAAGCCTCCAAGAAATGTGGGACTATGTGAAAAGACCAAATCTACGTCTGATTGGTGTACCTGAAAGTGACGGGGAGAATGGAAACAAGTTGGAAAACATTCTGCAGGATATTATCCAGGAGAACTTCCCCAATCTAGCAAGGCAGGCCAACATTCAGATTCAGGAAATACAGAGAACGCCACAGAGATACTCCTCGAGAAGAGCAACTCCAAGACACATAATTGTCAGATTCACCAAAGTTGAAATGAAGGAAAAAATGTTAAGGGCAGCCAGAGAGAAAGGTCGGGTTACCATCAAAGGGAAGCCCATCAGACTAACAGCGGATCTCTCGGCAGAAACCCTACAAGCCAGAAGAGAGTGGGGGCCAATATTCAACATTCTTAAAGAAAAGAATTTTCAACCCAGAATTTCATATCCTGCCAAACTAAGCTTCATAAGTGAAGGAGAAATAAAATACTTTACAGACAAGCAAATGCTAAGAGATTTTGTCACCACCAGGCCTGCCCTAAAAGAGCTCCTGAAGGAAGCGCTAAACATGGAAAGGCACAACCGGTACCAGCCACTGCAAAATCATACCGAATTGTAAAGACCATCGAGACTAGGAAGGGACTGCATCAACTAACGAGCAAAATAACCAGCTAACGTCATAATGACAGGATCAGATTCACACATAACAATATTAACTTTAAATGTAAATGGACTAAATGCTCCAATTAAAAGACACAGACTGGCAAATTGGATAAAGACTCAAGACCCATCAGTGTGCTGTATTCAGGAAACCCATCTCACGTGCAGAGACACACATAGGCTCAAAATAAAAGGATGGAGGAAGATCTACCAAGCAAATGGAAAACAAAAAAAGGCAGGGGTTGCAATCCTAGTCTCTGATAAAACAGACTTTAAACCAACAAAGATCAAAAGAGACAAAGAAGGCCATTACATAATGGTAAAGGGATTAATTCAACAAGAAGAGCTAACTATCCTAAATATATATGCACCCAATACAGGAGCACCCAGATTCATAAAGCAAGTCCTGAGTGACCTACAAAGAGACTTAGACTCCCAAACATTAATAATGGGAGACTTTAACACCCCACTGTCAACATTAGACAGATCAACGAGACAGAAAATCAACAAGGATACCCAGGAATTGAACTCAGCTCTGCACCAAGCAGACCTAATAGACATCTACAGAACTCTCCACCCCAAATCAACAGAATATACATTTTTTTCAGCACCACACCACACCTATTCCAAAATTGACCATATACTTGGAAGTAAAGCTCTCCTCAATAAATGTAAAAGAACAGAAATTATAACAAACTATCTCTCAGATCACAGTGCAATCAAGCTAGAACTCAGGATTAAGAATCTCACTCAAAACCGCTCAACTACATGGAAACTGAACAACCTGCTCCTGAATGACTACTGGGTACATAATGAAATGAAGGCAGAAATAAAGATGTTCTTTGAAACCAACGAGAACCAAGACACAACATACCAGAATCTCTGGGATGCATTCAAAGCAGTGTGTAGAGGGAAATTTATAGCACTAAATGCCCACAAGAGAAAGCAGGAAAGATCCAAAATTGACACCCTAACATCACAATTAAAAGAACTAGAAAAGCAAGAGCAAACACATTCAAAAGCTAGCAGAAGGCAAGAAATAACTAAAATCAGAGCAGAACTGAAGGAAATAGAGACACAAAAAACCCTTCAAAAAATAAATGAATCCAGGAGCTGGTTTTTTGAGAGGATCAACAAAATTGATAGACCACTAGCAAGATTAATAAAGAAAAAAAGAGAGAAGAATCAAATAGATGCAATAAAAAATGATAAAGGGGATATCACCACTGATCCCACAGAAATACAAACTACCATCAGAGAATATTACAAACACCTCTACGCAAATAAACTAGAAAATCTAGAAGAAATGGATAAATTCCTCAACACATACACCCTCCCAAGACTAAACCAGGAAGAAGTTGAATCTCTGAATAGACCAATAACAGGATCTGAAATTGTGGCAATAATCAATAGCTTACCAACCAAAAAAAGTCCAGGACCAGATGGGTTCACAGCCGAATTCTACCAGAGGTACAAGGAGGAGCTGGTACCATTCCTTCTGAAACTATTCCAATCAATAGAAAAAGAGGGAATCCTCCCTAACTCATTTTATGAGGCCAGCATCATCCTGATACCAAAGCCTGGCAGAGACACAACAAAAAAAGAGAATTTTAGACCAATATCCTTGATGAACATTGATGCAAAAATCCTCAATAAAATACTGGCAAACAGAATCCAGCAGCACATCAAAAAGCTTATCCACCATGATCAAGTGGGCTTCATCCCTGGGATGCAAGGCTGGTTCAATATACGCAAATCAATAAATGTAATCCAGCATATAAACAGAACCAAAGTCAAAAACCACATGATTATCTCAATAGATGCAGAAAAGGCCTTTGACAAAATTCAACAACCCTTCATGCTAAAAACTCTCAATAAATTAGGTATTGATGGGACGTATCTCAAAATAATAAGAGCTATTTATGACAAACCCACAGCCAATATCATACTGAATGGGCAAAAACTGGAAGCATTCCCTTTGAAAACTGGCACAAGACAGGGATGCCCTCTCTCACCACTTCTATTCAACATAGTGTTGGAAGTTCTGGCCAGGGCAATTAGGCAAGAGAAGGAAATCAAGGGTATTCAATTAGGAAAAGAGGAAGTCAAATTGTCCCTGTTTGCAGATGACATGATAGTATATCTAGAAAACCCCATTGTCTCAGCCCAAAATCTCCTTAAGCTGATAAGCAACTTCAGCAAAGTCTCAGGATACAAAATCAATGTACAAAAATCACAAGCATTCTTATACATCAATAACAGACAAACAGAGAGCCAAATCATGAGTGAACTCCCATTCACAATTGCTTCAAAGAGAATAAAATACCTAGGAATCCAACTTACAAGGGATGTGAAGGACCTCTTCAAGGAGAACTACAAACCACTGCTCAAGGAAATAAAAGAGGATACAAACAAATGGAAGAACATTCCATGCTCATGGGTAGGAAGAATCAATATCATGAAAATGGCCATCCTTCCCAAGGTAATTTACAGATTCAATGCCATCCCCATCAAGTTACCAATGACTTTCTTCACAGAATTGGAAAAAACTACTTAAAAGTTCATATGGAACCAAAAAAGAGCCCGCATCGCCAAGTCAATCCTAAGCCAAAAGAACAAAGCTGGAGGCATCACGCTACCTGACTTCAAACTATACTACAAGGCTACAGTAACCAAAACAGCATGGTACTGGTACCAAAACAGAGATATAGATCAATGGAACAGAACAGAGCCCTCAGAAATAACGCCACATATCTACAACTATCTGATCTTTGACAAACCTGAGAAAAACAAGCAATGGGGAAAGGATTCCCTATTTAATAAATGGTGCTGGGAAAACTGGCTAGCAATATGTAGAAAGCTGAAACTGGATCCCTTCCTTACACCTTATACAAAAATTAATTCAAGATGGATTAAAGACTTAAATGTTAGACCTAAAACCATAAAAACCCTAGAAGAAAACCTAGGCAATACCATTCAGGACATAGGCATGGGCAAGGACTTCATGTCTAAAACTCCAAAAGCAATGGCAACAAAAGCCAAAATTGACAAATGGGATCTAATTAAACTAAAGAGCTTCTGCACAGCAAAGGAAACTACCATCAGAGTGAACAGGCAACCTACAAAATGGGAGAAAATTTTTGCAACCTACTCATCTGACAAAGGGCTAGTATCCAGAATCTACAATGAACTCCAACAAATTTACAAGAAAAAAACAAACAACCCCATCAAAAAGTGGGCAAAGGACATGAACAGACACTTCTCAAAAGAAGACATTTATGCAGCCAAAAAACACATGAAAAAATGCTCACCATCACTGGCCATCAGAGAAATGCAAATCAAAACCACAATGAGATACCATCTCACACCAGTTAGAATGGCAATCATTAAAAAGTCAGGAAAGAACAGGTGCTGGAGAGGATGTGGAGAAATAGGAACACTTTGACACTGTTGGTGGGACTGTAAACTAGTTCAACCCTTGTGGAAGTCAGTGTGGCGATTCCTCAGGGATCTAGAACTAGAAATTCCATTTGACCCAGCCATCCCATTACTGGGTATATACCCAAAGGACTATAAATCATGCTGCTATAAAGACACATGCACACGTATGTTTATTGCGGCATTATTCACAATAGCAAAGACTTGGAAGCAACCCAAATGTCCAACAATGATAGACTGGATTAAGAAAATGTGGCACATATACACCATGGAATACTATGCAGCCATAAAAAATGATGAGTTCACGTCCTTTGTAGGGACATGGATGAAATTGGAAATCATCATTCTCAGTAAACTATCGCAAGAACAAAAAACCAAACACCGCATATTCTCACTCATAGGTGGGAATTGAACAATGAGAACACATGGACACAGGAAGGGGAACATCACACTTCGGGGACTGTTGTGGGGTGGGGGGAGGGGGGAGGGATAGCATTGGGAGATATACCTAATGCTAGATGACGAGTTGGTGGGTGCAGCGCACCAGCATGGCACATGTATACATATGTAACTTACCTGCACGTTGTGCACATGTACCATAGAGCCTAAAGTATAATAATAATAATAATAATAATAATAATAAAAAAAAAAAAAAGATATTGGATGAGCCAGAAGTGGGTAACAGTTTTTGTTCTGAATTTTGTTGCTTGGCTGGCTTCTACAGAGAAGCAACAGAAAGCGGCCTTAGTCGATTGTAGCGCACACTGTCCTGAGCAAATGTCCAAGTCTCTGGGCACTGCCCTATCCAGAGATCCCTGACTAGGGAGTGTCACCAAAGTTGTCATTATGAGGTCTCTTCAAATAAACCCAACTTGGCAACTTTCGGTGCATGAAATATCTTCCATTCTCTCTCTTTTTCTCTCTCTCACACATAAACGTTTAGTTAATTTTCTCACTGTAGCAAAATTTACACATTTATATACTTCATCTTTGCAGACTTGTGTCTTATTTCTCCACATTAATAGACTATTAGTTTTTTAATTCTAAAAAATTTCAGATTCACAGAAAGCATGGAAAGTATACAATAAAGGCATAGGTGCCCACTATTCAGAATTAACAAATATCAATAATGTGTTTTATTTGCTTCAGTTTTTTTTTTTTTTCTTAAAATAGATGGGGTCTTGCTCGGTCACCCAGGCTGGAGTGCAGTGACATGATCACAGCTCACTGCAGCCTCAACCTCCTGGGCTCAAGTGATCCTCCCACCCTGGCCTCCCAAAGTGCTGGGATTCCAGATGTTTGTTTGTTTGTTTGTTTGTTTTACTTTGTTTTTAAGAAATGAAAATAAGGGACAGCTCCTCTTCTGTGCCACCCTTACTCTATTCCTGTCCCTCCATCCCCAGAGACAGCTGTCATCAGGAAGTTACTGGGTATCTGTCCTTCTGAGTTTTTGTACCTTTACTACAGATGTCTGTATTCATAAAAATATTTGCTTCAGTTTATGTGTTTTTAAACTTTACACAAATATCTGTTTATTCTACAAGTGAGCTGAAACTTAACTTTTTAAACTCAACATTGTTTTTGAGTGTAAATGTAATATATGTGTAGCACATTTTATTTATGCATTCATCAGTTAATGAACATTTGGGTTGTTTCCACCTTTCTTATCCATAAGAAAGTATTTAGATCTAGTTTACCCATTCATTTTTAACTGATGTGTGATTCTTGTCTAATAGGATGCAAAATATGTTTTCATTTGCATTTTCTTAATTACTAATGAGGTTGAACATATTCTCATATTTGTTTTTCTTGGACATTTAGGTTCTTTCTTGTATAAATTGTCTGATCTTATCCTTGGCTCGTTTTTTCATTGTGTTGTTTGTATTTTCTTAAAGAGCTATAGACGTTCACTTTATACTCTTGTATGCTTTTGTGGCTACATGGGTGGCAGTGGTCTTTAAGAATTTGTGGTTTATCTTTTTTACATCATTTATGGTGTCTTTTAATGTGTAGGAGTATTACATTTTGATGTATGCAGTTTATCACCTGTGCTTTTTTATTGTGTTAAAATATGTATAGCATAAAATTTACCATTGGTGATATTTAGCGGTGCAACCATCATCACTCAAACTTCTCATCACTCAAAAAGGGAACCCATATCCATTAAGCAGTTACTCCGCATTTTCCTCCCACCTCTGATCTTGGAAACCACTAAGCTGTTAGCGCTATAAATTTGCTGACTCATGATATTTCATATAAATGGTTCCATACACTATATGGTCATTTTTGCCTGGCTTCTTTCGTTCAGTATAATGTTTTCAAGGTTCATCCATATTGTAGTGTGTATCAGTACTTCATTCCTTTTTATGGCTGAATAATATTGGGGTGTATGTGTATGTATATAATATGCATAATATGTGTATATAGAAAATATTTACACATAATATATTATGTGTATATGTAATATATATGTAGCACATTTTATTTATCCATTCATCAGTTAATGAACATTTGGGTTGTTTCCACCTTTCATAGTAGTCTGATAAAAGTTGGTTAAAAGTATCTGTTTGAGTCCCTGTTCAATTTTGGGGGGTATGGAATTGCTGGGTCATGTGGTAATTCTGTGTTTAGTTTTTAGAGAAACACCCAAAATGTCTTCTACAGCAGCTACACTATTTTGCATTTCCATCAGCAATTTATGAAAGTTCCAATATCTCCACAACTTTGCCAACACTAATTTTCCATTTAAAAAAGTGTTATCACAATTGCAGTGAATGTGAAGTGGTATCTCATTATGGTTTTGATTTACACTTCCCTAATGGCTTATGATATTGATCATCTTCTCATGTACCTGTTAGCCATTTGTATATCTTCTTTAGGGAAATGTCTGTTCAAGTCCTTGCTATTTTTAAATGAGTTGTTCATTTTTCCATTGATGAGTTATAAGTGCCCTTTATATATTCTGGATACTAGACCCTTACCAAATATATAATTTGCAAATATTTCTTCCATTCTATAGGTTGTCATTTTACTTTCTTGATAGTGTCCTCTCATGCACAAAAGTTTTTAATTTCTATGAAGTCCAACTTATCTGTTTTTTCTTTTGGTGCTTGTACTTTTGATGTTGTATCTAAGAAACCACTGGCAAATCCAAGGTCATGAAGATTTACTCTTATGTTATTCCTAAGATTTTTTTATGGTTTTAGCTCTTAGATTTAGGACTCTGACCTATTTTAATTTTTATCTAACTGGACTTTCTTATAGATTTATAGACATTCTTTCTGTATTTTCAATATTAATCATTTGGTTTTGGCTACATGGATGGCAAACATCTTTTAGAGTTTCTGGCTTGTCTTTTTATTTTATGCATGGTGTCTTTTATTGTGGAATAGTATTACATTTTTATGTATACAATTTATCATTTGTGCTTTGGGGGTCTTTATAGGAAATTTTTCTCTATTTAAGGTCGTAAAGTTATTTGCCAGTATTTTAATATTTTCCTCACCTTTATGTCTACACAATTTATCTGGAACTGATTTATATATACGATGAGTTAGGGAGCTAATTCTTTTTTCCTACGTGGACAACTAATGGTCTCAACAGTGTTTATTGGCTTTCCCTCCTAATTTGTAAAACTACCTGTGTTATATACCAAGTGCCCATATATGATAGCCCTTTTCTGGGTTCTGTTTACTTATGCCTCTTCCAAAACAACCTGATTTTAATTACAGGAGATTTATCACAAGTCTTACTATCTAGTGTGGCAAGGACCCTCTCCTGGTTCTTCTTCAAAATTATCTCCATGTGGCAGACAGAGTAATGACCTTCTTTCAAAGAGGTCCCATCCTAATCCCTAGAACCTTTCTGTTTTGCATGGCAAAAAGGACTTTTCAGATATAATTAAGTTAAAGATCTTGAGATGGAGAAATAATCCTGGATTATCCAGGCAGACCCAATGTAATCAGAAGGGTCTTTATGAGAAAAAGGGAGAAGTGTCAGAATCAGAGAAGAAGATATTATGATGGAATCAGAGGTCTGAGTGATGTGGCCATGAGCCAAGGAATGTAAGCAGCCTCTAAAAGCTGGAAAAGACTCCAGTTTTGTTCTTTTTGCATAGGATTGCTTTGGCTATTTGGCCTCTTTTTTGGTTCCATATGAATGTTAGGAGGTTTTTTTCTAATTCTATAAAAAATGATATTGGTATTTTGATAGGAATTGGCAGTATGGTTATTTTCACAATATTGATTCTTCCAGTCCATGAGCATGGGATATATTTCCATTTATTTGTGTCATCTGTGGTTTCTTTCAACAGTGTTTTGTAGTTCTCCTTGTAGAGATCTTTCACCTCCTTGGTTAAGTGTATTCCCAGGTATTTTACTTTTTTTGCAGCTTTTGTAAAAGGGATTGAGTTCTTGATTTGATTCTCAGCTTGGTCATTGTTGTGTATAGCACTGCTACTGATTTGTGTACATTGATTTTGTAACCTGTGATTTCACTGAATTCATTTATCAAATCTAGGAGTTTTTTTGGAGGAGTCTTTAGGATTTTCTATGTATATTATCATATAATTGGGAAACAGTGATAGTTTGATTTCCTCTTTTCCAATTTGCATGCCCTTTATTTCTTTCTCTTGCCTGATTGCTCTGGCTAGGACTTCCAGTACTATGCTGAATGGAAGTAGTGAAAGTGAGCATCCTTGTCTTGTTCCACTTCTCAGAGGGAATGCTTTTAACCCTTCTCCATTCAGCGTGACATTGGCTGTGGGTCTGTCATAGATGGCTTTCCTTCTATGCCTAGTTTCTTGAGGGTTTTTGTCATAAAGGGATGCTGCATACTATTGAATGCTTTTTCTACATCTATTGAGATAATCGTATGATGTTAGTTTTTAATTCTGTTCTGGAAAAGGTAAAGGGAAAGTCTCACCTTAAGCCTCTGGAAAGAACACAGTTTGGGCCAACACCTTGATGTTAGCCCTGTGGGTCTCATTGTGACCTCCTGCCCTTCGAAACACTGAGATGATAAACATTAAGTCACTAAATTTGTGGAAATTTGTTGCAGCAGCAATAGGAAACTAATATAGTTGGTCATTTTACTTGTCTGCATGGATTTAGAATAACTTTAAGTTACACACACACAAACACACACACACACAAATCCACAAAAAATCTTGATTGGAATTGCATGGATGTTGTAGATAAATTTGGTGGGAATTGATATCTGTACATTATTGGGTCTTCCATTCATGAAAGTAATATAACTGTACATTTGGTCAGTCTTCTATGCCTTTCAATAAAGTAGTGTAACTTTCTCCATAAAGATCTTTCATATCTTTTGATATATTTATTCCACTCTACTTTGTATTTTTTGCTGCTCATGGTATAAATTTTTAAAAATTATATTTTCTCATTTGTCATTGTGTGTAGGAACACTATAGGTTTTTCCAAGTTGATCTTTCTAGCAAACTTACTGAACTTAAAAAAAAATTATTCCAATCATTTGCTTAACAGTGGATTTTCCATGCAGACAATCATTATTTACAAACAATGTGTCTTCCTTTCTAACTCTCGTATGTGTTTCTGTTTCTTGTTTCACTTCATTGGTTAGGTTTCCAGGCCAATAGAATAAGGCATTTTCTAGGGTATTTCCTTCTTGTTCTGGTCAACTGGCTTTGTAGGTATATATGTGTGGGGTTTTTTTTTCTATTGTGAATAAAGAAACAATGCGTACTGTTCCAGGGATAGCCTGTCCAAATTATGAAACCTAGCCACTTCTTTTACTCTGTCAATTATATAAAGATCTTTCTAGAATGATCCCCCACCTTTTTACCATTTGTTTTCCTTGGCCTAAAAGACAGCCTTCTTGGGAAAGTGGGTAGACTCACCCTTACATGCCCTGTTTATGGCATGAAGCTAAAAATATCTTTGAAGGAAGCCAGAAGCCAAATAAATCTCAATGATAGGGTGATCTTTTTCTAGGATCTCTTTTATCAGCCTTGGATATCTAGGATAGTTATTTAGGATATCTTTTACTGGGCTCCCACCACTCCCTTGATAATGTGAGTGACCTTCAGAAGACTTGGTGCACTCACTTGGAACAGCACATGAACCTGGCGCAGGATTCAAAAAAGCTGAAGAAAGCAATCTAGCTCCTGTTGGAGATGCAGTGGGCCAGGCTGCTGTTCCATGGAGATCTGGGAGGAGATGGGGAGCTGGGGGCCAGCCATTGCCTTCCCATGCCAACAAGATGAGTCAGCAAATGTAACAATGTGCATGAGCCACAGTGTTACCTGACTTAACATCGCCCTTCAGAGCTTAAACATGGCTGAGGCTTTACTTCTGCCTTCTAATTCTGGCAAAAATTTTTCTTGTGGCCAACCTGAACCCAAAACCATGAAAAGAAGGGAGCTCTGGAAAACAGTTGTAGCTTAACTACATTGACACAATAAAAAGCCACCATGATTGTTGTCTTGCTAGATAGTCAGAAAGTATCTTATTATATATATCATATTGTCTTGTCTGTGTATACGGAATACCTGAACTCGGCCAAGTTTAAAAATTTTAATAAAGGTCTATTAATTAAGGCTACATTTGAAGAGTATTTCTTTTGTTCCAATATTGGACATTGTCCATTACATTTTCTAGAATGCCTCATAGTTAGCAGTTGAGTTTTTTTTCTCTTCTTATTGGGATTAGATAACAAATGTCTGTCATATCATCAACACAAAAGACAGGGAATGTGGTATTAAGGAAAGAGTAGTTTATTTTCATTTAGTTCATATATATAACTAGAAATACATAATTGTACATGATTATTGTGTTGCATAGGTGACTTACCATTGAAACTTTCCTGAAATCCTTTCCAGAAGTACATAGGATACAAAAAATACAACTGGGCCAGGCGCAGTGGCTCACGCCTGTAATCCCAGCACTTTGGGAGGCTGAGGCAGGCAGATCACTTGAGGCCAGGAGTTCAAGACCAGCCTGGCCAACATGGAGAAACCCCATCTCTACTAAAAATACAAAAAATAGCTGGGTGTGGTGGTGCATGCCTGTAATCCCAGCTACTCCAGAGGCTGAGGCACAAGAATCACTTGAATCTGGGAGGCAGAGGTTGCAGTGAGCCGAGGTCATGCCACTGCACTCCAGCCTGGGCAACAGGGTGAGGCTCCATCTCAGAAAAAAAGAAAAAAAATTGTATTTACACATGTGTACTTGATTTTCAAAGGACTTTCCAAAGATAAGTCTGAAGAAGAAGCCTTTCAATCAACACTTTCATTTCTGGAGAAGAATCCTCTCAGTGAACACTGTTATTTACTGATGTTTGGAAACGCAATATACAGTCATAATGACCACTTCACAATCAAAGCACAAGTTCTCTTCTGTGTGTATTTGCTGATTTTTCTTTTTTTAAAAATTATTATTATACTTTAGGTTTTAGGGTACATGTGCGCAATGTGCAGGTTAGTTACATATGTATACATGTGCCATACTGATGCACTGCACCCACTAACTCGTCATCTAGCATTAGGTATATCTCCCAGTGCTATCCCTCCCCCCTCCCCCCACCCCACAACAGTCCCCAGAGTGTGATGATCCCCTTCCTGTGTCCATGTGTTCTCATTGTTCAGTTCCCATCTATGAGTGAGAATATGCGGTGTTTGGTTTTTTGTTCTTGCGATAGTTTACTGAGAATGATGATTTCCAATTTCATCCATGTCCCTACAAAGGACATGAACTCATCATTTTTTATGGCTGCATAGTATTCCATGGTGTATATGTGCCACATTTTCTTAATCCAGTCTATCATTGTTGGACATTTGGGTTGCTTCCAAGTCTTTGCTATTGTGAATAATGCCGCAATAAACATACGTGTGCATGTGTCTTTATAGCAGCATGATTTATAGTCCTTTGGGTATATACCCAGTAGTGGGATGGCTGGGTCAAATGGAATTTCTAGTTCTAGATCCCTGAGGAATCGCCACACTGTATACCACAATGGTTGAACTAGTTTACAGTCCCACCAACAGTGTAAAAGTGTTCCTATTTCTCCACATCCTCTCCAGCACCTGTTGTTTCCTGACTTTTTAATGATTGCCATTCTAACTGGTGTGAGATGGTATCTCATTGTGGTTTTGATTTGCATTTCTCTGATGGCCAGTGATGGTGAGCATTTTTTCATGTGTGTTTTGGCTGCATAAATGTCTTCTTTTGAGAAGTGTCTGTTCATGTCCTTCGCCCACCTTTTGATGGGGTTGTTTTTTTTTTCTTGTAAATTTGTTTGAGTTCATTGTAGATTCTGGATATTAGCCCTTTGTCAGATGAGTAGGTTGTGAAAATTTTCTCCCATTTTGTAGGTTGCCTCTTCACTCTGATGGTAGTTTCTTTTGCTGTGCAGAAGCTCTTGAGTTTAATTAGATCCCATTTGTCAATTTTGGCTTTTGTTGCCATTGCTTTTGGTGTTTTAGACATGAAGTCCTTGCCCATGCCTATGTCCTGAATGGTAATGCCTAGGTTTTCTTCTAGGGTTTTTATGGTTTTAGGTCTAACGTTTAAGTCTTTAATCCATCTTGAATTGATTTTTGTATAAGGAGTAAGGAAGGGATCCAGTTTTAGCTTTCTACATATGGCTAGCCAGTTTTCCCAGCACCATTTATTAAATAGGGAATCCTTTCCCCATTGCTTGTTTTTCTCAGGTTTGTCAAAGATCAGATAGTTGTAGATATGCGGCATTATTTCTGAGGGCTCTGTTCTGTTCCATTGATCTCTATCTCTGTTTTGGTACTAGTACCATGCTGTTTTGGTTACTGTAGCCTTGTAGTATAGTTTGAAGTCAGGTAGCGTGATGCCTCCAGCTTTGTTCTTTTGGCTTAGGATTGACTTGGCGATGCGGGCTCTTTTTTGGTTCCATATGAACTTTTAAGTAGTTTTTTCCAATTCTGTGAAGAAAGTCATTGGTAGCTTGATGGGGATGGCATTGAATCTGTAAATTACCTTGGCAGTATGGCCATTTTCACGATATTGATTCTTCCTACCCATGAGCATGGAATGTTCTTCCATTTGTTTGTATCCTCTTTTATTTCCTTGAGCAGTGGTTTGTAGTTCTCCTTGAAGAGGTCCTTCACATCCCTTGTAAGTTGGATTCCTAGGTATTTTATTCTCTTTGAAGCAATTGTGAATGGGAGTTCACTCATGATTTGGCTCTCTGTTTGTCTGTTGTTGGTGTATAAGAATGCTTGTGATTTTTGTACATTGATTTTGTATCCTGAGACTTTGCTGAAGTTGCTTATCAGCTTAAGGAGATTTTGGGCTGAGACGATGGGGTTTTCTAGATATACAATCATGTCGTCTGCAAACAAGGACAATTTGACTTCCTCTTTTCCTAATTGAATACCCTTTATTTCCTTCTCCTGCCTAATTGCCCTGGCCAGAACTTCCAACACTATGTTGAATAGGAGTGGTGAGAGAGGGCATCCCTGTCTTGTGCCAGTTTTCAAAGGGAATGCTTCCAGTTTTTGCCCATTCAGTATGATATTGGCTGTGGGTTTGTCATAGATAGCGCTGATTTTTCTTTTGTTTAATTTTCAGCCAAAGCTAGATGCCCACATTGGTCATTATTCTTAGTTCAAAATTCTTTACTCGAAAGAAATATCTGAATGTAAAATAAGACTTTGGGATCAACATTTAAAGTGGAAGCCTACTAAAAAGTTTTTTAATCTAACATATCTGGCCGAGTTTATTATTTATGTCACTATTTGAGGTTTTATCTTGAATTCTTAGGAAACTCAAACTATAGCTTCTAGTTTTAGCCCCTGGGGTATTGTTTTTTGGCATACGAAATGCAAATGCTTATCAGATATCCTTTTATTTTGTTTTGCCTTGAGAAAATTTCATGTAAAATGATGTATTTAGATATAACACCATTATTTCTGAGATATCACTTATACTCTGAAAATCTTCATGAAATACTATATAATTTTGTGACTGACCAAACTGGGCTTCCTTGTTTAGAGTTCTTGCTGAGTTAAAAGTTGATAGAATGAGTTGACAGAGATATGCCTGACTAAATCAGTGTTGAGTTTTGTTTTGCTTTGTTTTTTTGCCATTTCTTAAAAGCTGGGTGCTGTTTGTAAGATTATCTGCAGAGGGAGAAATAATTAGTCTAAGGCTTATTTTTCTACCTGTATTTAATTTCTTTTACAGGCTTGGATCATGGTATACTTCCACAGGTATTGGGAGAGATGCATATTATATTATCATAATTAGAATCTCAGGATCTACAGTGGATATGGAATAGGGTAAATTTTTTTCAGAATATTATGAAGAAAACATTTTAAAGATATGTCTTCAGAGAATACACAGCTTCAGAGAAAATGCAGGGCCATTATATTAGTTTTACTTGCTCTGAACAGTTTTAGCAAAGGGTTGCAAACGTATTATTGATCACAATGTTGAATTCGTTTGATTTTCATTAAGGTCATGGTAGGAAGTGTAAGTCAGGAATACCTTCCTCAGAGACTTAAGAATGGTTAAGTGCATAGCAGCATAGGGAAATGGAGGTGCTGGAGGTGCTGCAGTCTGAGGGCAGCAGGAACCCAGGCATGGAGAGGGGAAACTGGAAGTACCTCAGCACTGAGGGGAGGCAGCATGTGTTGCCTGAAATGAGATGGGGAAGTGAGTGGACCCAGCCCACCCTTGTTTGACCACCAAGGGGCTTGGATCTTAACTCTGGGGATGATGGAAATCCAATGATGTGGGGAAACTGATGACTTTGGAATGAATTTGTTCCTAGACAACAGTCACAGGTTGGACTGCGAAGTCCTATAGTTGCAGTGTTACAGAGTGGGGTTCTGTTCCTAAAAACCTATTTCATGAGAAAAAACTCAGTCATGAAAATAAACAGGAAAGAAATAACACAGAAATGTATGGTTTTATAAGTGTGTGTTAAGAGCTTTGTAGTGAAGGCTGCTTTGGGGATTTTTTTTTTCTTTTTTGCGTGAACTGTATTGAAGTTGTCTTCTTTTCTATGTAAATTTCCCTGTAGCAAACATGGGAATATTTCATTTTTCCAAGGACCTTTGGCCTCAACTAAAAGTTAGGGTTATTTGCCCCTAAAGTGCTGGCTGACAGTTTGATTGATTGGTTGATTGATTCATGTATTTGTTTACTCAAACATATTTACCGAACACCTACTATATGAGGTATTGTTCTAATAGTAAAAAAAAAAAAAAAAAAAAGACAAAGGCCTTGGCATGATAAGAGACTTTTTTCTATGTGTAAAGAAAGACAATACACACACACACACACACAATGATGACACAGATACTATATTGCCGGCTAGTGAGTAGGGTGATAGAAAGAAAAATAAACAGACTGAGGGGAAGGGGAAGGAGAGTAATGAAAATATTTTATTGAGTGATTTATATTTTTTATATTTATATACCAGGGAAGACTTATCTGTGGAGGTGACATTGAGCAGAGACCTGAACAAAATGAGAGAGCCAGCAGTGAGACTTCCTGGGGGAAAATACACACATGAATGCCTCCAAATGTCTTTGGATGGATGGAGACAGGTGGGGCAGTCACTCCAGTCACTACTTCTTTGGGGATTTCTTGCTGTGAACACATCATAGGTTCAATCAGCTGCAATACCTCTGGCTTCAGTGGGCTCCTCAGGCTCTCCAGTCAACTTCAGACTTGTTGGTAACGTCTGTCAGTCATCAGGCAAACATAAATATGGTGATGATGTTGGGAGGGGTGGTGGGTGGGTGAGGGTGTTGGTATTGTTGTTGGTATTTGTAGTGCTGTTGTTGGTGGTGGTAGTTTTGTTGGTGGTGTTGGTGTTGGTATTGGTGTTGGTGTTAGTGCTGTTGATATTGGTAGTTTTTTGTTGTTAGTATTGGTAGTGCTTTGGTGGTACTCTTAGTATTAGTAGTGTTGGGGAGTATTGTTAGTATTGGTAGTGTTGTTGTTGTTAGTATTGGTGGTGTTGCTGTTGTGGTTAGTATTGGTGGTGTTGCTGTTGTGGTTAGTATTGGTAGTGTTATATTGGTAGCATTGATGGTGCTCTTGTTTGTATTGGTAGTGTTGGTGATGGTGTTAGTGTTAGTATTGTTGTTGTTAGTATTGGTTAGGTTGCTATTGTTAGTATTGGTAGTGTTGTTATATTGGTAGTAAGTCTAGTGTTGTCGTTGGTGCTGTTGTTAGTATTGGTAGTGTTGTTATATTGGTTGTGTTGTTGGTGCTGTTAGTATTTGTAGTGTTGTTATATTGGTTGTGTTGTTGGCGCTGTTGTTAGTATTGGTAGTGTTGCTATATTGGTTGTGTTGTTGGTGCTGTTGTTAGTATTTGTAGTGTTGTTATATTGGTTGTGTTGTTGGTGCTGTTGTTAGTATTGGTAGTGTTGTTATATTGGTTGTGTTGTTGGTGCTGTTGTTAGTATTGGTAATGTTATATTGGTTGTGTTGTTGGTGGTGCTGTTGTTAGTATTGGTAATGTTGTTATATTGGTTGTGTTGTTGGTGCTGTTGTTAGTATTGGTAGTGTTGTTATATTGGTTGTGTTGTTGGTGCTGTTGTTAGTATTGGTAATGTTATATTGGTTGTGTTGTTGATGCTGTTGTTAGTATTGGTAATGTTGTTGTATTGGTTGTGTTGTTGTTGGTGCTGTTGTTAGTATTGGTAATGTTGTTATATTGGTTGTGTTGTTGGTGCTGTTGTTAGTATTGGTAATGTTGTTATATTGGTTGTGTTGTTGGTGGTGCTGTTGTTAGTATTGGTAATGTTGTTATATTGGTTGTGTTGTTGTTGGTGCTGTTGTTAGTATTGGTAGTGTTGTTGTTGGTGGTGGTATGTGTGTGTGTAGGTCCCACATGATGAGAAAGGTTTGAGTAGCAGAGGATTGGAAATCAGTACACTATAAGTATGGGATCCTAAAAACATGATCAGATTCTCATTTTAAAATATCAATAATGATAATAATAACTGGCATTTTTAAAGCTCATACCATGTACCAGACATTGTTTTAAGCATTTCATATGCCTCCTGTGATTTTTTTGGTATGATTTTATCATCATTTGACTTTTTGCCGAAATCCTATGAGGTGGGCAGCTACTACCCTCATGATGAAAACACAGGCTTAGAAAGTCTAAGTAACTTATTCAAGGTTACACAACAGTGGCAGAGTTAGGATTTGAAATGAGGTCTGTCCAACTTCAAAGTTCAAATTTTATACCAACCACTGTGCTATTCTGCTTCCAAGGACAATGCCCCTCCACCAGGGTGGAGGATGGGCTGGGGAGGAGATTAGCACTAAGTAGATGAGGCAGTACTTCTGACTAATTTCCTGACAATCTGTTCCCTCCCCTGGGTATCCTGGTGCACAGTCTGCAGAGTAAACACAATCTTTCCATGCTTTTGAGCATAGATTTATGATTGACAGGAGAAGTGAGCAAACAGATTTCCTTATTGCTCTTATGGAAATGCATGGAAAGTTAAATGGAAATTTCATTATGGGAAAGGAGTTATGGAAATTCATCTTTAAGAATAATAAATCTCCATTTGTGAGATTCAAAACCTTGTTGCATCTGTGCAGGTTGAAGTGAGTAACAAGAAGGTTGAAGTGCAGCTATTCTGTAGTTAAGAATGAACTCATTATTCTGAGGAAGCTGCAAAAGCCCACAAATTCAAATAATCACAATGTGGGCTAGACCTCTGGTGGGTAGACTACTGTTTTCTTTTGCACAGAATCATTTTTTCATATGATAGCTAAAATTATCATTAACTTAATGCTGAAATAACTGCATTATTTTTCCAAAATAAGTCGTGTAAATTTAAATAACAGTTCACTGTTGTCAGTGTGTTTGGTTTATTTCCCTCTAATGGGAACAGAGTGATAAGTATATAAATTCCTTTCATGTCATATAAATGCTTAGCCTGACTTGTTGGTAAACAAGTTGGTAAGACAACCTCTCTTATAAAGAGCAGCTTTGGCTGGGCACAGTGGCTCATGTAATCCCAGCACTTTGGGAGGCTGAGGTGGGCAGATCAAGAGGTCAAGAGATCAAGACCATCCTGGCCAACATTGTGAAACCCCATCTCTCCTAAAAATACAAAAATTAGCTGGGCATGGTGGTGCGCACCTGTAGTCCCAGCTACTCGGGAAGCTGAGGCAAGAGAATTACTTCAACCCAGGAGGCGGAGATTGCACCAGGAGCTGGGATTGCACCACTGCACTCCAGCCTGGGCAACAGAGTGAGACTTTGTCTCTAAATAGATAGATAGATAGATAGATAGATAGATAGATAGATAGATAGATAGCAGTTTTGTGGACCACCTAATTCTCCAACCAGTAAGACAGCTATCATTGGCATTTAGTTTTGATATTCATTTCATATATGCATCTTCATTCACAACTCAAAAACAAAATATATGAGGAAAAATTAGAGTGATAGAAATTAGATTGATTTTAGTTTACATTGTTAATGTATCTCTATGTACGAACAGCATGGACCTTTTTTGGTTTGCTTTCTTTTGAAGGGAGTATGCCTACTGTTTTATTTTTTAATTGTTTGGAGTATCAAAACAATCATAAACTAACAGAAACATTAGGAGCACAGTACACATAACTTTTTTCCCCTGAATTATTTGAGATTAGGTTGTGGACATGGTGCATCATCATTCCTCAGTACCTCATTGTGTGTTTCCAAGGACATTTTCCTATATAACCACAATTTAATAACCACAATCGGGTAGTTTACACTGATGCATTACTACCGTCTATTCCTCAAGACCTATTAAGTGTTGCCAGTTGTCCCAATAATGCTCTTTATAGCAACAGAATCTAGTTCTGATTCCCCTGTTGCAGTTGATTGTCCTGTCCCATTAGTTTTCTTCAGTCTGGAATAGTTCATCACTCTTGTCTTGGCTTTCATGACTTTGACTCTTCTGAAGATTACAAACCAGTCATTTTGCAGAAATCCTTCAATTAGGGTTTGTCTGGTATTTCTCCATGATTAGGGTTAGGCTACTTCTTTCAGGTACTTCTTTGATAAGAAGAAATATCTCAGAAGTGACACTGCATTCTTAGTGCAGTTTGTCTTCTGGCTTACAATTTAATTGGTTCTGTCACTGATGATAGTTTACTTTGGTCTCCTGATTACATTAGGGTCTGTCAGGATTTCTTACTGTAAAGTGATTCTTTCCCTTTGGTTATTTTATGGTCAGGTGCTTTGAAACTTTATAAGTCGCCTGTTTCTCATTAAACTTTCATTTTTAAATTTGTTTTTATATGTGTGGAATCACTGTTTCCTATTTTTTTCAAGGGATCATAATCTATTATTATCATTATATATGTTGATGCTCAAATTGTCCCCAGTTTGGTCAGTGGGAATCCCCTTTCAAACTGGCTTCTGTGTTCTTGTGAGGTGGCTCTCTCATTCCTCGAGCACTTCCTTATAATTAAGATGTTCCAGGCTTGCTTTATACTTTCCCTGCCCCAGTTTTGAAGTCAGCCATTTCTCAGAGGATCCCTGGTTCCTTTCCGGGGAAAATGGTATTTAGAAATCAAGACCTATGAGCTAGGTGTGCTCATTGCTATTGGATGGGGAAGAGGTTGCTAATCCCAGCTATTCTCAGTGGAGAGAGCTAGAGGATAGACACACACACACACACACATACACACACACACACACTCACACACATTTACATATGAATTTATTTCCATATTTATCTCTATATATTGAAAAATATGAGCTAACACAATATCCCAATTCCAATCCAACACCACAGCATTCATTCTAGTTTTTTCCCTTTCATTTTTCTCTAACAGTGACTAAACTGTTTTTTGTTATTTTTAATGTATTTGTTTATTTGATAAATCCTTCTGTATGTAGCCAATCTCCCATCCCCAATATCTTCCTCTCCCCACACCTCCCTCTTCCTGCTCAAACTGTCAGTCCCCAGTCTGTGTCCCCAGCTCACCCCACGTGGAGGCCTTGCTCACCCTGCTTGGGTCCTGACAGCTCATGCTAGGCCATCCTACAAGTGCATGCCCGTCTCACCCTGCTCAGGTTCCTAAACCCCATCACTGGGCCATCCCCTTGCAAGGATGCCCCATCCTCTCAGTCAGGCTCTACCTCCCTAGAGCAGTTCACCCCACGTGGACAGCCTCCCCAGGCCCCTGGGCTCTGATTGTCCATGCAAGGCTGCTCCTGTGAATGGACACCCTCTCTGCTTCAATCTGTTCAGGCCCCACAACCCAATACCAGGGCATCCACTCCCTCTCTGTTTGGGTTCCAGTGCCCCACACCATGTCATACCCCCTGTGTGAATAACCTTCTTATCTGCTTTGGACTCTGATGCCCACTGTAGGCTGCCTTTCTGTGTGAACACTCTCCCCAGTCCACTAGGGCTCCACACTCTGCACAGCAGCACCCCCATCCCCACCCCACCTGAGCTTCAACAATCTGCTCCAGGCCCCTGTGTGGGCTCTCACACCCCCAGCTGCAGAAGCCTGCCTTAGTCTGCCCCACCCAAAGCGCTTCACATTGAGTTGTTCAGAGAGGAGGGGAGGAAAACAGGAGGAAGAGGAAGTCTTTCAGAGATTGACAGAGATTGTATCCTTGACATTAGCCATTCGTTCATTCAACAAATATTTATGAACACCTACTACATATCAGACATGATCCTAGATACTGCAAATATGGTGGTGATAGGCCAGGGCCATGCCAATGGGGTTTTCTTTCTGGGGGAATAGAGTCGGAAATAGAGGGCCATTATAGATCTCCATTATGTAGGGTCAGTAGAATGATCCCTGGCTTGAAATCAGAAAATAGTTTAATTGCACCAAAAGCAATGGCAACAAAAGCCAAAATTGACAAATGGGATCTAATTAAACTAAAGAGCTTCTGCACAGCAAAGGAAACTACCATCAGAGTGAACAGGCAACCTACAAAATGGGAGAAAATTTTCGCAACCTACTCATCTTACAAAGGGCTAATATCCAGAATCTACAATGAACTCCAACAAATTTACAAGAAAAAAACAAACAACCCCATCAAAAAGTGGGCGAAGGACATGAACAGACACTTCTCAAAAGAAGACATTTATGCAGCCAAAAAACACATGAAAAAATGCTCACCATCACTGGCCATCAGAGAAATGCAAATCAAAACCACAATGAGATACCATCTCACACCAGTTAGAATGGCAATCATTAAAAAGTCAGGAAACAACAGGTGCTGGAGAGGATGTGGAGAAATAGGAACACTTTTACACTGTTGGTGGGACTGTAAACTAGTTCAACCCTTGTGGAAGTCAGTGTGGCGATTCCTCAGGGATCTAGAACTAGAAATTCCATTTGACCCAGCCATCCCACTACTGGGTATATACCCAAAGGACTATAAATCATGCTGCTATAAAGACACATGCACACGTATGTTTATTGCGGCATTATTCACAATAGCAAAGACTTGGAACCAACCCAAATGTCCAACAATGATAGACTGGATTAAGAAAATGTGGCACATATAAACCATGGAATACTATGCAGCCATAAAAAATGATGAGTTCACGTCCTTTGTAGGGACATGGATGAAATTGGAAATCATCATTCTCAGTAAACTATCGCAAGAACAAAAAACCAAACACCGCATATTCTCACTCATAGGTGGGAATTGAACAATGAGAACACATGGACACAGGAAGGGGAACATCACACTTCGGGGACTGTTGTGGGGTGGGGGGAGGGGGGAGGGATAGCATTGGGAGATATACCTAATGCTAGATGACGAGTTGGTGGGTGCAGCACACCAGCATGGCACATGTATACATATGTAACTTACCTGCACGTTGCGCACATGTACCATAGAGCCTAAAGTATAATAATAATAATAATAATAATAATAATAATAATAAAAGAAAAAAAAATAGGATTACCACATGATCCTGCAATTCCACTTCTGGGTATTACCCATAAGAATTGAAAATAGGGTCTCAAAGAGATAGTTGTGTATCCATTTCATAACAGCATTATTCAAAATAGCTAAAAAAGAAAAGCAACCTATGTCCATGGATGGATGAATGAATAAGCAAAATGTGGCATATACATACAATGGAATATTCTTCAGCTTTAAAAACGAAGGAAATAGTGATACATGCTGCATGGGTGAAGGCTGAGGACATTATGCTAAATGAAATAAGCCGGTCGCAAAAAGACCAACGTTATATGATTCCACTTATATGAGGTACTTACAGAGTAGTCTAAATCATAGACACAGAAGTACAATGGTGGTTGCCAGGGAATGTGGGGAGAGGAGAATGGGGAGCTGTTTTTTAGTGGGTATAGATTTAGTTTTACAAGATGAAAAGAGTTACGAATGGTGATGATGGTTGCACAATGTTATGAATGTATTTAATATTACCAATTGTATACTTAAAAATAGTTAAGACGGTAAATTTTATGTTATGTGTATTTTACCACAATAAAAAAATTAGAAAAAAAGGCCAAGCCAGGTAGTGAAATCTCAGGACAAGACAGAGAGGAGGGGAATCTGGCATAAGCCTAGAGGTAGAGAAATCAGGGAGAACAGGCCAAGTCATGGATCCAAACCCAAGGGCAAGAGGCAGAGCCTGAAGAAATGCCTGAGATTTTCTCATGGTTCCTATGGTCAAAGGCAAGAGTATAGCCCGAGGACTTGTGGGTAATGCCCAGCTCAGGTGTAACATACATGTACAGTTGATGCTTGAACAACAGAAGTTTAAACTGTGTGGGTCCACTTATATGCAGATTTTCTCCTGCCTCTGCCACTCAGAGACAGTAGGATTAATCCCTCATCTTCCCCCTCCTCAGCCTACTCATCATGAAGAAGTTTATGATGATCCACTTCCACTTAATAAATATTAATATATTTTCTCTTCATTATGATTTTCTTAATAATATTTTATTTCTATAGCTTTATTGTAAGAATACAGTATATAATAAATATAACATACAAAAAAAAAAGAAAATAGTTTAATTGTTCTTTTTTGTTGTTTTTTGTTTGTTTGTTTTTTTGAGATGGAGTCTCGCTCTGTTGCCCAGGCTGGAGTACAGTGGCACAATCTCAGCTCACTGCAACCTCCACCTCCCGGGTTCAAGTGATTCTACTGCCTCAGCCTCATGAGTAGCTGGGATCACAGGTGTGTGCCACCAGGCCCAGCTAATTTTTTGTATTTTTAGTTGAGACAGGATTTCACCATGTTAGCCAGGATGGTCTCGATCTCCTGATCTCGTGATCCGCCCACCTCAGCCTCCCAAAGTGCTGGGATTACAGGCATGAGCCACTGTGCCTGGCCAGAAAATAGTTTAATTTTTTAACTTTCCCTTAAAAGCTGTGTGATCTTGAGCTATTTGCTTAATTTTGAATATGTTTTGTCATCTGTAGAATGGGGACAGTGCCTACCTTACACTGTTGTTTTGAAGACTAAATGAGATTTCCCACATTCAAAACATGGTATGGGATCATTTTCAAAATATCTTTAGAAGAATATACTTGTTAGAGTAGGTAGCTAGGCAGACATGCGCTGGACAGGAGAGTCCCCAACCCCAGGAATGTCAGGCAGCCATTAGGTGATAGTCAGCTGGTTGTTAAACTGTCTCTTTAAAATAATAATTGGTTGCAGCTGGTGCCAGGGAAAGGCTATGTCTCAATAGATAGAAAACACCTGAAAGTGGTGATCAGCACCTTCCCAATAAGATCTTGGGAGCTGGGTGAGCAGGCTTAAGCATGTGCACTAAGAGGCAAAATGGCAGAGTTTAACTGGTATATGACCCTCCTTTTGGAACACATGACTGATAAGGGAAAAGTGCCTCAAATGAGCATGCGCACAACTTTAGTAACCGCCTTGCGTGTGGCCCCTCCCAAGTGCTGGCCGGCCACTGTGCAAGCGGACAGCCCGCCCCAAGGGAAAAATCAAGGGACGAGAAACAGAAACCCTGGAACTATGTCAGTGTATAAAACCCCAAGTCAAGGGCCGAACAGCATGCTTGGATCTCTCAAGTCACCTGTTTGGCCCTCTTCCAAGTGTGCTTGACTTCCTTTTGTTCCTGCTTTATAACTTTTTAATAAACTTTCACTCCTGCTATAAAACTGCCTCAGTCTCTCCCTCTGCCTTATGCCCCTCAGCCGAATTCTTTCCTCCTAGGAAGCAAAAATTGAGTTGTTGCAGACCCATATGCCCTCACTACTGTTAACACACTGAGTAAATAAAAAATAGAAAAAGGCCTTGAAATGTATAAGATACAATTCTACGTGTATAGGACACTTGGCAAGTGTGAGATACCGTAACATTAGACATCAAAACAGGCAGCAATCTCTGTCCTTGGGACTCACATTCTACTCGGGGGTGACAGACCATGAGTATTATATATAAGTCAATCTTGAGGTATGTTTAAGGTCACTCATAGATAGAGGAGGTCAAAGGGAATGGGGAGGGCAGGGGCATATAGTTTAAGGAAGAGGGTTCAGTAATGGCCTTACTGAGGAGGCATCTCTGGGGCAAAATGTTGAAGAAGGTGAGGAAGTGGGTCAGGGCTGCCTGGATGAAGAGCATTTGTTGCAGGCAGAGATAACAGCCAGGGCAATGACCCTGAAATGGGAGCTTGCTGGGTGTGCTCCTGGCCCAGCACGGTGGCCGGTGTGGTTGGAGTCAATGAGCAGGGGGAGAGACAAGAGGCCTGGGTAATGGAAAGTTCACCTAGATGGAAGATTTCCCTGATTAGACGTCTGCATTCCAATCCCAGTGTCACGATTCTCATTTAACCTTTCAGTGGTTAGTTTAAAAATAAAGTTATCAGGCTTTTTTCCCCCATGTGACTTGTCTCTTAATTTGAAATTCGTGCTATGAAGGATTCCAGTTAGTAGCATTTTAATGTGCTCAAATAGAGAAATAAAGGAAAGTCCTTATTATTCAAAAAAGCCTTTAAAGTTGATAACATGATGATTTTGTTTCCCCACTTAATATTTCTTTGCAGCCATTGTAGTTCACTATAACTTCATTGAAAACACAGAAGAGGCCGGGCACAGTGGCTCACGCCTGTAATCCCAGCACTTTGGGAGGCCGAGGCAGGTGGATCGCGATGTCAGGAGATTGAGACCATCCTGGCTAACACGGTGAAACCCCGTCTCTACTAAAAACCAAAAAATTAGCTGGGCGTGGTGGCGGGCACCTGTAGTCCCAGCTACTTGGGAGGCTGAGGCAGGAGAATGGCGTGAACCCGGGAGGCGGAGCTTGCAGTGAGCCGAGATGGCACCACTGCACTCCAGCCTGGGTGACAGAGCGAGACTCTGTCTCAACAAAACAAAACAAAACAAACGAACGAAAAAAAAACACAGAAGAAATTTGTAGAAGACAGGAATCTGACTCTTCACCTTCCTTAGTTTTCCAGACTGGCATGTCATGGAAAGATGTGAACATCTGAAAGTGTTTCCTCTCAGAGTTGGTGTCCAGCTCCCCCATCACCATAATAGGTAGTCAAGAGAAGAAAGTCTCTAGTTTACAATTAGGCTTGCTCTTCTTTTATCGGAACGCCTACTCACACCAGAAAAATTTATTTTTACAGGTCAGAGAGTAGTACACCACAACATGCAGCCCACAGTGTTTTGGTTATCATACCTTTCATCCTGTGGGGAACATGAGGACATTTATTTTTAAAAACATAAAAAGTTAACATTGGGTTTTCAAAAGTCTAAGGCTTTTTGGCTTGTTCTCTGAACACTTCACAATGTGGACACACTGAGAAGCTCTGTAAGAGCTGAAAAAGCCTCCACTATGTCTTCAAAGATTTGCTTGTGCTGCTGTTGAATTGTTAAACATTTTATTTATCATGATCTATCAGGCACACTCTTAGGACTGAGATGAGTATTGCCAATTAACTCTAGTAAAAATGGGGTTTGATAACTAAAAACAGTGAGTTCCACTTCAACAGAACTGTTCTCTGGGGTAGGGCACTGGCATCTAGTTGCACATAATCTCAGGGCCAAAATTATTAACTCAAAAGACCAGGTTCAACTGACAAGCCCAAAGCTCCCTATCCCTAGTGTACACAGCCAATCCAAAAGCAAGAGATAAGAGACAAGAGAGAAACGATGGCTGTGTGGTTTCAGGGTGGCAAGATCAGCACCATAATCATAAGGGTATCTTATGAGGATGTCCCTAGTGACCAACTCACTTCACCCCTGCACACCCAGTTTTCCTCTATGTAAACTGGAATGCTGTTGCTTCTTCCATCTGTTGGAGGTTTTAAAGACACGACCTGGTTTCTAGATAGCTTTGTAATCCCGGGTTGCATTAATAGAAACATAATATCCAGATTAAGCCAGGAACTGACATATCAGCATTCAGTATTGGTAAGACTGGTTTAGAATTACTGGTGTTTGGTTCTGGCCCACTGTTTTTAGATGGGCACTGGTAACTTGGATAAGATCTGGAATAGGGCACCAAAATGGTGAGGTGTCATATGCCCCGTTGTCTTTCTGTCTCTCTTGTTCCTCTCTCTTTTTTTTTTTTTTTTTTTTTTTTCTGAGACAGAGTGTCGCTCTGTCGCCCAGGCTGGAGTGCAGTGGTGCGATCTCGACTCACTGCAAGCTCCGCCTCCCAGGTTCACGCCATTCTCCTGCCTCAGCCTCCCAAGTAGCTGGGACTACAGGCGCCCACCACCACACCCAGCTAATTTTTTGTATTTTTAGTAGAGACGGGGTTTCATCGTGTTAGCCAGGATGGTCTTGATTTCCTGGCCTCGTGATCCACCCGCCTCAGCCTCCCAAAGTGCTGGGATTAGAGGCGTGAGCCACCGCACCCGGCCTCCTCTCTCTTTTATACTTACTCATTCCTCTACATTCTCCCATGTGTACCAATCTTCATTGCATTCTATGAAATGCAAATTTGTCCCATTTGTGTATTATCATTTTTCATGACAGTTACTCAGAGTTAATAAATACATAACATCACCCCTAGCATCCACCACCACCACTGAGAATCAGAAATAAGAGTCAGGTGTGTGTAAAGAGGTCAGAGGGGCCACTAAGTGGGTATCTCAGATGATGCTAATCCCTATAACCTTATTAGGATTTATCATGTGCCGTGAAATACATGGATCACAGAATTAAACCACTAAAATTGACCTTAAATAGTACATACATTTCATAAGAAATAAAAATATATCATTCAAGAAAATATACTTAATTTTTTTTTGTATAGTAACACAAAAGCTGCCAGGAAAAAAAAAAAGTAATTTTCTGAAATAAGTAATGCCCAATACATGGCCTTGGCCCATGTATAAATTAAAATGTAGCTTTTGTGAATTGCTAAAATAATACTTCTTTCCATAGTGTGTATTTTAGGTCATCAAAATGACTTGTAAATTTAAAAATCAATTATAGTGCTGTTAGGTGATTGAGAGGAAAGCCACTGGAGTGAGTGTTTGATGAAGGCAGAAGAGAGGCATCAAATATTCAGGTTGTAACAGAGCAAGTAAGAGCAGGCATTGCAAGTCGACATGAAGGAATACTCATTTATAGAGAGGAATGCATCTCTCTCTATAACTGGCTTAAGTAGTGGCTCTTCCCAAGTTCCAAAAACCATTAGATTTGGCTTAAGCTAAGTGAAATAAACAAAACTCTGCCTAAGTGAGAGCTAATTGTCTTCCCTTGCCTTTCAAAGTCATCAAATTCTAAACTGGAATGTGTTGTTATTTCTTGGTTCAGATCAGAGCTGACCTGCCATCAGCATTAGGACAATCCCTCTCTCAAAGTGCACTGATGCTGAGGAGACAGAGATGCCAAAGTGTAACTGAATTACATGAGTGTGTAGTGATGTGAATCAGTTTTGCCCTCCCTCCTCAGGGTTCGAGGCCTCTGCAAGCGTCATGATTTGGAGTTGGAGTGGTTTCTAGAGTTTCGGTCTGGCTCTGGGTTGTCATGGGTCCAACTCACTTTGTGATGCAGGTCTTCTAGAGTCATCTTATACCTTCTAAGCAAACTCAGATCCCATTCAGATTTTTGGAGATTCAAGGCCACAATTTAGCACCAGAATTTTTCAGTTCTTTCTTGGAAAAGATGACCAGGGCCACACTGAACCATTTAGGAACAATTCAGCTCAGAGCAGAGAGCTTGGTCCATCCCATATCCAAACACCTAAACTTTGGGCTGGCATGCTGCAGGGAATCCCGACTATGGTTTCTTTCTCCCTTTTTATTCTGAATACTAGGGGCAAAGAATAAAGTCTAGATCTTCTTTTATCACAATTCAGTTCTTTAATATATCAGGCTAAGTAAATTCTGTTCTTTGATTTAACTTGATGATGAATCAGTAACTTAAACAGGTATGTCTGATGTGATAGGATTTTTAGAAAGGGAATATTTACATGTCTAATTTTAGTAATTTTTTTCTAAGCTACCTTTAAATTGCCATTAATAGGAGGTAATGACTATTACAGAGGATTTTTACTTTCAACTCCTTCTACATATATATTGGTGTAAATGAAATACCAGGATTTAGCTGTTCAGCACAGTACATGGAACAGGAGTACATGAGGAAACAAAGTTCTAGAAATATACCAGTGCTTAAATAAGTGGCTTAAATTCTTATACTTTGGGCTCCAGAGCGAATCATTTTGTTCCTGCTAGTGATATTATGTCCAATTTTGTGTTTTTGTTTTCAGTTCTCAGGCATTATTCTGGGATTTTAGGGGAGAGGTAAGGTGGGGTGAAAAATTGTAGTTGACATTTTCATCTGGAGAAAAACAAGTCATCTGATAAAAGGAATTAATCTTCTAGTTCAAAGCAACTTCAAAATTTTATGTTTAGGAATTACCCATGGGCCTAATTAGTCCCATTTAGAATAATTTCTTAACTTTAGAATGCCTGGTGGACAGGGAAGATTTATTTACATGTCTAGATTTTAGTTAAGTTAAATTTTGCCTGGCTTGTTTAAATTTGTAGAAAAGCAAACAACTTATTTATTCTTCTTAAGAGCTGATTTGACGTAGATTGTATCAAAATACACTGATGCCTAGATTGGTTTGAAATCATTCTGAGTGATCAGCTAGTTTGATAACTGCTTAAAGGAAATAGTTTTGGAAAAACAACTCAATAAGACTTTGGAGAAAAAAAGCATCTCTCTCTTTTTTTTTAAGGAGTGGCTATTCAATAATAACACTATGCAAAAAATAAGATGGTTCTACTATTTTAAAGATCATACTGGAAGGGTAAAAACTGGAGGAAAAAAATATCTTCTAATACCAAGTATTATAATGAATATTTTAAACTCTAATTTGCAACCGCACTTTAAAACCTGGCAACCACACTTTACGAATCTGCCAAATTAAATATAATTTTTCCACTTTGATCTCATTTAAAAGATACTATGTTTATATTAATAGCAAAATGTTATTTGAGGGAGTTCATAAAATACTATTCCATTTTCAAATTTTTGTTTTATAGTTTATTTTTGTAACATTTCAGATGAGTTTACACAGTAACTATGATGAAACAGTGCAAATTCACTGAAATATTTTGATGCTGAGTTTACATTTACATGCCAAACATTTAGAAATATATTAAGATATGACTCACTGCTACATGGTTTCCCATATAAGATGAGTCAAACCATGTTCCCTAAATAAAATATAGACAGATGAATTTTGGTACAACACAGTCATCTTATAAAGTGTATCTTACTCATGGCCCCAATATCAACATTAAAAGGGTTCCAGTATATCTGAAGAATGAACCAGATTTTTCAGTTTTTAAGCCTAATATTTGGCTTCATACATGGCCACGTATATCCTCCCCCAGAAATAGGATAAATAAAGAGTATTAATGAGAATTAACTGCCTTGAGACATTTCTATTATTTCTTGTTGGGAGAACCATTCCTAAAGTCTTCTTGATCACTATTAGCATATGGACATTATAAAATAAATAACCTGACAACTTGACCTGCAGTTCCTGGAGGATGAGTAAACAAAACTGATGTTAACTGACTGAGTCCACTCTTGTAAGAGTAATACTGTAGTGATGAGAGTACTCCCACATACACAAACGTCACAGTAAAAGGTGCCTATGATTTTCAACTTCATTGTTCAAATAAAGGGCTCGCTAAGTGATCACAAGACAGCAGGCTTGGTTGCTTCCACATATTGACTTCCTAGAGATTACATATGAAGTTTAATCTGGTCTGGCTGTACACTATATGTTTATAATGGTAGTAGCAAGATTAAAACAGAAAATACAGTCACTGTTTGGGGTTTCAAACAAATTGCAAAACCACATACTTTGTCATTCAACAGGAAAGCTTAAATCAAAAGGCAACTGGATCTTCAATGCAGCCGATTGTTCCTCCAAAGGCCAAGTACCATGCTCATTGAGGGTAGGTTTTGTAGCTCCTTCTGACACTTTACACGAAGTGCCTTGTCAGCACATCTGTAGCCTTGACCACAGCTTAAATGTTTGTATACTCCTTTTTATTAGGGCAGCTTCATTTTGTTTACACACAGTTTTCATTTCTCCAAGGAACAATTTCAAAATGATCTTCCAGATGCTATATAACTAAGAACTTTTAAACTACTGACCTCAAAGGTCAGCCTGTTTACTGGCATCTGACTGTGTAGAACAGGAAGTTTGTGCTGCATCTTGTGTTCTTAATGAAATCCGACAACAGAGGACTGAACGCATTAGTCTCAGAACAGGAGGCCTAAGGATGGCAAAGACCCAAGGGTCAATTATTGAATTAATTGATAAAAACCTAAGAGCTTGGAGGTCCCACTTTTCCTTTCGGGAAGAGGTTTCATTCATATATGCAAAAATCTGTAAGAAGCAAAGGGGAAAAATGATGTTAGTTTTACATCGTAGCAGTAGACAGGCTTAGATCCTATGTTATGTCTTGAGATTTAAAAGCAAAACCATGTTTTGTCTGTGGTAGTGGTGGGGAACGAAAGGTGGGAGGTGGGAATCTTACCTTTCTTCCTTATGTAAACTGTAACATAATGAATGTATTTTTTCCCCTTGAACTCAATGAAAGCATGTTTTCTGTGGAATGCAATTAACATTAACACCATGCACAATGTCCTGGTGTCATTGGGAGTGGAGAGAAATAAACTTTCTTATTAGAATCTTTTAATAATATAAATAATAATGATAATATTAGTAGCTCCAGTGTATCAATAACCTAACATATGTGTCATGAATTGTTCTGGGTACTAACCCCGCTTTATCTCTACTCCTTATAGAAACTCTGAAACTTAGAGATTGTCTCTTTTTAACAGATAGGGAAGTGAACTTCAGGAAAACGAATAACATGTTACATTTACTTCCAAATACTAAATCTAATGATCACAATTCAGTGAGACAGGGTCTGCAATGGAACACCCTGAGTGGGAGTATGAGTTCTGGCCATTGGACTGGGTTTGAATCCTAGCTCTGTATATAGTTTGGGACCAATGGCAAGATATTAATAATGAACCTTTGTGCCTCAGTTTCGACATCTTTAAAATGGGTGATAATAATAACATACCCACTTCATAGAGTTGCTGAAAGAATGATAGGAAGTGATATGTGTAAGCTACTTAGATCAGTGCTCACAACCTAAGTGCTCCACAGTGTTCATTGTTATTGTCTCCATTTTACAAATGCAGACACTGGGGTATTGAAAATTAGATAATTTGCTCAAGTACCCAGAGTTGGTTAGTGGCCAAATTAGGATGCAAATTCCAACTCTCCTGATGGCAGTGCAGTGCTCACTGTGTGCTACATGCAGGCCTGTATTAGAGCGAAGGCCTCAGAACAATGTCCTGAACACTGGAAAGCTGACACATCTTTACATGTGGACCAAACTGCTCTACCAGCTCTCAAACGATTTCTTAGATATTTAGGGAGCAACACAAATGTTTGGGCAGGTTGGAAGGAATGGAATAGTGCATCTTGATAAAGATCACACTTCTACAAAATTTACAGAAAAGAGGAAAACAAAGGGAGATCACACCTAGTCATTTAAAACCAGTGCTTTATAAGGCTCCAGGGTCTTTCTTACCAATGGCTTTAGACACCTAGCCCCTCTTTTCTTCACTCCCCTTCTGCAGAAGAAGGAGCAGCTTGTTTCCTTTCTCCGAGTACTTACTCTGCAGGCATCTGGCAACTGCATATACGAAGCAAATTGCAGAGAGCGCAAAGGGTAGTCATCTTCAGTTTGCTTATGTTAGGACAAGAGCAGGAAGGTTTGGCAGCCATAGGTGTTTATGCCGGAGAATCTTGGCATAGGGAATGGAGAAAAGATTTGGCAGATGAGTAAGGAAAAAGAACAATTGATGGTGGGTTTCCCAGATTATAGAGAGAAGAGGAAAGCTAGGTGAGGAGGTGCAATGGAGCAATAGTTTTCTTGTCAGTTAAACTATTTTGGATGAAAACTATACAGGCTGGTGTGTTAAAAGAGTGATTTGGAGGTAAGAAATTCAGGATAATGATGCACATAGGTCTACAGATTAAAACACATTAGTGACTACATATGCACACACATGTGTGCACGTGATGCATAACTGAGCACTCCTGTAGAAAGGGCCTGCAGCTGAGTTGATGAGCTAGTTTAGCCAGAGAACATATTCACACTGAATTGGCCAGCCGAGAAGTGCAGAAAAGGCATAGCCTCTGGTGTTGCAGCTTCACACATTAAGATGAGTCAGGTTTTCAGGGGAGAATAACCCACATCAGAGTTCCTGAATGTCTTTAGAGCGTGACAGAATAATGAGAAGTGAAAATTGATTGTAGAGGATGAAGCAATTCTGTACTGTTTCCTTTCCTTTTCATCTACTATGCTGGGTAATTTTGAGAATTGCTTAAAATTTGCACTTTGGAGGTGACCAATATTTTGTAGAAGACAGCTTTTTTTTTTTTTTTTGAGATGGAGTCTCACTCTGTTGCCCAGGATAGAGTGCAGTGGCGTGATCTCCGCTCACTGCAACCTCTGCCTCCTGGGTTCAAGTGATTCTCCTGCTGCAGCCTCCTGAGTAGCTGGGATTACAGGCACCCGCCATCACGCCTGGCTAATTTTTGTATTTTTAGTAGAGATGGGGTTTCACCATGTTGGACAGGCTGGTCTTGAACTCCTGACCTCAAGTGATCTGCCTGCCTTGGCCTCTCGAAGTGCTGGGATTACAGGTGTGAGCCACTGCGCCCAGCCAGTTCCTTCTTTTATACTTGGAGAAGAGACATACTTCAGTGACCCTCGAAATTCTTGATGTAAGGTTTGTCTTCTACATCCCCATTTTTTTCTTTTGGTTCTTGTCTTTTGCCTAGATTACTATATTTTTGATCTTATGGATACTGGGATTTAAAAAAATTGTGGTAAAATAAATATAACATAAAATTTACCATTTTGCCATTTTCAGCTATACATTAAATACATTTACATTGTGGTGCAATGATATTGTTTATATTTTCACTTTTCTGCATATTATGTTTTGACATCTTAAATTCTTCTTGGCTGGGAGAGAATGCCCCTCCAGGGCTAGCTAATTTGTAGAGATAGCAAAGAGTTAGGCTGGGAGCATGTCTTTGATATACAGACTAACCTATCCAGGGCCAGAACTCTTCTATTGAGGAAATATTTATTCCTCTGCTTTTATCATTCCAATGCCAGGTACCAGGCAACTAGGGACCACCCCTATAGCTTAGAGCCTGCTAAAATTATTCAACCTAACCAATCCTAGACTGTTTACCCTGCTCTGCCTTTCTTGTGGGAACTCCAATAAAGGCTTGGCCCAGGTCCTCCCCACTCTCCTTCCCCTCTGCCTCCTGACTGAAACTGATGCTTTTTCATGTGGCCCTGAGTGGTCCACCATGTCTGTGTTTTCCTGAACGTCTCCTGTGTCTCTTCTTCTGGATGCACTTGACTGCATCCACATAAAAGAACAAAGAACAGCAACCATCACTACCATCTCCAGAATTATTTTCATCATCCCAAATTGAAACTCTGTACCCATTAAACAATAACTGCCCATTCTCCTCTCCCTCCGGCCAGTCCTGAGTTTTTAGTTAAAGGATGTCACAAAGGATATAAGATAATTAATCAATAATATGTCAGTGATATTCGGCAATTCAGTTTCAGAGGTTGGGTAGAAGTTATCCATCTTTTTGTGTGCACTACCAATATATTTGCTATGAGAAAAATACCAAGTGCTAATCCCAACAAGTCAAGTGAATTTTAATTCCTCAGGTCAGGCTCTCTCTACAGGACTTTGTTAAGAAGGTAGAGCCTTGTTGTGACATTTACAAAGTGGCACAGATGAGAATTAGTGCTATTTTAGCATTGTCATGTATAGAAGCAGCCTTCCATAGAAAACTTCATTTTGGCACTGACCAGGTACTATTCTTTTGAGCTACTTTTCTATCTTTAATGCAATTACAAAGTGGGTTCAGAATTTTAGAGCAAATGAGGGCTTTATTTGGCTGATCATTGAAATCACCCGAGGAGCTTTAAAAATGGGTTGGGTGCAGTGGCTCACGCCTGTAATCCTAGCACTTTGGGAGGCCGAGGCAGGCAGGTCACCTGAGGTGAGAAGTTTGAGACCAGCCTGGCCAACATGGTGAAACTACATCTCTACTAAAAAATACAAAAATTACCCAGGCGTGTTGGTGGGCACCTGTAATCCCAGCTACTTGGGAGGCTGAGGGGAAGGACTGCTTGAACCTAGGAGGCGGAGGTTGTAGTGAGCCAAGATCACACCACTGCACTTCAGCCTGGGTAACAGAGTGAGACTCTGTCTCAAAATAAATAAATAAATAAATAAATACATACATACATACATGCATAAAAATATTCTGAGGCATTTCTCCCTTCCCCAGATGTTGCAGGAAGTCAGGGACCCTGAACAGAGGGACCGGCTGGAGCCGCGGCAGAGGAACATAAATTGTGAAGATTTCATGGACATTTATCAGTTCCCAAATAATAATCTTATAATTTCTTACGCCTGTCTTACTTTAATCTCTTAATCCTGTTATCTTCGTAAGCTGAGGATGTACATCACCTCAGGACCACTATGATATTCGTGTTAACTGTACAAATTGATTGTAAAACATATGTGTTTGAACAATATGAAATCAGTGCACCTTGAAAAAGAACAGAATAACAGCAATTTTCAGGGAACAAGGGAAGAAAACCATAAGGTCTGACTGGCTGCGGGGTCGGGCAAAATAGAGCCATATTTTTCTTTTTGCAGAGAGCCTATAAACTGACGTGCATGTAGGGAAGATATTGTTAAATTCTTTTCCTAGCAAGGAATATTAATAATTAATACTCTGGAGAAGGAATGCATTCCTGGGGGGAGGTCTATAAATCGCCGCTCTGGGAGTGTTTGTCTTATGTGGTTGAGATAAGGACTGAAATACGCCCTGGTCTCCTGCAGTACCCTCAGGCTTATTAGGGTGGGGAAAAAAACCCACCCTGGTAAATTTGAGGTCAGACTGGTTCTCTGCTCTCGAACCCTGTTTTCTGTTGTTTAAGATGTTTATCAAGACAATACGTGCACCACTGAACATAGACCCTTATCAGTAATTCTGCTTTTGCCCTTTGCCTTGTGATCTTTGCTTTTGCCCTTTGCCTTGTGATCTTTGTTGGACCCTTATCAAGAGTTTCTGATTTTGCCCTTGTCCTGTTTCCTCAGAAGCATGTGATCTTTGTTCTCCTTTTTCCTCTTTGAAGCATGTGATCTTTGTGACCTACTCCCTGCTTACACCCTCTCCCCTTTTGAAATCCTTACTAAAAACTTGCTGATTTTGCAGCTCAGGTGGGCATCACGGCCCTACAGATATGTGATGTCACCCACAGCAGCCCAGCGTTATAATTCCTCTCTTCGTACTCTTTCTCTTTATTTCTCAGCCAGACAACACTTATGGAAAATAGAAAGAACCTAAGTTGAAATATTGGGGGTGGGTTCCCCCAATACCCAGAGACTCCAACTTAATTAGTCTAGGCTGAGCCAAGGGTATCAAGGTTTGCAAAGTCCTCCAAGTAATTTTAATGTGCAGCCAGGGTGTGAGACATCCCTTTAGAACCTTATCTAAAACCTGGAATAGTTTAAAATTATTCATTTATCATACTTAAAAAAAAAAGGCTCACTTAGGTCAATCAAACAAATAACTTTGAGCTTTCAGAATTCATTTCCTGATCATTAATATATAATCTGATTTTCCTTTGGAAATGGAATCCCCTAGAGATAGCAGCTAACATTTATTAAACACCTACTGTGTGTTAGGCATGGTGCCAAGCAATTTATAAGGCATATTTTGTTTAATATTTACATAAACCTACAAAGTATTATTATTCCCATGTTAGAAGGAAATGAAGGTTTAGAAGATCAGTTACTTTGCATAGAATTACAGTCTGGGTAAGTAGAGAAAATGTGGAGTCAAACTGAATCCGTGGGACACCAAACTTGGCTTTTAGCCACTACACACTCTGCTGCCATCTATATAAAAAGCCTGTAATGTAAAGCTTAGCATGAAATTCACAAATGTCTGACCACATTATGGGTTTGGAGGAGATTTCTCTTCAAAGATGTCACAAAAGTTTATGGATATCATGGTTCCTGTTTATGGACTGAAAAACCATGGCTATTTCTAAGTAGCTACTTAGCTTTCTCTGGGACTTGTTTTTCCTCCACACTTTTCCACAGCTAAATTGCAAGCATAGATTGTTATATGTTTACCTGCCTTCTAAAAGACACTAAGGTGTCCTGACTATAGACTTTGCCTAATTCATTCTTTTAAAAAAAACGTTTTGGGGGGAGATTATTTTTCAGGTATATGATGCTTTAAAGAAATCCCTTTGCCCGAATCACAGGTGCTTTGTGGTAGAGGGAAACAGAAGGCTATTTTCCTTCAGTAGGAAAAACTGGATCCATGTGGCTCCAGGACTAGTGTCCTTTGTCTTGTGCTTCTCAGAACTGGAAACAAAAAAAGCAAATGCTAAGGTTCAGACCTCTGGGCCTATTTATTCCAAGATGGTGGCTCTTAACTCTTTGACAAACTGATGGACACTATGAACCATCTACCCACAACTCATACAAACATATAAACATAAACTCATATAAACGTTTTTGCAAATGATTTCAGGCAGAAAATCCATGCACTTTCCATGCAGCACAGGTTATGGACCCTGCTCTAGAGGAACTTTCAGCCTTTTCTAAATGTACTTATCCGATCCCTGGCCCTTTCCATCACATATATGTCCCAGCTGCAAGGTTCTTAGATTTAGTTTTCTGTTAGGGGCAGTTTTAGGCAGCAAAATAGTCTCAGAAAAATGGAGCTTGGTACACCTTGATAATATGAACTGAGGTACAACGGACTTGAGCTCAACATAAGGACAGGGAGTAGAGGGTCAGAAACTTCAAAACAGGACGGGAGAAGCCAACTGAGCAGATCGAGTTGCAGATGAACTGGGTCTTAAGCCTCTAGCTGGAAAGAGACCTATTGATTGCCTTCCTGAAACACAGTCTCACCATTTCTATTCTTTTTTTAAACTTAATACTGTGATTGGTTTTTGATATGCCAAAGAAGAAATATACCATCTCCAGAAGGTGTTTCTCTTTAAGCTGAGGACCTGGTCTAAACCATCTGAGATAGCAGTAAGGACCCACTTAACCAAAGGTGTGGACATAATGCACAGATTCTCTTTTGGGAAAAGAACTAAGGTTCTTTCTGTTTACATTTTTAAAACCAGTGTAATTATGTCTTTATTCAAATCAGCATTCATAATATCAAATGGCAAAGGAGAAAAGACGTCAAGTGAAAACACTCATATAGAGGAACTTTCTCTTAAAAGATCATGTGTATTAAAACTGTCTCATCGATCCCCAAACACATGGTTAATGATGCTTAAATGATAAAGGGCCTTCCAGTTGTTTATGGACATTAACTTAAACTATCACCAGGCAAAGTTCATTGTGGTTATATGTAGAGATGTCTGGAGTTCTTTTTCATTCCTACCAGAATTGTTATATTTTGCATGTATATAATCTACCAATGTCATATCATAACATACCCATTCATGTTATATTTTACATAATGAGTATCAGGAATGAACAGGAAACTCTAGTGCTGTTTACTGGAGTTTGTTTTGTATTGCCAAGATTAGATTTCCACTAATCAGATTTACCTAGAAGTTCCAACCCTAAAGAATTTCTAAAGATGGAGAACTTTTTAGTATGAGTCAATGGTTTACTCTTGAAATTTTAGAACTGAATAAAAATGCATAAGCACTTTATCCTCATGGCATGTGGAAAACAGTTTAAAATGGCCAGAAGCTGTCCACAATTAGAAAAGTGGCAAGAAAGGGGCTTGATATGAGTTGGATATGAAGACACAAACAGTATCTGAGGCAAGAATAGAGGTCTCATATATTTCCTGTGTTCTGTTCCATTTCAGGAAGAAAGTTTCTATTTATCTCTGTAAAATGATGGCAAAGCTGATTAACATAAGGAGGAATTTATTAATTTATACAATATCCCTTTAGTGAATAAACAGTTTGGAATATGTTGTTGATTCCATGCAGAATTTCATATTGGGCAGCCAAAATAATGTCATTTCCCAAACACCACATGGTTTTTGATCACTTAAGAGACGTTTTATTTGTTCTGATGAAAGATTTTATGTGAGGGATAATCTGATTATTTCTTAATTTAGACCAGCATTTACATTAGCCAATCTCCTAGAATCTGGGTCTCAGCCTTTTATTTCATAGGTCTGTGGAGAAAAGAAAGGGAACCACATAGTTGGCCCTGGCTCAGCTCCCTTGAGCTGACATGAAGACAAAGGTCTTTGCCATTTTATTTTTAAAGCTAACTAGTTGGAATTAAGAGGCAAAGTGGTCCAGATATTTTTAACATTCTCACAGCTCTTTTATGAAATCTTAGATTAATCTTTTCATCTGTTACCCCTGAAATGAGTACTTTCTCTTGGATAGTGTTGTGGTTAGGTTAATTGGCTCAGTGCTTAAACTGCCTAGCTTTGAGTCCCAGTTCCACCACCCATTAGCCGTGGGACACAGGACGAGTCATTTGCCTTGTCTGTATGATAGAAATCATCATACTATTTCCTACGGTGTTGTGAAGATAATGGGTTAATGCAAAAGTTAGCATTCAAAAGTCTTATTTTGTGGTCGATAATAATGACATATGAGGTTGAATTGGACTTCACTTGAAGGGACTGGGCCTTTAAAAAAAATTACAGTTTTACTTCCAAAATTTTGGAAACCCTAGACTGGCATCTTTGGAGGAAGCAGTAATTGCAACCTGCCCAAACCTTGGGACAATGCCTGACATTAGTAGTTCTAGGTTTCTGAATTCCCCCATTTCCCTCCTCTGTCCACTACTGGAGTACTGTGGAATAGACTGGTGTCCCACTGGGTACAGCGGTCCTCCTTGTTGCCACTGGTTTGGTCCACTTTTGAGGGACATAGAAAGCAGCTTGTTATCCTGAGGAAGGAGTGGGAAGAGATAGAGTAGATTGCTACTATTTTCTGGGATACAAGGAAGAAACTTACTTGGAATAGCTTATTAATAATTATTTTACATAACTAATATTTTGAATTGATAATATTTTAGATATATTGGGTTAAATAAAATATGTAATTCAATTAATTTTCTCTGTTTCTTTTTACTTTTTGTTGTATGACTACTAGAACATTTAAAATTCCGTTTGTGGCTTGCATTTGTGGTTCACACTGTATTTCTATCAGATCATGTGCACTCCGTTAGAGAAACAGAAACATTTCTGAAGGCAACCATAAACCTTTGCTTCTAGAGCCCCCTGTTAGGACATGTGGAAATGATTCCTGCTTCAGGTGGGAGACTGGTATAGGCCACTTCTGACCACAATTTTAGTGTGGGCCAAGTAGAATAAAAGGACTTGGAAGAAAAAGCAACCTCCCCTGGAGGCACATGCCAAGGATTCTGAACAGCAGAACGTATGAACCAAACAGTAGCCATGAGCTTGAATTTTCAGACAAGCCCTTCAAGAAATAACTTAAATCAAGACAGTACAGCATTTCATAAAGCTTAAAGTGCTATGTAAGTGAAAGATACTAGCAAATATTCCCAATAATCTATTGACAAAATAAAATCCATCAGTGGTCAATATAAATTTTCTTATTAAGAGGTGACGATGCTTCAAATTTCCATTTTGTGTATAGTTCATCTGAATATGGTGTCATGGTAGTTCCAAGAATGGAAGTCAGGGAGGCTGGCTTTCTGATTATGTTCACACTAGGATTTTCTCCGGCTCTTTGGGAACCTTTGCCATGAATATATGCAGAAGCAAAAGTAATTTGCTGATAGTGTCAATGCTTAGAGGTGGCTTGGGGGAGCTAAAGCCCCTTCATAGTCTCCATCTGGCCCCCCTAAGCCATAAAAAGGAAATTGAAATAAAAACACAGCTTCAAAGCAAAGCTCCTACTCCCTCAACACCTTTTAGCCAGATTTCTGTCGCTAAGCCCCTTCTATCTGGCAACTCTGGAGCAGCCCTTGGCCTAATATTAACTGAGGGACGGAAAACAATTTCTATATCTATATCTATATCCACACACATATATTTGAATTTACAAAAACATATGGCAACGATGGAGTTCTCATGGTAAAAGGCCAATTTACATAAAAACAGGGCAACCTGTTGGAAACCGCTACCTTTATTTAAAAAAAATACAGTTTATGCAATGGGTCAGTCATGGTCAAAGAGGAGAACTTTTTCCTCTTGCTTGTGTAGGAAAGAGACTAAAAATCATTTCACAAGTGTGTTATCACCCCAAACCCATTCCCAGGCTATTTAAGTAGCTGATAGTGGGAGATATTTTTATAAATATACTCACAAATGACAGATAAAACCCTAAGAACTGATTATCTTAATTCCCAACACCCTAAGACAGTCTTTCAGGAATAGTTTCTGATCCCCAAGCTGAATGCAAAGCTATTTAGTGGAACTTGAAATGCTTTCTTTCATAGATATATGTTCTGCATCCTAGTGCTGACCTTCAAAAGCTGATTTAGCTCCTAACATAATCAAAAGCTCCTACTAGTAAAATAAATCAAAAGCATATAAGCCATGTGGGTTTCTACATCACAGCGTTTCTGTTGCATAAACTCCCCTGCTCAGAGTGGTATGGGAGATGCAGCCTCCCACAGTCCGACTTCATTTTATAAGAGGGCGTCTTTGAATATTCCATCTCATTCCCTCAAAGTGTAACCAATTCAGAACAGTTTCTGCCCTGACAGAGGATGGGGTAGAAGGGTGAGGACAGTGGGGACCAGGGAGAAGAGAACATAGCTAAGAAAGGGAGTTAACTGGGCTGGGGAGGAGAGAATCATATTCAGACCTTTGGGACCCTGTGTCCCTTCCCATCCCTGAGGATGAGCACATGAAGATATAAGAAGCAGTAATGGAGGCAGGAGATAGGATAAAGTTACTTCTCCTCCAGCTTTTACAGGTCAGACCTGTTAATAGTAGGCACTGCCCATCTCTTTTCTTTTCTCCAAGATTGTGGCAGGTGGAAGTCACTATTAACTGCTTTGATGCTGTAGCATCAGTCTTGCTTTTCTGAAGATTGGGAAGTGGAGTTGCCACAACTCTCAATTCCTAGCCCCCGTAAGAGGCCAGCACATTCTTGGACATATTCCAGGCTCAGCTAAAAGGTTACACTTTAGGAGACTTGAACTCACAGCCTCATATCATTTAGCAGTTAGTTAGCATCGAATAACTGCTAAAGTTGCCCCAAATCAAGGCAGCACGATGCCGGGACTTGGTCTCTTGTCCTTCAGTTCCCCAGGTAGCCCCACTCTTCCCTTCCTGAGATGGACCAGCCATTCCTGCATGTGGCTTTGTGCTCATCAGGTGCATAACTGTAAGCTGAAGGACACCTGTGTGTATTTCTGACAGTGACATTAAGAGGGTGTTTTGCAAGATATTACAAATGCTTAGCAAGATGTTCCTCCAAGTATTTCCTCTAGTTGTCATTATGGTTTTATAAACTTTCATGGCCACAAAGAGTTCCATTCAAATATATAAATTGGGATACCTATAAACTAGATGTTTGTTGGACTTTTAGGACAAATAATAAATGCTCTAAACTTCTGCATCAGGGACCCTTCTCATCTGGGACCATTTTCAATGGCAGCTGGAATGCTATGGGTTGGGTACTACATTTTGCCCTGGCAGGAACAGAAGGCAAGCATGGAGAACTAGCACCAGTGGATGAGAGGTACAGGGCAGCAAACTGCAGCTCCAGGTCGTCAGGCTGGAACAGTGACAGCCATCCTAAGGTGGAAGCGGCTGCCTCTTTCTCAATTACTAAGCCAAGATAGGCAACAGTGAGAAAGGGACACTGCACAGGGCTAGGATGAGGAGATTGGCTGGCTTAGCTGAGGCCCAGGACTCCCTTTCGGACGGTCTGTATTATTGTATAAGAAACTCCAGCCTAGCAACACCCATAAGCCAGGATTGAGGGAGGAAGGAAGTGGGCTAAAGAGGAGGGGAAACTAGTGGGGAAGGCTACGGATCTTTACAAATTAGGACATATTTTTACAAGTTGCAAAAAAGTTTGTAGGGCGGTGGAAAGGGTGGAGGCGTCAGGGGAGAGCATGAGAAGGCTGAGCAGAGCCGGGCTGTGGAAATGTAGGGAGTGACTTACCGTGAAAGGCAAGGAGCAGACGGCGAAGGTGATGGTCATGATAGCCAGGAGAATCAGGTGGTCCGTCTCCTCCGCCATGGACACCCTTTCCCCTCTCCTGCGGGCCCCCGGGCCGCCCCGGCCACTGCCCAGGGAAGGTCCGCAGCGGCTTCTCCGGCTTCGGCGGTGCATGCGGATGAGGTTGAGAATGACACTGAAGTTGCAGGCGAGCACCGCGACGATGAGAAGCAGCAGCAGGGTGGCGTACAGCTGCAGGTAAGCGGTCCCCCCGTGCCGGATGAAGCACCAGGTCCCGGGGCAGTACTGGACGTACTGCCCGTAGTCCAGCAGCGGCAGCGAGCAGAAAAGCAGGGAGACTGCATAGATGACAGGCAGCACGGCCAGGCCGCCGGAGCGCGAGACGCGGCGCTGGTAGAAGTAGGGGTGCCCGATCGAGAGGTAGCGCTCCAGGGCCATGGCGAAGAGCATGAGCATCGTGGCCAGGCTGAAGAAGGTCATGGCGAAAGCGAAGTAGGTGCACGCGCGGCTCTCGGGCGCCAGTGCCACCAGGGTCTGGTTCCGCGCGTACGAAGCCAGTACCACTGGGCTGATGAGGCAGGTCCCGAGCAGGTCGGTGAACACCAGCTCGGTCACCAGCACGTGGAACAAGGAGAGGGAGCTCCTGCGGCCGGCGCTGCACCCCGCGTCCCCCCGCCAGCGGCGCGCCAGCAGCGCCAGTGCTATGAGGTTCCCCAGCACCCCGGCCGAGAACATGACGGAGCTGATGGCTGGGCTTTCGCCTGGGGGAAGCCACTGTCGCGTCTCGCAGTCCTCAGACCGGGAGTCATTGGAGGCACTGCCCATGGTGGGGTGCCTGGAAAAGAGATGCGCCCTCCTCTCCCGGTCTTTACCTGGGAGGAAGAGGGTCTGAGAGCCGGAGCGTTCCGAGACTCAGAGGAAAAAGGGGAGGGACCGAAATCCAGAGCCCCCTTCCCGCACCCAGCGCGCCGACGGCGGCTTGCCCTGGGTCTCCCTCCGCGCGCCGAGTGGCGGCTCGGCTGCTGCATCCGAGCGGCGCTCCAGGCTCCCGCGCCTACCCGCGCCGGCCAAGGCCGGGAGCCAGAGCCTAGGGGAGCCGTCGTCTCCGCCCCCGCACCGTCGGGGGGCGGGCCCAAGAGGGCTGGCCAGGCCTTGCAAGTGCGAGTGTCCCCGAGCTGCCGGGGAGGCAGGACGCGTCACACTCGCGGGGGGCGTTCCGAGTCCCTGGGGCGCGCCGGCGGGGATGGAGAGAAGGAGTCTGAGCACCCGCTGGGCGCGGCACTGGGCAGAGGCGCGCGTGTTGCCGGTGTACTGGAGCTGCCCGCGACCGGCGGGAGCGGCGTTTCTCGCTTCCTCGGGGTCCGGTACTCGAAGCGCACGGCAGTCTGACCTCGGCTGGGAAGGGTTAACCCCAGCAGAAGGCTGGGAGGGAGTGCAGGAGCACTTGCGGGGTCGGCGCAGAATGCACAGAAGATCGGGGCAACGAGCAAAGCAAAGCAACTCACCAAACAATGAAGTTAGGAGAACCCAATCCCGTGAAATGAGCGGAACAAGGGAATAACAGTGCAAAGGCAGCTTGAAGTAAGACCAGAATGTTTTGCTTTGTTTTTACTATTCCCAGGAAGATACACTAAGAGGTTGGGACAAAAATTGGGATGAAGTGTAAAGCAAGTGTGTCCATCCAAGGAACCAAACCACGCAATGCGCACCACCGAGCGGCCTGTTGCACTGCCGCTTTGATTCGGTTACTAGCATTTCACCTTTTCCTATGTCAACAGCATAACGGATAACCACTTGTTTAAGCAACCATTAAAAAAAAAAAAGAATGTTTCTTGTACAGAACTGTGTTTGTGGATACAACATGAAAACCATTGCACATCACTGTTCTGTCCTTAAGCTCAGCCTGGTAAGAAAATGTTGATATTTTGTTTAGCCGTTTTTCTTTACATGTTCTGTTAACCGCGTAGTATCCATCCAGAAAGACTTGTTCCTGGCAAAGTGTATTGGTAAGTGGCCAGTTTCAGACTGGAGCTGACAGTAATGGTTTCCTACCACATATTGTCATAATTGCAGAGTCGTGAAAATGGGCTGATATTTAACACAAAACAAAACAAAATCCAATTTGGCAGACAACATAGGTAATTGTGTTCTGCAAGAAGTCACATTCACTTGGGGAAGGGAGGCCAGCTGGGAAGTGAAGGGTCTGATCTGCCTAGGGAACCGGCAAAAAAGACAGTCATAACGTGGGAGGAAGCAAAGATTGCCTGCTGAAGAGCCTATCTTGCTACAGCCTGCTTACTCTCCATGAATATTTTTTGCCAAGTTTGATGATTCTGGCCTGGGGATTGGAATGTGGAGTGTGGGGGCGGGGGTGGTCCCACTAGGACAAGCATAATTTACTGGATCGCTTGCAAAGTTTACAGGCCTGTTTTCACATGTCAGCAGCCACTACTTCAATCCCTAAACTTGTCATGGCATGGATTCCTAGGAAAGAGGATCTTAACTCCTACAGTTTTTCTTTCAAGCTGTAAACTCCGCAGGTCAGTAACAACTTATCATCAACCTTTGCCATCCATCTCTGACTATTCCCCTACTCCAACTTTCCCGCATCTCACCCCAAGCAATGAGGAAACATCAAACTTAAATCAGAAGTATTTCTTAATAGGAAAACACTACGAGTGATTTATAGCATAATTCTGCACTGCAGTTTTACTATTAAATAAAGGATTTTAGATTCACTGAATTTGCACAGTGCTTATTTTCCAAATATTTTTATACCTTTTTAATTTTCATAAGGCCCCTCACAACAAAAACCTACTATTGAACCTTTCCTATGTATTTGTCTCTAGCTTTTCTTTGGATGGGTACCTGGTGGCAGGCCGGCCCCTGGTGTTTATGAATACCAGAGCAAGAGTGCAGTTGAAGATCCTCCCCCAGGCCCCTGCCCCCTTGTCTTCCTAACCCCTGACTCAGTCTTGCACCACAAGGAGTCTTGCACAGAAATATGTGGACAGTATAGTTCAATATGTGGACAGTATAGTTGTTGATAACCAAGCTCTCTCCCCAAAGCCACCTTGGTCCTGGGAATATGCATCTCAAACATGCAAATGACCCTTGATTGGATGGACCTAGGGAAGATGCCTGATCAAGCCCTGGAAGCGAGTTATGGGACCAACATTTGAGCAGGAAATTTCATGATCTCAGGTACCTGGAAGGTGGTCTAGAATGGAGGGGGAATGGGGTCTGGGTGAGTAGTGCCCTGAGGGTGTCTCACCTGTGGTAAGTAAGGTATGTGACAAGAGGAAGACTAGAGTGGGCCCTATAAATCTTGGGAGGCCAGTATCCTATTAATTACTGTGCTGCTCAGCATTGCTTGTTCAAATTACTCCTTTTAATTGCTTCCAGCATTTGGACAGAATACATACGTGTGTGTGTGTGTGTGTGTGTGTGTGTGTTTGTTTCAGCAGTTCTGCTGTGTTCCATGTTGCTAGATTGCTGAGTAGGAGAGTTGATAAGTTTGCTGTCACTACGTAGCAACTGGACCATGACGTTTGTTCCTTTAAGTGCAAGTCTAATCTTGCTTGTCAGTTACCCCCAGTTAATTTTGTGGTTTAAAAGCTACTTCTTCCCATTTCTAATTTTAGTGTCAGCATCTTGATACAGTTTCAGTTTACATAGAGCCTAGAGTTTCTTAACAGAAAACAGATTAACACCCTCAATTCTAGAATTGAGCCATAGAGCTTTGCTAATTGTTTAGTTCCTGTTTGTGGGGCCATTGTATGTGGGGAACACTATGTGATGGTTAATTTTATGTGTCGACTTGACTAGGCCATGGGATGCCCAGGTAGCCGGTTAAACATGATGGCGGGGTATGTCTGTGAAAGTGTTTCTGGAAGACATTAGTGTTTGAGTTGATGGACTGAGTAAAGTACATGCCCTCCTCAGTGTTGGTGAGCTTCATGCAATCCATTAGGGCTTGAATAGACTAAAAAAGTGGGGGAAAGTGAAATTCACTGTCTGCCTCACTGCATGAGTGGGGACATTGATCTCCTGCCACTGGCACTTATGGTTTTCAGGCCTTCAGACCAGGACTGGAATCTACACCACTGGCTCTTCAACTCAGACCTTCAAACTTTGTCACCAGCTTTACTGGGTCTCCAGCTTGTACATGACAGATTGTGGGACTTCTCAGCCTTCACAATTGCATGAGTTGATACTTTATAATAAATATCTTTATATATATCCATCCTACTGGCTGTTTCTCTGGCAAACCCTGACTAATACGCACTTCTTAAAGTCTAAAGTTCATAGTGTTCATTTATGTATCCATGAATTCAAAGGACTGTGGAAGGTGGGTTACTTCCTCTAGGTCATTCTTCAAGAGAAAGCAAAGATAAACATGAAGGAAAGGAGAATTGCTCGGGCAGAAAGCTAACATTAATTCTTGTTCATAGTTCTATTGATGTTACTTTCCTCGTTCAAAAGACGAGTTTAAATTTATATTTTATGATTCCTATGCATGCATAAATACATTTTTTTTTCAAATTGAGTCCTAAGAACACCATCTGTGTCCTGTGGTATTTGAGACAAGGTCTACACTTCACGGCAGGAAGCAGAAGCCACCAAGAAGAGACAGGATTTATTGGAAGTACACAGTGATAGTTCACTGCCCACTGGGGGTCTGTTTTTTTTCTCACTAAGAAGTTCAAAGGTTGTAGGGCTGGTTGAACTTCTAGGAGCCAGGCTGCTTCTTCCTCTAGCCCTGTGATTCCTAGTAATGCTGGCTTTGTGTCTCCATGCTCTCCCCATGTAGCTAGCAGCTGCTGCCTGTATCAGTCAGGATTCAACCAGAGAAACAGAGCCACTACGTGTGATTAAAAAAACATGGAATTTATTATTAGGCAGTAGACCTGCCTTGACCAGTATTGTAGCCATTAGCCACATCTGGCTATTTAAATTTAAATTTAAATTAATTAACATTAAATAAGAGTAACAACTTAGCTCCTCTACGGCACTGGGTACATTTCAAATGCTCAATAGCCACGTGTGACTTGTGGGTATCATATTGGGCAGCTCAGGTATAAAACATTTCCATCATCACAGAAAGTTCTACTGGACAGTGCTGCCCTAGACCTTGCAGGATGTGAGACCTGGTGGAGGAGTCCTGGCATGGCTGTTTGTTGTCTTCGGTTCTAGTGTTGAGTCTGAAGTCACTATAGGTCAGTCAGGATTTCAGTCAGGGTAGAAAGTTGGATATGGATGATAGCAAGAACAGACTGGAATCTGTGGAACAAACTGGAACTCATGAATGACTGAAGTCCTTTAGGACAGACCGGATCTGCGTGTGTCTCTCACTACCTCCGGCTTCAATAATACAGGTGTCCTGCAAAACATGCTGGCGCCCTTTACCGAGCTACAGATGCACTTGGCTTAGGACTTGAAGAAGCCATAGGAGGAGATCTGGTGGGAGCAGGAGGAACTGTGAGTCTTGCTGCCCCATGCCAGCAAGGTGAGGCAGCAGGTCAGCGACAATGTGTGAGAACTGCCAATGTTCCTCACGCCTTGTGTTGTCCTTCACAGCATAAAAACCATGGCTGCTGCTTGGCTGCTGCCTCCCAGATCTCATGCAATATTTCCCTTGTGGCCAATGCTAACCTGGAACTATGGGAGGATTCTGCATAACAGATGCTGCTTAGCTGGACCAACACAATACGAAGCCAGCATACTGTCCCACGGGTCTAGGCATCAAGTCTACATGGAAGCCAGGGGCAAAGGACAGACAGTGCCGGTGAGCTTGCTCTCTCTTGTGCCTGTTTCTTCCATCAGGAAAGCAAAAGGCTTTCTAGAACATCCAGATAAACTTCCCTCTGTCTTTTTAGCCGGAATTTGGTCAAATTGTCATCCCTTAACTCCAAAAAAGGCCTACAGAGGGGATGTTGGGTTTTTCCAGCCTCTTCTAGAATAGAATCAGGGAAGGGAGAGGGGCTGGGAATGGCTATTGAGTTAGTCACCCAAAGGGGCCTACTGCAGATCTGCCTGGTGCATTCCCCATCACTCCCCTACTGATAGCTAGAGAAGAAGCTCAAGAACGCCTATTCCAAATCCTTCATTTGCATGTGAAGAAATGGAGGCATTGAAAGGTTAAGTGGCTTACTCAAGGACACACAGAGTTAGTGCAATATATCTGGGAGTATGGTAGCCAAACCATCTTATTTGTGCTCCAGGTCAGTATATATTGCACATACTGCCCATTAAAAGCCAGAAAGAAGTACATGGCAAGATACTCATCCTCAGCACTAGAACTAAATCACTCAACAAAATTTAAGTCTTACTTTTTGTCTGATGGTAAAGATTGGTAAAGTTTGGAAAGATTACGCACACCCAGTATAATCAGACATAGAGAAATGGGTCCGTTGTTGGTGACAATATGAGTGCAATATTTATATGCATAAGGATTTGCATAGAACAGCATCTATAAGGATGTTCAACAAAATATTAATAGTAACTAAGTAGTACTTTCTTCTTTATACCTGTCTGTTTGGGTTGATTTTTCTGTAAGTATGTATTACCTTTATATTAGAATGCAAGGAAGCTGATTTTTGATTAGAAAAAAATTATCATCATTGGAGGACGTAGGCTTCCTACTTAGTAGAAGGCGGGGACTTAGATGTTAATGATTTAAATTCTCTTCCAGTTCTACTCTTTAATGAGTGGGCAGGTCATGCCAGCTGTTTGAAGCCAATCAAGAGGATTGGAGATACTATTCTTATGCTTTTCACAAGGGTTTTACAACTGTCATGCTTACTTGAAGACTGGAAATCATTACACATGATGCATCGTTTCTATCAAAATAATACCCTCCTTCACCTCAAACAACTACTTCGACATTAGATTATTGTCATCCCTGAATGTCATTGCTTAATCCAGTTCTGACACTAGCATTGCCAGGAAGTTCCTTTTTCCTAAAGGTGGTAACTAGTCCACCAAAATGTCAAAAAAAGAAAAGTAGTCAATAGAAACCGACTTCCAGATAGCCCAGATTTTGAATTTAATAAATATGTTCAAAGAATTAGAGAAATTGTCAATGGACAAGTAGGGAATCTCAGTAGAGAAATGGAAACTCTAAAAAGAACCCAATGGAAATTCCAGAATTAAAATTTACAGCAGGTTGGAGTTGGCAGAAGAGTGAACTTGATGACTAGTAATTTCTTTCCATGTCCTCATTACTTCTGCGTTCATGGGAGATATTCTCACTCTTTTCACACCGTGTAAGGCTTAGAGAACTATTGTTTTCTCCTGCTCACCCTGTTTATACCCAAGTGAGGCATAGGTTTTCTGTGATGTCAGATCCCTGAAACTTCTCTGAGATTTGGGAGTACAGGACCACTTTTTCAAGAAATCTCTGTGTTAACATCTAAGCTCTTCTTGTTCTCTTGAGCTTCACCCTCTGTCCTTCACAGGCTGAGGAACTAGATGGGGGAGAAGTGGTGAAACTTTGCTATTCTTCATTTTCTGTCATCTGGGCCTCCTCTAAGCCTAGGCTTTTGAAAGCCAAGAATTGATACCTGTGTTCTTCAAGGTCTGTTATATTGTTCTTTCTCTGAGGGAGTAAGCAGAGAACACCCTAGCTGCTGCTAAAACTGGGGAAAGCTCTGGAGTATCAGGAAGTACTGGGCAAAAAGTACAGAGGTTGATATGTCAAATTATTATTTGGCTACGTTTGCTTTCATGTAGGTGTGTATGTGTATCCAAGTTTCAGTGGAACTCACTACAACCTCACAGGATTGTTTGAGAAACAATTTGATAAAGTCTTTGCAAAACCCTGAGTCAATAAAAAGCGCTTTGCAAATGGATGCAAGAGCACAACAGTTCTCTTGTCCTCAGTCAGGAAATATCAGACAGGTAAATCTACAATACTCCTTATTAGCGCCAGGAGTTAGATCAAACAAGTTACCACACTCGTTTTAGGAAGGCAGATTACCTGTGACCCTAATTTCCTTTCTAAGATTGATAGAGGATAAAGAATGACATCTAATCATGAAAATTCTTTTCCTTAGGTTTGCTTTCAAGAACAGAACCAACTGTAAGGTAGAACAACACATATAACACCAAAAGCAAGGCTATGGTTATTTAATTTGTTCTTATAAAGTAACAACTCATTATAGAAAATTTAAAAACAATAGAAGGAAAAAAGTCACCCATGAATTGGCCTTCAGAAATGGTAACTCTTAACATTTTGATGAGTTTCCTTCCATTTTTCTTCTACGCATTGTTTTTCATAGTTATAACATTGCATATAAAATTTTATTTACTGCTTTTCAAAAACTTAACGTTATAATAACTTATATTACATGTATGTTTTAAAAGCTTTAAAAATATGTATGTCCTGAGACCCAGAAATTGCATTTCTAGAAATCTATCATATTGATTTCTACATTTACTGGGGATATATTTACTGAGGCAGCATGGATAGTTTTAAGAGCATGGGCTTTGGAGTCAGATTGCTGTGAAATGAAACTTTAGCTCTGTTCTTAAGCAAGTTACCTCACTTCTATGTGCCTCAATTTCCTCATCTGTAATATGGGGATAATAGCAGTACCTGTAATACTTCATAAGTTGCAGTTGAACCCAGGGCCTGGCCCATAGAAAGCATTCAGCGGGTGTCAGCTACTTTAATATTGAGCACTTATGATGTGCCTGGCCCTGAGGGACCATGCTGACATGGTCTGTGCCCTAATGAAGTTTATAATAATAGTGATGACAAAACCAGTTTATTAAGGGCTTGTTATATTCCTAAAACCGCTAAGGGCTTCATACGCATTATTTCATTCATCTTATTTATTTCTTTTTTTAGAGATAAAGTCTCTTTTGTCACCCAGGCTAGAGTGAAGTGGCACAATCATAGCTCACTGTAGCCTTGAACTTCTGGGCTCAAGCCATCCTCCCGCCTCAACCACCTGAGTAGCTGGGACTACAGATGTGCACCATCATGCCTCGCTAATTTTTTAGTTTTGTAGAGACAGGGTCTCACTATGTTGCCCAGGCTAGTCTCAAACTCCTGGCCTCAAGCAGTCCTCCTGCTTCAGCCTCCCAAAGTGTCATTAATCTTTATAACAATTCTATAGGAGGGGTCAGATATATCTCCATTTTACAGATGAGAAAACTGAGGCTGAAACAGTAACTATTTAAAGTTGTAAGTATAAAGAAGTTCCTTTCAGTATTATCTATAGTACATTAATCTTGGGAACTAGCCCAGCTGTCAGTCAAAAGGGAGTTGTACAAATATGTGTATCTGTTCAATGGAATATTATGCAACTACTTAAAAATATACCTCTGCATGTATTGACATGGGTAGTTGTCTACAATGTCGAATGGATGAAGTGAGTCATGAAACACTATGTATAATGTGGTTAATTTTTATAAAAATAAACACTTATACCAAGATATAGGGCTAGTGGACTTTTTTTTTTTCTTTTTTCTTTTGAGACGGAGTCTCGCTCTGTTGCCTAGGCTGGAGTGCAGTGGTGCGATCTCTGCTCACTGCAAGCTCCGCCTCCCGGGTTCACGCCATTCTCCTGCCTCAGCCTCCCGAGTAGCTGGGACTACAGGGGCCTGCCACCACGCCCGGCTAATTTTTTGTATTTTTTAGTAGAGATGGGGTTTCACCACGTTAGCCAGGATGGTCTCGATCCCCTGACCTCATGAGCCGCCTGCCTCGGCCTCCCAAAGTGCTGGGATTACAGGCATGAGCCACCGGGCCCGGACTTTTTATTGAAAAAAAGGTTCCAGTATATACTCCTCACTGTTATCTCTTTTCATAAACATTAAATTTACTTATTCAAATTCTACTTATTAAAGGATCAATGCTCAATGTTAAAACAATTATCATTTTAATAAATAATAAATATTTAATACCTAGTATATTAGTTACCTATTTCTGTATAACAGGCCACTTCAAAATGAATTGGTTTGAAGCCAAGTTATTTTACTGTTTTATGTTTAGTGGGTCAATTATGCTGGTCTGGACTCAGCTAGGAGGTTCTTGTGCTGGTCTTGTATGGACTCATTCTTGTGACTGCAGTCTTCTGGTGGCTTGACTGCGGATTGGTTTGTCTGGGAGTCCTCAGCTGGCAGGGCTTGTCTCATTTCCCAGCAGGTTAGCTTGGGCTGGCTCCTATGGTGGCATAATGTTCCAAAACGGCGAAAGTGGATGCTGTAAGGCCCAGATGCGGAAGTTTCACATCATCACTTCCACCACATTCTGCTAATCAACATAAGTCCCGGCCCGACTGGATAAAAGGAGGGGGAAACAGACTGTACCTCTTGATGGGAGCAGTGTGCATACAGCGATGAAGGAATGATTGCAGTCATTTTTGCAAACAATCTGCCATTCCTAGTATAAAATCAATACTTACCATAATTATTATATTTACACAATAGCTTTATTTTCTTTCACATGAAAACAAAAAGTATTAACCCACAGAGAATTTCACTCCTGGACCATTTATCATACTTTGAGTTTCTGACTCACTCTCTACTGTGAGAAAGTAGCTATCACTTGACATAATTGGAAAAAGGGCAAAAAAGGAGTCAGCTTATACCCTGGACGTTTGCCACTTCCATTTCTGTTACTTGCCCCCAGGATCCAATACATAGTATCACAATGGGAAATACCAAATCCCCACTCTCCCTTCTCGAGTTTCAACTGTTCCTTCTGTGTTTTCTCCAGTGTCCTCACATCAAATCCAGGAGAATTAGGAGGGCGGAGAGCACTGACTTCAGAAAGATAGCAGATGAAAATGTGATTCATTTTTATTATGTGAGGATGTAGAGACGTATTCTGTAATTTGACTTGATATCAAATATTGTCACAGAGGGTGTGTTTCGTTAATTATGTGCTAAAAGGGAAACTCTTCAAGGCTATTGCTGAGTTCTATGTTTTCTCCTTCCCATAGTCCTTATTGCCTTCTAACATACCATGTAATCTAGTTATTTATTGTTTTTTGTTTGTTAACTGTTTCCCCCTGCTGGGATATAAGTCTCCAGAGGGCAGGAATCTTTGTCATTGTAATTGATTGTTGTACCACAAGGATTAAAACAGTGCCTGGCATAGAGTAAGTGCTCAATACAGATGTGTTGAATGAATGAAGGAGGGAGTGGGAGACTTGGCCAGTGCTGCTGGAAGGTCTAATAAGATGAGTGCAGATAACTGGCCTTGACTTTTGTAGAATGTACCTACACTGGGACCCTGCTGAGAGAGCTCTTTTTTGTGGAATGGTGGGAATAAAAACCTGAATATAGAGGAGCTAAGGAAGAGAATGGGGGAGAAATAAAAGGTGAGAAAGTAAAGCTAGGAATGAAGACAACAATATGAGTGAGCTTGAAGAGCTTTGAGGGTGTTGAAAAATTTAGTGGTAGCTGGAGGGGCCATGAGGTCAAGAGAAGTTTGCTTTTTAAAATGGATAATAGCATATAGATGGAAATCATCCTAAAGGGAGGGAGAAAAAGATGATACAGAAGAGAAGAAGTGTACTTGCCAGTGCAGACACCTTGAGAACATGAGAGGGATTTTGGGCACAAGTAGAGGAGTGCCATGGAGAGCAGCAGGTGCCTTTCTTCCACTGAAGCAGGATGGAAGCCAGTGTATGTGGTCACAGGTGCGGTAGTGTGCTGGAGCTGGTAGTGCAGGATGAGGAGGTTGTGGGAGAAAAAAAGAGGGAATGTTGGTGATTTCAAGTAGAAAAGATGTGTATTACTTCCTGGAATAGAAAAGTGCATTCACTGGGAAAATGTGGTCATTAATATCTCAAAGAGGATAAAACGTAGTGGAACTTGGCATTTATAAAGGCAGCATGCCACACTTCCTTGTGAAGCTGGTTTCACATCCATTGTTTTAGATCTCAGTGGATGGCATCATTGCCCATGCAGTTGCCCAAGCTAGAAACCTGGAGTCATCCTTGACTCTTTCCTCTTCCTTGGCCTCTACATCTAAATAATCACCAAATCCCGTTGGTGATTATTTCTTATTTGTTTGTTTATTTATTCAGGGCCTCTCTCTATCACTCAGGCTGGAGTAGAGCGGCACGTTCACAGCTTACTGCAGCCTCGACCTCCTGGGCTTGAGCAATCCTCCTGCCTTGGCCTCCGATAGTGCTGGGATTATGGGCATGAGCCATGGCATCTTGCCCTTGTGACTACTTCTAAACACATTGAGAGCTGTTCACTTCTCTGTATACCCACTGCTACTTTCTTAGGTCTGGTTACTTAAATCACTGCAGGTTAGGTCCCTCACTGGATTTCCAGCCTGTAGTCCTATTCACGTCTGTGAAATACTCCATATTGTAGCCTGATCACCTGATCATTCCAAAAAGGAGATCTCATCATGATACTCCTCTGCAATGCCTATTCAATGTCTCTTGATCGCCTTCAGGTGAAAGTCTAAACTCTCCAACTTGGCATATAAGACTCTTCATGCCCTGGCTCCTGCCTACCTCTCCACGAGGCCATGTTGTTGTTGGAGAAGAGACAACAACAATAAAATTTTGAAAACTGATAAGAAAATGGACAACAAATCACTGAGTTGGCAAATAAGGATAGTTTTTATGCACGTGAATTGTAAACCTGAAAATTAAAAAGTGGAACTTTTTTATAGTAGACAAAACATACACAGATATATGGTATAAGAGTATTTCTAAATCAATGACAGAGAAGAACATTAACAAAAAATATTAAGCATAAATTGGGGACTGAGATAATGCCCAGAGGAAGGAATATTATCTGTAAAATCTAAGTTAAAAAAGTATGTCCAATGCAAAGGCCTATGATACAATGGACTTTGGGGACTGGGGGAAAGGGTGGGAGTGGGGTGAGGGACAAAAGACTACAACTGGATACAGTGTACACTGCTTGGGTGATGGGTGCACCAAAATCTCAGAAATCACCACTGAAGAACTTATTCATGTACAAAAATAAATAAGTAGACAAATACAAAAGAAATGTTACAAGTATTTTTAATGGAAAATAAAAATAAAAAGTATGTCCAAATTGGAAGCCCACCCTTACCCAAATTTGCAACAATTTGAATATCAAAAAGAATATTGATTTAATGAATTGAATCACACTAAATTTTAAAAATCCATGTTTCTATAGGGACACTAAAAAAAGAGAAAGCCAAAAAGAGAACTCGTAAGCCATCATTTGAGATGGCTTGACAATTGACTTCTTACTTTGACAATTGGTAATGAAAGAATTAAGCATTTATCTAACCTTTATGTAAGAAATGTATCTTAGAGTAACCAAATAGCTCCAACTGAAAGAGAAAGTTCTATTTTCAGAAGAATGCTTGCCAAGAATGTAGAAGAATGACAGAATTAGAAAATCAGCATTCTGTCACTCAATAAAAGGCTTAGACTATTACCCTAACCTAGGGATGAATCTTAGCAAGCAATTAATATTTATGTTCTCTAATATGATGAAGATGCAATGTGAAGTATACCACCATCTATGATAGATTTAAAAATTAACTTGAATTCATCGTATTTAGTTTTAACTTCAGATGTAAACTTCAGCAGTTGAGGAACAAGTTGAATGGCATGGTAAATGGCAAGCAGACAAAGTCAGGAATTAGGAAAACTGGCCTGGTTGGCTCTTCAACAAGTCAGAGTCATTAAAAAGAAGAAAGATAGGGCCGGGTGCAGTGGCTTATGCCTGTAAGCCCAGTACTTTGGGAGGCTGAGGTGGGTGGATTGCTTGAGCCCAGGAGTTTGAGACCACCCTGGGCAACATGGCAAAACCCTATCTCTATTTAAAAATACAAAAAATAGCTGGGCATTGTGGTGCCCACCTGTAGTACCAGCTACTTGGGAAGCTGAAGCAGGAGGATCGATTGAGTCCAGGAGGTTGAGGTTGCAGTGAGCTGTGATTACACCACAACACTCCAGCCTGGGTGATAGAGCAAGACTCTGTCACAAAACAAAAAAAAGGAGGAAGAAGAAGAGAAATCAGGCTTGATCAAGAGACTCAAAGGACATTTCAACCAGAAGCAATGCATGGTCCTGGATTGGGCTGTTGGTTGAACAAATTAACTATACGGGACACTTTGGGAATAAATTGTGGAAACTTGAATATGGACTAGATATTAGATAAGATGAAAATGTATTGACATGGAAAGCTGGAGAACCTTAAGTTAAATTAGCAGGGGTTTTGGGTTTTTGGAAGGTAACTTTCTACAATGCTCACATTCTTTTAAATAATAAAAAGTAATTACAATACTAAGTAGTAGTAGTAGTTTGAAAGTGCAAAGAAGATGGATGAAGATGTCCCGACAGGCAGGGAGTGAAGCTCACCACCTCCGTTTTGGGCAAGGACTCCACAGCGGGGATGGTCCTGCAGGATCCTGGCCTTTTATCTCATCTGTTAGACTACACCCAATAGAGGAAATGAGATTCCTGAGCAAGCCTTCCCCAAATAGAAAAGTTTTATGGGGCATTTCTACCTCTAGATTCCATGAGAAATAATTCATCTGCTGTTCTCTTACGACTTGTTATGTTATTTGAAAAGATGTTCATTGTTCAGGTCAGAAGAAAAAAGAGTTCTCAGGTTCCTATCATCCCCGTCTTTTATTGCCTTTTTTGTTGTCTGGGTGTATAAAGATGGAAGGAGAAATAAGTACTTGTGAAGAAGCTATGGTTGTTCATGTTGCTCTTGATTCCAAGTAGCTTTGTGGCAAAACTGGGTTACAGAAGGAAATTATGCACCTTAATTAGGGTTTTTGAAATTCAAATCGAACAAACTTGAGAACATTTAGAGTGGACTCAGAGCTAGAAAGTGGCTGACCCTGAGGACCGTCCAAAGCGAAACCCCATCTCCTTTTGCAACTGGCATAGCAAGAGACACACTGGATCGTTGATCAGATTTGCCCTGCCTGGGTAGGCACCTAGTCAAATTAACTAATACATCAAAGATACAAATTCTTTCCTTTCCTTTTCTTGGTGCTCTGTGGAACTCAACATTAATAGGATACCAACAACAAACAACAACAACCAAAAAAAAAAAAAAAATTAAATGGACTGATAGCACTTTTCTTTGGAAGTTTAAGGAAAAGTTATTAAACCATAATTCCATGTCAGTAATATTAGGACTTTGACATTAGCTTGCATCCTTGATTTTCTTTTCCTTTTCATCATTTTCCTCTCTACTGGGAACTTCAACTCAAAAAGATGATATACTCAATGCAAGAAAATTGATGTCACTTAAAAGCAGCTCTAATAATAGAAAATAAATTATTTATAGCTAGAGGGCGTCTTCTGTATCTAAGACTAGATTATCTACACCAGACTACACTACTGATAAACTGCAGTAGATTACTGTGTTTTCTTGCCCTTCTAAAATTCTTGACTATTGTGAAACAGATCGTTATGGTTATGAAGTATTTTAAGCACTTGTGCTCCCTCTAGAGGAGCAATATAAAAAAACTCAGGGCTGTCAGTGTTTGCCAAGATTTTGAGGTTAAATTTTGGTGTCATTTAAAGAAGAAAGAATTCATGTGGAAATAATTATCAAAATCTAATTTTGATTAACTATAATTTATAAATTATAAAAGTAGTAATTCTCCATAATCATACATTTTAATATTACTGTTTCTAAATTGAAATATGTCTTTCCACTTTTGTCTGCTATACAATACACATACAATGCTGCTTCCTGTTTTATTTTCTCATATTGTATTTTCTTTTTAATTTTTTAACTGTTTTTCGAGACAGGGTCTCATTCTGTCGCCCAGGATGGAGTACAGTGGTTCAATCTCCGCTCACTGCAACCTCTGCCTCCTGGGCTCAACCGATCCTCCCACCTCAGCCTCCTGAGTAGCTGAGACCACAGGTGCTTGCCACCATGCCTGGTTAATTTTTTGTATTTTTGATAGTGATGGGGTTTTTGCTATTGTTACCCAGGCTGGTCTTGACTCCTGGCCTCAAACAGTCTGCCCACCTCGGCCTCCCAAAGTGCTGGGATTATAGGCATGAGCCACCGCGCCTGGACTACTTCTTGTTTGTTTGTTTGTTTTTGAGACGGAGTCTCGCTCTGTCGCCCAGGCTGGAGTGCAGTGGCGCGATCTCGGCTCACTGCAACCTCTGCCTCCCGGGTTCAAGCTATTCTCCCACCTCAGCCTCCCAAGTAGCTGGGATCACAGGCGCCCACACGTAAAAATTTTAGTAGAGACGGGGTTTCACCATTTTGCCCAGCCTGGTCTCGAACTCCTGAGCTCAAGCAATCTGCCCACCTCGGCCTACCAAAGTGCTAGGATTGTAGGTGTGAACCACCGCACCCGGCCTTACTTCTTATATTTTCTGAGTAACATTCTAATTATCATATCTACTGAGTAAATTGTAGTAATTTCTCCTACTGCTGGACAGCTAGATTGTTTTTAATTATTCAAGAACAACTACATTGAACATTCATTTGCATGTAGCATTTTCATGTTTGGGGTCTGTTCCAAGGAGTGAATCTCAGCCTTGAAATTACTAAATCAGAGAATATGATCTTTTGGGGAAATGACAGTACATATTTCCACATTACTTCCTAACACAGTTGTGCTAATTTATAAATCATCAGCAATGTATGAAAATATTGATTTCAACACAGCATCCCAGCACTGGGTACTACTTTTTAAAAAATGTTTGGATAATTTAGTGGGCGAAAAAATGCCATTTCATGGCTTTAATTTGAACTTTTCTGACTTTTGGTGAGGTCAAACATTTTTCCAAGTTCATGAGTTTCATTTTCTCCTTTGAGAATTCTCTGTTCATGTTTTTTATGCATTTATCTTTGGGGACAATGCTTTCTTAGTTATGTGAGCTTTTACTATCATTACAAGTATAACTACCACTACCACCACTACTAATTAGCTATCATTTGTTGGTCAACCATAATGAGTAGAATATTATGCCAAAAGCTTTATGTATATTTATGCCTTGCCACAACCTGCAAGAAGGAAGGAAATTGAGGTTTAGAGAAGCTAAATGACTTATCCAAGGCCACATGGCCATAGACAAAATACTTTCTACTATCACCTCTGCTTCATATAAAGATATAATACAGCCATGTCCTGCATAAAGCCATTTCCGTCAACAACAGACTGCATATATGGTGGTGGTCATACAGTAAGCCAAAGTTAATTTATTATCAAAGAAAAAGCCCTATTTTTAAATAAAAATAAATTTAATGTAAGTGTACAGTGTTTATAAAGTCTACAGTGGTGTATAGTAATGTCCTAGGCCTTCACCTTCACTCACCACCCACTCACTGTCTCATCCAGAGCAACTTCCAGTCCTACAAGCTCCATTCATGGTAAGTGCCCCACACAGGTGAACCATTTTTTCCTTTAATACTATATTTTTACTGTACCTTTTCTATGTTTAGATATGTTAGATACACAAATACTTACCACTGTGTTACAATTGCCTACAGTTTTCAATATAGTAACATGCTGTACTGGTTTGTAGCCTAGGAGTAATAGGCCATACCATATAGCCTAGGTGTGCAAACCTGTACCATCTAGGTTTGTGTAAATACAGGGTATGATGTTCTCACTACAAACTGCCTAATCACACATTTCTCAGAATGTACCTCTTCATTAAGCAATATGTGACTGTATATTTTTATTAATATATAAAATATATTAACTCTTTGCAATATTTTTCCCAGGCCTGTCTGCCCTTTTATTTTATCTACTTTTTTTGACATAAAGAAGTAGCAAATACTAATGTAACTGTAACCTTTTCAAAGCCAAACACATCTTGGTTTTCATTATATTTCATAATGGCTATTTGCAGTAATAAAAAGATCAGACATGATTGGCTTTCTTTAAAAAAAAAATTAGGGTTTAGATGAATGTGCTCCAAATTGTCAAACAGTTATTCCTAAATCATATATTGACTAACTTTTGTCTTCCTCATTGATTTGTGAGGCATTCTTTGTTATTCATATACTAAGACCATATTTGGACTTAACCAGTTCATTGATCTAGGCTATTCTTTGTACACTTACCACCTTGTTTTAATTATCATATCATTGTAAGATGATTAAAACAGAATAAGACTCACCCTCTAACAACTATTTTTTGTCTGAATTTTCTTCCCTTTTTATTCTCTGAGTGAACTTTGAGATCATTTTGTCAAAGTAGGCAAAAACCCCCCAAAAACTGTTTTTCTTTTAAAGAAAGAACTCAAAGCAGCAGAGATTTTGATTGTGGTTACATTAGACCTACAAATTAATTTTGAACATTATTTTTATATCCAGTCTTCCTAATCAGGAAGAATCATCTGGTTACTTTTTCAAGTTTTATTTTATATTTCTTAATATAATTTGTATTTTTACTTCATGTTGTCACTACATGTCTTGTTAAGATTATTTCCAGGCATTACATATGTTTTAGTTGCTATTGCATATAGGACCTTTTGTTCGTTGGTTTGTATATGTTTCTGCTAGTATATAAACATATTAATTCCGTATTGTCATATTTATAAACTCTTATTTATTTTAATAGTTTATCAGATAATTCCTTTATATTTTATAGACATACAATATCAGTTTTAAATGATATATTTCTTCTTGTGTGTGTAGTAAAGAGTCACCACAGCAGACCTGAGACTGCTATTTTTAGAAAGGCCTGCTTGCAAGGTTGTGCATGGTTGGCATCTGGTAACCTGGATTTTGGGAGGGTTCCCACCATTTCTTACATGATAAGCGTGGTTTATTTTGTTGGGATTGCTTTCTGCACACAATATAGTTTATGCTGAACACCTGCTATTTGTCTAGGAATTTGAAATTTTGGTATGTGCCAGGCATAGGCTGCCTATACCACTAACTACCCCCAAAACCTTGGGCACTGAGTCTCTAGTGAGTATCCCTGGTGGGTAACACTTCATTCGTATTGTTACCTTGTTGCTGGAGAAGGAAGCACATCCGTGTGCCTCCAATGGGAGAAGCCTCTAGGAAGTCTGCATCTGGCTTCCTCCTGACTTCATTCCATGTGATTCTTCCCTTTGTTTTTTTTGCTTTGTATCCTTTCCCTGTAATCAACCGTAGCCATGAGTGCAACTGTATGCTGAGTCCTGCGAGTCCATCTAGAGAAGCCTCGAAACCAGGGGTGGTCTTGGGACCCTTGACGCAATTTGTAATGCTTATCTGTTCTGTGTGGTATTTTTGGTCAAGTCTAGGTATCAATATAGATGGAGCTGCTCTGGGTGACCAGATGGCGAAAAGTTGGACCCCTCCCGATGTGATGCTCTGCCATCTCCTCTCATGTGCCCTACTCTTGCGAGGCTCTGGGAAGTTGACTTTGAAAATTACTTCTCCCAGCCAGGCACAGTGGTTCATGCCTGTAATCCCAGCACTTTGGGAGTGCTAGGCTGATGGACTGCTTGAGCCCAGGAGTTTGAGACCAGCCTGGGCAACATGGTAAAACCCTGTCTTTATAAGAAATGTAAAAAATTAGCTGGGCATGGTGGCATGTGCCTGTAGTCCCAGCTACTCAGGAGACTGAGGTAGGAGGATCGTGTGAGGCCAGAAGTTTGAGGCTGTAGTGAGCTATGATCATGCCACTGCACTCCAGCCTGGGTGACAGAGAGAGACCCTGTTTCCAAAGAAGCAAGCAAAAACAAGAAGAAGAAAAGTATTTATTGCTATGATTTACCTCTAAATTATAGGATTGACTATATCTTGTACAGTTTTATGTGAACTGATCGATCTTGTTTCAACTTTTTACTAAATAATTTTAGTCATTTCATTTAAGAGATTCCCTGCCTATTTCCATAATTATTGACAGTCTGCAAACTTAAAGGAGTTATATTTTGGGTAATGTAGTCAGTAAACTATTCAGACTAATCCACCAGTTGAAAACAACTGAAAAATGCTGCAAAAATTGGAAAAGTCTGAAAAGCATGAGAAAGGTGATAAGATAGGATTTATCATGACAACATCTAAATGGCAATGAGAATCTAGAGGGAAAAGCAGGATGCAGAAGTTGCAGCTGGGTGGTGGTTCATGCCTATAATCCCAGCACTTTGGGAGGCTGAGGCAGGCAGATCACTTGGGCTCAGGAGTTCGAGACCAGCCTGGGCAACATGGTGAAACCCCATATCTACAAAAAATTAACTGGGTGTGGTGGCACGCACCTGTAGTCCTAGCTACTCAGGAGTCTGAGGTAGGAGGATAGCTTGAGCCCAGGAGGCGGAGGTCACAGTAGGCCAAGATCCTGCCACTGCATTCCAGCTTGGCAGACAGAGCCAGACCCTGTCTCAGAACACAGAAGTTGCTTTTGCCTCTGAGGACATATGCCAATGAAGGAAAGCTGGATTTTATTGTTTTTATTCTTTCAGGGTCTGCAA